>NC_063446.1:42312004-42628671 GCF_020379485.1 Brassica napus
CTTCAATATATATATTTTTTTTGAATTTGAAAGGTTTAATACGTTGAAAAACTATTTTACAAATTTTGAATTTGACATATCACACAACAAATCAAACACACTCTACAAATCAAATATGAAAGGTTTAAAAACAAAAAAAAAAGAGAAGAAGATATTTGAATACAAATGATGTAGATTTATGTGGGCTACACTTACGTATCTCGTCATATGTGTTTCCAATATCTTTCTTCTCTTTTTTTTTTTAAGTTTATATAAAATAGAAAATATTTTTTTTTAGTTTATATGAAGTAGGATGGGGAGTTTTAGGGTTTGCACATTTGGGGTTTAGGGATTTGGGTTTCATTTTAGTTTAGGGTTTATATTTACCGACGAATTAACGACGAAAAGTAAAATAAAAAAGCGGACCTCGCTCATTCCACGTAAGTTCACGAGGCTCTTACGACGTTTTGATCTTAAGTGGAATAAGCGAGGTCCGCTTTTTTAATTATAAAGCGTCTCTTATTCCACGTAAGTTCACGAGGCTATTACGACGTTTTGATCTTACGTGGAATAAGCGAGGTCCGCTTTTTTAATTATAAAGCGTCTCTTATTCCACGTAAGTTCACGAGGCTATTACGACGTTTACTCTTACCATGGAATATGCGAGGTAATGTATTATAATTCGTCGTAAAATTTCCGTGAGGTAACGTGGAAAGTACGACGACTGTCTCTAAACCCCTAAAACGAAACCCCAAACCCCAAACCACATCTTCTTTATCTTCTACTTCATATATCAAACACTTCATCCTTTAACCTCAAGCAATTCATTCTAATCCAAACCAAAAATTATAAAAACACAATTCCTTTACTTATAATTAATGTCGATATCTTATTTATAAATAAACTCCCATTATCTTTAATTATATATGATAAATCAAACTCATACAAATATCAAATACATTAATCGGATTCATCGACATTCTCGTCATCACTTGAAACATCATCATTTTCATGAAACTCGTCTTCAACAGCTTCCTCCGTGGGATCTTCGGTAAGATCTTCATACTCGTGATTATGCGGATCAATGAGAAGGATGTCATCAATTTCTTGTTCAGGTTCATGAACTTCATTTATTTGTTCTTCTTGCAATGGTGGTTCTTCCCCTATGATGATTCGTCCTCGAGGTGTAACTTTGATCACGGCTAACCAATTTATACCCGACTCTCTCATCCGAGGGTATGGAAGGAGGCTAACTTGGTCTGCTTGTGAAGCTAAGATGAAGGGCTCGAATTTGTTGTACCTCCGGCCACCGTTGACATCTACTACACCGAATTTGTTCAACCGAACACCTCTATTGATGACGGGGTCGAACCATTCACACTTGAAGAGGACGCATTTTAGCTTCAATATCCCTGGGAATTCGACTTCAATAATCTCCGTCAAGATTCTGTAGAAATCTGTTTCTCCTTTCACACAAATTCCATAGTTACTGGTTGCCCGCTGTTTACCATACTCATATGTGTGAAAAGTATAGCCTCGTGTGAAATACATCTGTGATGTGGTGACCTTTACAAGTGGAGATTGAATTACTTTGTGTAACCACTTAGGATAATCTGCATCGTCGTCATAATCAACCTATTTAAAAATAAAAAGAACGTTGAAATACAAATCATTCATGTATGAAAATTTTAAAAGTATTTGATTAATACATGATTCTTCAACCACTTAACAAAGTGTTGATCTTTTCTTTTGTCTACGTCACTTGTGGATATACCAGGAAATATTTCTTCGACTTGTGAAACAAACATGCTGTAAAATCACATTTTACATGAATTAATCTCTCTCAATTATATAATGTATACTCAATTTAAGTTACCTTTCAAAATAACGCATCAATGGATCCTCGCAATTGAGTAGAATATAGGTGTGTGCACTATGAGCGTCTTCTTCACTCGACCACCAAACCTGTTTTGATTTCCCACCAAGTCGTCCAATCTGGCTAAAGATTTCTGGAACACCAACAACTGCATATGTGGGCGCAACGCCACCATCATCATATCTTCTTGGAGCTCTTCTTCGGGTACGTACTTTTGACGCAAAGTAGTACGATGTGAAGTGAGAAACTTCTTCTGTCAAACTTCCAGCAATTATAGAACCTTCAACTTTGGCGAGGTTCTTTGCTTTTCCCTTCAAATATTTCATGGCTCGCTCGTACTGATACATCCATCCGTAATGTACCGGTCCACGAAGCAATGCCTCATATGGGAGGTGGATAGCTAGATGCTCCATCACGTCAAAAAAGCCTGGAGGAAATATCTTCTCCAAGTTGCACAATAAGATAGGAATGTTCTCCTGAAGCTGTTCTACGACTTCTTCTTTAAGAGTGCGTGTGCTCAAATCCCTGAAAAATGCTCCAATGCCTATTCCAAAAACAATTAAACACATTGTTAGTCAAATACTATATTGTAAACTAAACCAATTTAATATTATTGTCCTATTGTAAACTACCTGCAAGTGCTTCATGTACGTTTGTTGGAAGTAGCTCCGCAAATGCAAATGACAGAAGTCGTTGCATAAAGACATGACAATCATGACTCTTCATCCCGGAGAACTTTTGACCCTTTTCAACACATCTTGAAAGATTTGAAACATACCTATCAGGGAACTTCACTTCTGATGCCACCCAATTGAACAAAACCGACTTTTTTTCTGAAGACAATCTAAAAATTGGAACGGGAACTTGGCCATTGCTTTTTATATGTAACTCACTTCTTGAGCAAATATCCGGCAAGTCCAACCTCGATTTTATGTTGTCTTTTGTCTTCCCTGGGACATTCAATATTGTATTCATGATGTTCTCAAAGAAATTCTTCTCTATATGCATCACATCAAGGTTGTGGCGCAGAAGAAGATCCTTCCAATATGGTAACTCCCAAAATATACTCTTCTTGTGCCAGTTGTGATGAACACCGTAAGAATCAGGCATATTACGAGGGACATGCCAATTACCACCCCAGCGAACTGTTTCGTTAGCTCCGTGATAGTCGATTTGCGCTTCAATTTGTTCTCCAATTAGATATGGAGGAGGAGTGTCTCTCACAACCTTTTTGTGCCTAAACAAATTCTTGTTTCTTCGGTACGGATGGCCAACTGGAAGAAATCGACGGTGACAATCGAACCAACTTGTATTTCTACCACCTCATCTTTCCAGCAGTCTGCTCCGATTGGTACAATCTTTTCAATCTATCTGTAATTGGTAGGTACCACATCCTTTGGTACGGTACCCTATTACGTCCCCTTCCTTGCGGCTTGAATCGTGGTTTCTTGCAGAATCGACATTCTTCCAACTTCTCATCATCTCCCCAGTAGATCATGCAGTTGTCGATGCAAACATCTATCATCTCCGAAGGCAACCCAAGACTATAAACCAGTTTCTGAATCTCATAATAAGAATCAGCAGACTCATTGTCTTCCGGCAAATACTCTTTAAATAAATCTGCCCATTCGTTCATGCAACTTTCAGGTAGATTGTGATCAGTTTTAATATTCATCATTCTAGCAGCCAATGACAATTTAGAGAGACCTTCTCTACAACCACTGTAAAGTGGTTGATTTGCCGCATCTAACATTTCATAAAACTTTTTTGAATCTATGTTAGGTTCTTCATCTTCATCATCATGAGCTACGAATGCATCAGTTACCATATCATGAACCCTATCATAATCTACCATCGGCTGATCCTCCTGATGGTAACTATGTGCATTATGAAATTGATGATCAACCGGTTCTTCTTGAAAGTTGCTATTACTACTACTAGCTTCATTCTGATCATAACTATAACCTTCTCCATGTTGAAACCAGATATAATAATTTGGCGTGAAACCTCTATTTACTAAATGCTTCCAAACATTTTCACGATTTGCCAACTTTGAATTGTTACATTTCCTACAAGGACAAAATATTTTACCGCTTTCTTGGGCGAGCGGTGTAGAATCTGCTAGATGCATAAAACGCTCCAACCCAGCAAGATATTCTTTCGTCACTCTCCCGTTAGCATCTCTATGCATATACATCCACCTCCGCAACTCGAAAATATTTCCCAAGCCCGACATTTTTTTCACGTTTTTTTTTCTTGTTGGTGTGCTTAAAATTATGTTCAAACCTCCATATTTATAGAAAATTTTCGAATCTGGTAGTTGAATTTTGCTAGGAATTTACGACGAAATATTAGGTTGGTTGCAAAAAAAACGTGTTAAGTTTATGGATTTCTCGTTCTTTCCTCGTAAGTTATTTCCTCGTAAAAATCATGCTAATCTTACGACGAATTTGCGACGAAACACATTTTTCTCGGAATAACCACGTCAACTTACGACGATTTTACGAGGAATCGCTTTACTCGGTATTTTACAAGGCCGTTACGAGGAAACTTTATTTCCTCGCAATTTCATCGTTAAGTCAACGTAATTTCACGAGGATTAGTTTTCCTCGTTAAATTTCCTTGCTAAAACTGTGTTTTCTTGTAGTGACTGAATGAAAAAGAATTGTCTAAACTGTTGAATGAACTTAAAAAATATAGAAAGGCAATAGGCTACTCACTAGATGATATTAAAGGGATATCACCTTCTTTATGCATGCATAGGATACATCTAGAGAATGAATCTATGACTTCTACAGAACATCAAAGAAAGTTGAACCCCAACTTGAAAGATGTTGTTAAGAAAGAGATTCTAAAACTCCTAGATGCGGTGTAATTTATCCTATTTCAGATAGCAAATGGGTGTCTCCCGTACATGTAGTCCCAAAGAAAGGTGGAATAACTGTGGTTAAAAATGATAAGAATGAACTAATTCCAACAAGAATAATAACGGGACATAGGATTTGCATAGATTATATAAAACTTAACTTAACATCTAGAAATGATCATTTTCCATTGCCATTCATTGATCAAATGCTAGAGAGACTTGCCAATCATCCCTATTATTGTTTTCTTGATGGGTATTCAGGGTTTTTCCAAATCCCCATACATCCAAATGATCAGGAGAAAACGACTTTCACATGCCCTTATGGTACCTTTTCTTATCGAAGGATGCCATTTGGGCTATGTAATGCTCCAGCCACCTTCCAAAGGTGCATGATGTCTATCTTCTCTGATCTTATAGAGGATGTTGTGGAGGTGTTCATGGATGACTTCTCTGTCTAAGGGTCTTCGTTTTCTGCTTGTTTGTCCAATCTTTGCAAGGTCCTAAAGAGATGTGAAGACACCAACCTTGTGCTGAATTGGGAGAAGTGTCACTTCATGGTTAAGGAAGAGATTGTGCTCGGACACAAGATTTCAGAGAAGGGGATTGAGGTGGACAAGGCCAAGATTGAGGTGATGGTTGGGTTAGCTCCACCAAAGACAGTGAGAGACATTAGAAGCTTCCTTGGTCATGCTGGATTCTATAGAAGATTCATCAAAGACTTCTCCATGATAGCTAGACCAATAACTAAGCTTCTATGCAAGGAAGCTGCATTCAACTTTGATTGGGAATGTCTAGAAGCATTCAAGAAGTTGAAGGACAAGCTGATTAGTGCCTGCATTGTGCAGCCACCAGATTGGGATCTCCCCTTTGAGATCATGTGTGATGCTAGTGACTATGATGTGGGAGCTGTTCTTGGCCAAAAGAAAGACAAGAAGACTCATGTGATCTACTATGCGAGTAGAACTCTTGATGAAGCCCAAATGAAGTATGTTACAACTGAGAAGGAGTTGCTAGCCATTGTCTATGCCTTTGAGAAGTTCAGAAGCTATTTGGTTGGGTCAAAAGTCATAGTCTACACTGATCATGCTGCATTAAGACACCTTTTGGCCAAGAAGGATGCTAAACCAAGACTGTTGAGGTGGATCCTGCTGCTACAAGAGTTTGATCTTGAGATCAAAGACAAGCCATGAGTTGAGAATGGTGTAGCTGATCACTTGTCAAGACTGAAGATTGAGTGTGGGATCCCCATTGATGAAGGGCTTCCAAAAGAACAAATCATGGCCATTAGAGCAGTAGTAGCAGTTTTTGAAACTGGAAAGAAGCTTGAGGAGGTGAAGGCAACTGAAGAGAAAGGTCCTTGGTATGCTGATTTGGTGAACTACTTAGCTTGTGGGAGAGAGCCATTGGGTCTTGAGGGATATGCCAAGAAGAAGTTCTACAAAGATGTGAAGAGAAACTATTGGGATGAGCCTTACCTCTACATACTTTATAGGGATCAACTCTATAGAAGAGTAGGGGCTAAAGAAGAAGTTGATGGGATCCTTACACACTGTCATGGATCATCCTATGGAGGTCATTTTGCTACTTTCAAGACTGTTTAAAAGGTGTTACAAGCTGGGTTTTGGTGGCCTCATATGTTCAAGGACACTCAAGACTTTGTCTCTAAGTGTGATTCATACCAAAGGAGAGGGAACATCACCAAAAGGAATGAGATGCTTCAAAACCCAATTCTAGAAGTGGAGGTGTTTGATGTGTGGGGTATTGATTTTATGGGACCATTCCCATCAT
Source organism: Brassica napus (assembly GCF_020379485.1). Taxonomy (NCBI): domain Eukaryota; kingdom Viridiplantae; phylum Streptophyta; class Magnoliopsida; order Brassicales; family Brassicaceae; genus Brassica; species Brassica napus. The sequence goes on from NC_063446.1 coordinate 42,318,514, forward strand.
CTTTTGGCAATAAGTACATCCTTATAGCTGTTGACTATGTCTCCAAGTGGGTGGAAGCTGTAGCAAGTCCCACCAATGATTCTAGAGTGGTGATCAAGATGTTCAAAAGCACCATCTTTCCAAGGTTTGGAATCCTAAGAGTTGTGATCAGTGATACAGGCTCTCACTTCATCAACAAGTTGTTTGAAGGTCTTCTCAAGAAGAAAGGTGTAAAGCATAAGGTGGCAACACCTTACCATCCTCAGACAAGTGGGCAAGTTGAGATCTCCAACAGGGAAATAAAATCTATCCTAGAGAAGATTGTGGGAACTAAAAGGAAAGATTGGTCTGACAAGCTTGATGATGCACTTTGGGCTTATAGGACAGCTTACAAGACTCCGTTGGGAACCACACCTTTCAACCTTGTGTATGGAAAGGCTTGTCATCTACCAGTTGAGCTTGAGTACAAAGCATTGTGGGGTGTTAAGTTTCTGAATTTTCACATCAAAAGTGCCAAGGAGAAGAGACTTCTCCAACTCAATGAGCTTGATGAGATTAGACTGGATGCTTTTGAGAACTCAAGGATCTACAAGGAGAAAACCAAAGCTTTTCATAACAAGAAGATTTTAAAGAGATAGTTCAGTGCTGGAGATCAAGTGCTTCTCTACAACTCTAAACTGAATTTGTTTCCCGGGAAGCTCAAGTCAAGATGGTCCGGTCCTTTCGAGATCAAGGAAGTAAGGCCATATGGGGCAATTGTGTTATGGAACAAAGATGGTGGAGACTTTACAGTCAATGGACATAGGGTTAAGCTCTACATGGGAACCACAACATAGGAGGAAGGAATCTCAGTTCCACTCTCCGACCCCATTCCTGCCTAGCCAAAAAAAGAAAGGAAGTCAAACTAGAGACTGAAAACAAGCTCACTTGGGAGGAAGTCCCATGTCTATCCTTGTACATATTATTTTTATTTTTATTTTTCTTGTTCTTGCTATGTTTCTTTGCTTTATTTCTGGTTGCAGGTTCGAGTTTCGGGATTTCCCGGCAAGATTAGCGGAAACCCAAAAATCTCGGGTTTTAGGTGGTGTCCGACCGCGGACGTCGACCGCGGCTCACGTCAGTCAGCGGAAATCGACCCGAGAGGGACAGTTTCACGCCCAGTCCCGCGGCCTATCTCCGCGGCCCGGTGCTGTCCACGGCCTGTCGCCGTCCAAACGCCGCGGCCGTCTCACGCGTCGCATAATGGCCCGCGGAAATCGGCCAGAGAGACCTCTTCGTCTCGCCCATAACCCGCAGCCAGTCCCGCGGCCTGGTGCTGTCCGAGAAAATCGATCCGAGAGGGCCTGTTCTCACGCACAGTCCCGCGGCCGTCTCACGCGGCTTCCTCCAGTCCGCGGCCCCGCCCAGGTAAATCCCTCTCTCTCTTTGGTCGGTTTAATTTAAGTGAACAAAAACCCAATTGCACTTAAACCCGACCCGACCGCCTCTAAACCGACCCAATTCGCCCACCTCTCTCCTCTAACTCATAAAATCTTTCTCTCTCTCACCTTATCACTCTCTCCACCCCATGAACAAACACTCAACTCTCATCTCTCACACAAAAACCCAAATCCATAGATTCTCCACCAAAATTTGAAATCTTTAGTACATTTTGAAGGATCTCTTGTGCTCTTAGTGAATCCTAAACCAAACTTCACTACCATTCATTTCTCAATCCAAGGTATGGTTTTTAAAATTCTAGATTTTTGAGTGAAATTTGAAGCTTCTTGAATTTCGAAATTCTTGCTCAACCTTGGTTTCTATTAGTCTTAGAATCATATTATAATGGTTTTAGGTTGAAATCCATATCAATTTCACTCATGAATTGCTTGAATTGAGAATTTTAGCAATTAGGGTTCTTGAGAATTGGAGATTTGTAAAAATTTTGGGGAAATTTGAAATTGATAGCTTAAATAAGTGTCATTGAGTGTGAAAATGTTATATGAGAGAGTCTTCTCAATTTGGACAAACTTCATTTCACAAATTTTTGAAAACTCACTCTAGGCAAAATTTAAATGTTTAAAATTTTTTTGTATGAGTGTTGTAACTAGTTTGGAGATGTTTCTTGATAATTTGTGGTGATGAATGAGAAATATAAACATACCTTTACTCTCTTTTCAAACTTGTTCATCACTTTATGCTTGCCTTGAAAATATTCTCACACTCTTTTGAGATTTCTATTATAGGCAATGACAAGAACAACAGGTGATTTACCGAAGAAGTTTGGTGCACCAAAGAAAGGCTTAATTGATGGGGGAGATGCAAGCACTTCGAATAACAAGAATGGTCAAGCTCAAGCAAAGAAGAAAGTTGATAAGGGAAAGGATGTGGTTATTGAGGCTGAGGATCCTGATCATAGTTCGAGCGGAAGTGAGGGGCAGGTTCAAGCCAAGAAAAGGAAGAGAGTAGCTACGAAGCCAACCGTCAAAGTACCATCAGCCACCGCAATCAACAATAAACTTAGAGCCATGGAGCTTCAGCCCTCTCTATTTATTGAATAGGAAATACTTGAGAAGTTGGGGATTCTCTCCGATGTGCAGCTTCTTCTTGGGAAAATGGGACTTTGGAAAATGATGTCTACATGCCAAAGAGGATACCCGGTACCAGCCTGTCAATTCCTATCAACCCTTGAAGCCACATTCCACATCTCTCATGATCCACATGAAATGGAGAGTCATGGCTTTATCACTTTCAAGGTGGATAGAAAGTCTTACAAGATGGGTTTCAAGGAGATTACAAGCGTAATGGGGCTTCGGGACAGAAGGAGGCATAAGTTCAAGAAGTTTGAGGGTGAACTCAATAAGTTTTGGAAGGAGATTGGAGCCGGTGAGAATGACATTAGCGCTATCAAGTCCGCTGACATCCTCCACCCGGCTCTTCGCTATGTTCATAAGCTCTTGGCAAGCACTTTATATACAAGAAAAGAAGCGGGGAGGATTGTGCAAGACGAACTGCACTTTCTAATATTCGGGATTAGCTCGGTTACCAAAGAGTATAGACAAGGGCGCTATGAGCATCAACCAGGAACAGTTGGGATCTTTATCGAGCGTCTTATCTACTACAAGAAGTGGGCATGTACGAACCATGACAAGAAACCAAAGTTGTTCATCTTGAGATTCATCACACCCTTGCTTGAAACGATGAATATTCCATTAGTCGGGGACGGAATTGAATTCGCTGTGATGGACGAGGTACATTTATACCGGACTGGTTTCTTGGATGGAATCCTTGATGGGAAGTATATCTACCGCTACAAAAAAGGGTCGAGGAAAGAATATTGCAGTGTGCTTCTCCCATGCCTTCCCTCAACCTCATTGCGATACAGGGAAAACCTCACATTCAACCCTCCTTCTTCAGCGCTTCTTCACCTAGCCACACAAGATATGCCCTTGAAGATTTCAAGGAAGAAGAAGCAGCCAGGTGATAGTTCTTCTCAGTCCGAAGATGTTGAGCAGCCTCCTCCGAGCACGGTCTATGGGAGTACTCGTTACTACTTTGCGCCACGGACGGCTTCTCTCCCCGAAGGTCCACTTCGAGATGCCCACAACCAAATTCGAGCACTTCAGCGAGGTCAAAAGTATCAAGATAGGACCATCTCAAGGCTAGTAAAATCAGTAAACTACTTAGCGGGAAAGCTGAAGAAGTTGACCATGAGGACAAGGAGATCCCATGCTTCCACAACAGAAGCAAGTGAGGAGGAAATCCGGGATGACATGCAAACAGAAGCGACTGAGCCGGTACAAGATCACCGACATTCTTATCATGGAGACGCCACTGCCACTCAGTCCTACTATGAGGCGCCTCGCTCATCAGTCTGCGAACCACGTGAGCGCAGAAACCGACGCCAAAGGCATCCAGTCCCTTCACTACCTTCTCCGGACACTGACAACGAGTCGCCCTTTGTCCCTGCCTCGGACACAGATGAGCAGCTCGGTCACACCGAGCCATGAGGTACCACACCTCTTTCCTATCATTGTATGTACCGTTTTTCATTTTATATTATTTTTTTTTTGTATCTTTCTTGATCTTAATCACACAGAGACTGTGTGATTTAAGTTTGGGGAGGTACCAAGTATCTAATGTTTGTTTGATTTAGCCTTGAGTCATGCATTGTTAATAGATATTGCATTAGAAAAATCAAAAAAAAAAAATTGAAAAATTTGAAAAGTTTGAAAAATCACAAAAACAAGCATGTAGATTCATTTCTTGCTTCATTTGCATTATTAGGATCGAATCTAGAGCATTTAGGATTGCATCATGCGTAGGGGACAAGGATTAAACCTACCTTGCAAAGAACTCATGCTTAGAACTCAATTTGATGTCCTTTGTAATCATGGCAAGTAGCTTGAGCATCCTTTGAAAGACTTGTAGACTTCGAGCCTTGAAAACTCCTCTTGAAACTCATTGATTGTTGAAACTTACTCATCTTTGAAGCCAACTCCAATCTTAATTGAACTAAATGAACTTAATGCTTCTTGCTTATGGTCTTTTGAGTGCTAAGTCATGGCTTCATACACACTTGAGTTTGTCTCTCCATTTTTATCATTTCTACCTATCTTTTGACAACTCAAGTGGTAGTCAACTCCTTAAACCCTTTCTTTCCTTTCAAGCCATCGTTAATTGCTGAGTGAGGTCTTTTTTGGAAAGCTTTACATGTGCATAATGTTGAGAGTAATCGGAACGGCAATGCTTGGTCTCCATTATTGCTAGCTATAAGACTCACATTGTCTAGCTTCTAGGATGGGATGAGTTTGATTTGAGAGTTTGATCTTGCAAGTGTGAACAAAAGTATATAAAAAAAAGAGTGAAAAGAAAGAGTGCTAAAGAGTGTACAAAAAGAGTCTAAAAGAAAATTAGTCACTAGGGACAAGTGAGGAGAAAAGTAAGAAAAAAAGTGAAAAAGAAAAGAAGTGAGCTCAAAAGTATATAAATTTTTTTGAAAACCCTATTAAAAAAAAAAAAAAAAATCAAAGAAAGAGAGCTTAAGCTAAGAAAAGAGTGAAAAGTCTCTAGTTAACAAAAAAAAGAAACAAAGAGTTCAAGTGGAGGGAGTGTCTTTTAAATGATCTTAGAGTTTTGGGTGAGTGAAAAAGAGTTTGTCATTGAGAAATAAGGGTAGAACTTGTATAACATTTGGGAAAATGATAGAACAATGGAAATTGAGCATTGTATGCATGAATTGTTCCTTTTCTTAGATATATTATGCATAATGTCAAGGCTACTAAGTTTTTGAGAGTAAGTCACCTTAAAAAGAAATCATTTAAGCCTCTTGATTCACTATGCATTCTAGCCATTTCTTTCGAAACCAAATGACTTGGACCAATTGACCATTTGCAAGAATTCACTCTTGATTTTGCTAAATGAATGTGAGAGTTGGTTGATTTGTTTGTTTGTGGATCCATGAAGATGAGTGTAGAGATCAAGGGAGTTAAGATAGGCCTAGAGAAGTTAGAGTTGGAAAAAGTCTTTGCTCTTGCTATTTGATATTATTACACTAGGACATCAAGTTAATGGCTAAGAAGAGTTCTTTTGGTGATGAGTCCCCACCTTCAAACTTCTTCTCCTTCTTTGTTTTGAAAGTTTACTTGTGGACAAGTAAAGGTCTAGTTTGGGGGAGTTGATGTCTTGAGATTTTACATGATTTACTTGCCATTTTCATACTCATTTGAATCACTTAGAATGCATTTAGAGTCCAATTAGGTGCATAGCATATGCATATGTGGTATTGTAGGTTTGGTGAGGTTCAAGTTGAAGATATGAAGGTTTGGGCAAGATAAATGGACTTGATGGAGTTAAGTAGATGAAATGGAGTGAAGCTGGTCAACCGCGGGCGTAAACTGCGGACAAAGGCGAGCCGCGGATTGTAGACCGAGACACCATGTTCTGAAGCCATGGACCACGGACGACAGGCGCAGGTCGAGCCAAGCCGCGGAAAGCAATCAGAGACACCATGTGCTGAGGCTTGAAACGCGGCCACACAACGCGGGTCGAGCCAGGCCGCAGATTTTGATCCGAGACACCGTGTTCTGAAGCCACGGACCGTGGCCATCCGACGCGGCTTGATGAAGTCCGCCGTAAACGGCGACAGAAAAAGATGCAAACAAGGTCGCCACGTAACGACCGACCCACGAACAAGCCGGTCGCTACGTAGCGACCGACCCGAGAACGAGGATGTCGCTACATAGCGTCCGATCAAGCCTCTCGGTCGATCACTACGTAGCGACCGATCCGCAAAGAGTCGGTCGCTACGTAGCGACCGACTAAGCCTCTCGGTCGGTCTCTACGTAGCGACCGACCCGCAACGAGTCGGTCGCTACATAGCGACCGACCAAGCCTCTCGGTAGGTCGCTACATAGCGACCGATCCGCGTAGCGACCGACAAGCCATTCGTTTGGTCGCTACGTAGCGACCGATCCATCGCGGACCCGGTCGCTACGAAGCGACCGAACTGTCTCGGACATAGATCAACAGGTACGACCCAAATTCGTGCATTCTCGTCTATTCCTCAATGCTAGCTCCCATTTACCGCAGTCATATCATTTCTCACTCCCATTGATCGGAGTTATCATTTAAAATTATCGATAAAAATGCGGAAAGTTCATTCTTATCGATAAAAATCGTGATAAACGTTTCGAATCGAAAGACGGCCCAAATAGGTCTAAAACGCGATTAGAAATCCAGTTACGATTTTTTAAGGAAAAGTCCATAGATACTATGGCGGTTTATACTTAGTCCGCAAGAATGGATAAATGTGAAAATTCCGCAGATAAATGTTAAGTTTTCGCGGATAATCATGAAAACCAAGAAAATGGAATATCTCCATTTTCGAGTTATGACGGCTTAAGGGCAGGAAGGAAAAAGCTCAAACCGACCTTGGAGGGAGTATATAAGGAGTCCTAGGTGAGAGACACAAAGTGAGAACTTTTTCAGAGCAAACTTAGCACTTAGAGCAATTTTAGGTAATTTTCCGTTTTTGTTATTCGAGCTGCGACTCAATTAAGTCTTGCAGTCTTAGGGTTTTAGAACAAGGAATTTCGCCGACAGCTCTCGTAGCCCAGGCTCTTACCTTGTTGTAACTATCAAACGCGGATTCGAAATAAGATCTATTTTGCTCTCTTTTCGATTTCTTATTTTTCTCGTCATTATTTCGTGTTTTGATTGCTTGGCTTGTGGTTTAGCAGATATCCGGGACCTCTGGGAAATTAGGGGTTTCCTAACTTTCCTAATTTAAACGGAAATCGACAGTGCGAATTTCGGTTCCCACAGTTTGGTGCTAGAAGCAGGGGTGGTACGGATCAATCTAACTCTCAGCCACAACACGCTCGACCAGACATGTCAACTGACAACACGAACAACATGCAGACTCCTCTCAACGGAGGAAGAAACGACGATCAAAACACTCCAGTAGCAGCCGTGTCTGCGGCCAACGCAACAGCGAACGCCGCGACGCTCGAGGAGTTCAAAAAGATGTTCTCTGGCTACGAAAAGAGGTCAGAAGAACAGGACAAGCTCGTGGGCACCTTGACAAAACAGGTCGAAACCTTAACGGCAAGAACCCGTGCAGTCCTCCCTCGCGGATCTATGAAAATCCGCGAAAGAAAACTCGACTTCGCAACCCCACTCGACAGGCCTGGAACATCGCGGGAACTTACTTCGGGTCGAGATCCCAGCGAAACATCCCCTGCTGAGAAACGGAACTCTAAAAACCCTCTATCCCCCGCAAAGGACACATAGGTCGATGAAGTCGAACATGTCAACTTGGATCCCAGCGATGTTTCCAATGATACGGAAGAAGACGCTGACGTACATCCAAGGAGAACCAGAAGCCGGTCAGCTCAGGAAGACTCTCCGTTTGATAAACCAATGACGGAAGAGGAGGAAAAACTCTACTGGGTCGAACAGGAAGAGTTAGCCGAAAAACAAACTGAGATCACTCGCAGCAAACGCCGACAAGCTCGGAAATCTGCTGGCGAAAAATCAGACATTCGCGACCTTTGCGATTACATAACTAAAACTGCAGCAAAAGTAAGGGCCGTGAAATCCCAGATCCATCATGCTACCAGCGCCGCCCCAGAAATCGATAGATTACTCGAGGGAGCTCGGAAAACACATTTCAGTTGTTGCATCTCGGATACCAAGGTATCTGACCCGAGAAAAATCAAAGTACCAAAATACGGTGGTACAGCTGATCCTAAAGCGCACCTTCAAGCCTTCCAAATCACGATGGGAAGGGCCAGACTGAAGGAGAGCGAAAAGGACGCCGGTTACTGCCGTCTGTTCGTCGAAAATCTGGAAGGAGCGGCGCTCGAATGGTTCGCACGCCATAAGCGAAACTCCATCGGAAGTTTCCGCTAGCTCGCATCGGAATTTCTCAAACAGTATTCTATGTTCATAGATAGAGAAATGTCTGATGTCGAACTCTGGAGTCTATCCCAGAGGGAGGACGAACCTCTCCGCGAGTTCATAAGCTGATTCAAGCTGGTTATGTCAAGGGTTAGCAGAATAAGCGACAAGGTGGCCATAGACGCACTCAGAAAAACGCTCTGGTACAAGTTGAAATTCAGAAAATGGATAACCCTCGACAAACAGCAAACGATCCAGGACGCCCTTCACAAGGCAACGGACTACATCATAATCGAAGAGGAAACGAAAGTTTTGTCGCAAAAACATAAGCCAACAAAAACGTCCTCGAAAGAAGCAGACCAAAAGACCAAAAATAAAAAATCTCGTAACGACAAATACGTCCATCACGTGGGGGAAGAGCTTCAAGGTGCGCATAACTACGCAATCAATTCGGAACAATGCAGAACCTCGGGCAATACGTGGACTCGCAATCCAGGATATGACGAAAACACCTTCTGCGAGTTCCACCAGACCCGAGGGCACTCGACGACCAACTGCAAAGTCTTGGGAGCGAGGCTGGCCGCAAAGCTACTAGCCGGAGAGCTCTCCAAAGTAACCAGCGTTAAAGATCTCATCCTTGAGACCGATCGTCCTCCAAAGACAGACAAAAATCCACCCGCAGAAAATTCTCGTCGGAGAAGTCAAGCGGGGGATCAGCGCGGAAGGAGATCAGACGGCAAAGGAAAGGATAACAATCGTCGCAGAGTGAACATGATCATCGGAGGATCACCGTACTGGAATGACACAATCTCGGCCATCAAGACCTACCAGCGAAAAGACGAGTCAAGTGCAAATTGGCCTACATGGTCTCCTCCCCGAGATGGTCAAAGCAACTCGATAACTTTCACTGAAGAGGAAGCCGGCGGAATCGATCAACCCCACTGCGATCCGCTCGTCATAGATCTCGTCATACGAGATCTGGAGGTCGCAAGAGTCCTCTTCGACACGGGGAGCAAGGTTACTGTTATCTTCCGCGATACTCTCAAGAGGATGAACATCGAACTCGGGGAAGTTACCTGTTGGGGTCAAAAACGGTTACGACGGAATTACCACCCGAAAATCCTCGGAGATCGTATTTCCGAAAGAGATAGTAAAAAGGAAGATGTAACTTTCGTAAAATATAACCAAACACGAAGTTTGGTTACGAAGAAGTATCCTTGAAGATTCAAACCAAACTAACCAAGCTCGACCGTTGCGTAATCACCACGCATACACGCTGTCCGGTCGCTGCGTAGCAACCAAGTCCGAGCCGAAGCTCGGTCGCTACGTAGCGACCGAGCGATCGTCCCGCTCGGTCGCTACGTAGCGACCGAGCACTAGCCAAAGCTCGGTCGCTACATAGCAACCGAGCGATCATCCCGCTCGGTCGCTACGTAGCAACCGAGCCCGGCCAAGCTCGGTCGCTGCATAGTGACCTAGCGATCGTCCCGCTCGGTCGCTACGTAGCGACCGAGCTAGAGCAAAAGCTCGGTCGCTACATAGCGACCGAGCGATCGTCCCGCTCGGTCGCTACGTAGCGACCGAGCGCGAGCCAAAACTCGGTCGCTACGTAGTGACCGAGCTCAGCCAAGCTCGGTCGCTACGTAGCGACCGAGCGATCGTCCCGCTCGGTCGCTACGTAGCGACCGAGCCCAAGCCAAAGCTCGGTCGCTACGTAGCGACCGAGCGCTCGTCCCGCTCGGTCGCTACGTAGCGACCGAGCGCTCGTCCCGCTCAGTCGCTACGTAGCGACCGAGCTCAAACCAAACGTCGGTCGCTACGTAGCGATCGAGCGATCGTCCCGCTCGGTCGCTACGTAGCGACCGAGCTCAAGCCAAAGCTCAGTCGCTACGTAGCGACCGAGCGCTCGTCCCGCTCGGTCGCTACATAGCGACCGAGCTCAAGCCAAAGCTCGGTCGCTGTGTAGCGATTGAACCTTTCCGAACATCGATACGACATCAATCCATGCATTCTCGTCAAACCTTCGAATGCTATCTCCCAAAGACCATAGTAAGCTCAATCCCTGTTTTCCGCTATTCAAATTCATCGATCAAACTTCGCGGATTAGAAACCGCGGAAAGTTCGTTCTTTATCAAAAAGAATTCGTAGTAAACGTGTCGAGTTGGAAGACGGCCCAAAGGGATCTAAAACACGACTCGAGGCCAATCCTACGATTTCTTAACCAAAAGCCCGTAAACCGCAGCACGGTTTATGCTTGGTCCACAAGGAAGGATAAATGTCAAGTTTCCGCGGATAAATACGGAAGTTTTGAAGATAATTGGAAGATTGGGAAAAATGGAATATCTCCATTTTTATGCTATGACGGCTTAAGGGCAGAAGAGTAAAAGCGTAAACCGACCTTGGAGCTAGTATATAAGGAGTCCTAGGCGAGGAGCATGGGGGGGAGAGAACTTTTCAGAGCAAACTTAGCACTTAGGGCAATTTAGGCAATCTTCCGTTTTTGTTATTTCGAGCTGCGACTCAATTAGGTTTAGCCGTCTTAGGGTTGCTAGAACTAGGAATCTCGCCGACAGCTCTCGAGCCCAGGCTTATACCTTGTTGTAAACGCTCATACGCAGATTCGAAATAAGATCTATTTTGCTCTCCTTTTCGATTTCTTATTCTTATCGTTGTCATTCTCGTGTTCTGATTGCTTGACGTCTGGTAATTAGCAGATATCCGGGTCCTCTGGGAAATTAGGGTTTTCCTAGTTTCCTTATTTAAACATAAATCGATAGTGCGAATTTCGGTTCCCACATTACCCCAACCCCGAAACCATTGACGAGTTTTTCAGGCGAAACGTCAATGACTCTCGGATCGATCCAGCTACCGGTCATGGTCAAGGAAGTTACCAAGATTGTCAACTTCGCGGTGGTTGATCATCCCGCCATCTATAATATGATCATGGGAAACCCATGTCTGAACGCCATGATAGCTGTTCCGTCTACATACCACCTGGGCATCAAATTCCCGACCCAGAGCGGGGTCGCAGCCATCTGGGGTTGTCAGAAATAGTCGCGACTTTGCTTTCTCGCAGAGTATAAGTTAAGACAGATCACAACTACCTCGATGGCAACTCGCAAACGCACGAAGTTAGCTCAGCCCTCGGCCAAAAAAACTTCAAAGAAAGACGACCTGACATCGTCTGCTGAAGCAAACACCTCAGATATCGAAACTCAGCCTGATTCCGAAGTCAACGCTACCACTCAACCGGAAAAGAAAAACCCGGACAAAGATATCGACCCTGCCACAGTCGCGACGATTAAGGCGGTCAACACAGCACCAACCGCCGAGTAAAAACACTCGCTGCATGAAATATAACTACGAGATGGCTTGATCCTCGAAGGGGGTACGTAGGCAGCTCGTCGAGAGACGAATTCAGCTATCCCCCTCTCTAAAAGGGGGGAGGGGGGGAGTGGGTATGTATACTCGTATACTCCCACGTTTTAAAACATGCCTTATTGTACTCGAGCTTTTTAAAACTTTTACTACAATACGCATATTATGAACTCTTACGCTTCAGCTACGCAAAAATCTCTACAAACATTAAATTCTTGTCAACGGCCGTATCTGGTCCAAATCGCTAAACATTCGCAAACCTTTCAGAGCTTAAAACGAACGCATAGTTTTCGAAATAACAGCGAGACGTCGCCAAAGTTAGAATCAAAACTATACGAACAACTGTCCAAACGCGACAATAAAATTTCAACGAATATTTTCATCCTACTCGTCGACTGGCCCCGGCGAACACATCAGACATCTTAAACAAACGCACTCTGATCATTCGGATCCGCAAACAGCCGACACAAGGATAAAAGCGCGCTATATAAAAAATCCAAAATTTTGGTCAAGCACTTCCAGTTGGCTTAAAAATTGTCTCGAGAGAGATGCTCGATTCATACCATACAAGTCGTATAAGCCGAGAACCTATCGCAGACTTTAAATCGGTATGAATCAGGTTGAAATCGCAACAGGAAAATCGATAGCCGGCTAGTCACCGCATAAACCTTAAAATGGAAGGTAAACCTAGGTCTTGCCCTAAACCCAGCACACTGGTCTCTAACATCTCAGGACATGATATCTAAAAACTGATACGAGATCTTAAAACATGTCTCTCCGTCAATATCTTAATGTTCATGAAAACTTCGTAAAAATAAATAAACCATTCTTACGAAAATTCACATCTCGAGCGAACCGAAAGATTGAACGCCTCGTTAGAAGTAAATATGTGACGACAACTCATATTTATTTCAGACATACTCAGAACAAAGTACCTCGATAAATATTCATCATATATAAAACCGCAGAGCGGTAGGGATTCAAAGCCACCAACGGCCAGTCCCGATAAAAACGAAGCGGCCAAACAAGCCCACACAAAGTCTCAACATAAAGGCCACAATCGGCCAGACACAGATAATAAAGGCCACACTCGGCCATAAACACAAGATAAGAGGGAAATCGCTCCCCGACAAATACTAACTTTGATTCTCACAAATCAAAGTTAAAATTCCCGGACAAGGAAGCTACGAATGCATCCGCAGGATAGTTCACTTCCTCGTCGTCACCAGCAACCTCGGTCGCGACCTCCTCCGTATCGGGAGAAACCGGGATGGGATCCCTGAATCCATGAATCCTCCTATCAATCGGGGGAATAAGCGCCTCAGCATGGGCATGATCATTCATCCCACCTTTCATGGTTCCCATCTCATCCTCGAAAACAAAGTCGTCCGTCTGCGTCTTCCAGAGGGTACCAACTGAACCGCGACACTCGCGAAAATCGCCAACCAAGGAATAAGCCTCCTTAAGGTTTCCATACTCGGCTTTGAACTAAGAAGCACGGTTTCTCATCATCTCGACAATATCTATCCTACCTCTCCTTTCCGCTTGACGGACGGCCTTGACATGATCCTTGGCAAGTTTCGAATCACGCTCTAAAATTTCGTTTTGAACACGCGCAAGGACTTTCTCCGCTTTCTCTGCTTTGAAGCGATAAACCATGGCCTCCCTGTGGCTTGTCTCGAGGGCTGAGCCAAGCATGTCCAGGCCCTGCAAAAACAACTAACGTGTTTAAAAAAGAAAGAAAAGCGCATGATCCTATCCGCAAAGTTCCTAAAGAAGAGAGAGACTAACCCCATTGATTATGCGAGACTCTTCCGCGACTACCTTGGACCTTCCCGTTTCGACCACAGACGGAGGAAGATCAAAACTCGAGGGTAAGGCAGCAAAAAAGTCGTCAAAATCTGGGATAGGCGCCTCGCTCGAACCACTACCATAACCAAAAGCAAGGTTTGGATCCCATCCTGGAAGAATAGAGTCATCCACAGAAAACTATATATCCCTTAGAGGACCTCACGTTTTCCTCCTCCGCGGGAACATCGCGAGGAGCAATATCATCGGGCTCAGAATCACTATCCGCTTGAACGCCCATTCCAAGGTTGGGATGCACGAATCTCAATGCCCTGTGAACTCTCCTTGGCGTGAAGAAAGTCCAGAAGAACAGACCATTCCTAAGGAGATCCCTCACTTCGATCACACCTTCGGGAAATGAAGGAAGCGGGTTGATGAAGGGACTGCCATTCGGCTTGCTCCGGAACAATGGGATGCAATTCTCTTCGACAGATGCAGTGTTTATACGGACGAAGAAGAAGAACTTCGACCACGAGTTAAAGTTGGAAATGAGCCACTTAATCACCATCATATATTTCCGAGGGACCAACCGGTAGAGGTGCGGCTTCGAGACAAGTTGCAGCCTAAAGATCGCTTCAAAATGGTCAGCGGTAAGGGAGAGACCATGCTCGTAGCTCAGGATCACGATGCCGATGAGATGCTGAAAGCTGGTGGGATTCAGCTGGCTAATCGATACCTCGAAACGGTCCAGCACACGGACTATGATTTCAGGAATCGGAAACCACAGACGACAGCGCACCAAGAATGATTCGTAGCAAGTAAAGTAACCCTCCGGGGGGTTGTCAGCACTTTCCCCTCGACAAGGAATTCGAAACTCCACCGCGTCTGAAATCTGACAAAATGCTCGAACGGTCTTAAGAAATTCACCAGTACTTCTGCTCGGCGCGCCTCGTTCGACCGGATGCTGGTTCATGACGGGAAACGACCCCTCACTATGGGGAGTAATCGCACCATATCTCGCTATCCAGTACGCCTCACCATCAGCAGGATCTATTGAGTAGGGCGCGAACTCAGCCTTCGGGACGAGGGTTTTGTCATGAACCTTTTCGAACGAAGAACCGTGGGAGGTACCTCTTTTCGAAGCCTTCTTTCTACTAGACATCTTTCAAACTTAAAAAAAAGGAGAAGAAAGAAGAAGAGGGAAAGAGAATTTTCTCTCAAGGAACTTCTTATGAAATTAAGTAAGTGGAGAATTATGGGAGAAGTTACCCTCCTTCTTATAGGCATGAAAAGTTACTATTTGTCTACGAATATTCGGATATAAACTTCGTCCAACACGCCTATCTTGCCTAACTCGCCAAAACCGCACACTAGAATCTCGCCGCAATCCACGATTCGAACGGGCTGGGAGGCTAACTGTTGGGGTCAAAACGGACACGACGAAGTTAACATCCAAATATCCGTAAAAATTAACATGAACGTTTTTACGAAAAAGTATTCTTCATAGAGATTACTTTTACGAAAAGTCATGCGGTGAAATGTTGCGTTAATCTTGGTTCATTCATCGAAACTAAACAACACGTTCATGAAACGACTGAAAAAGATGCGAACAAGGTTGCAACGTAACGACCGATCCGCAACGAATCGGTCGGTCGCTACGTAACGACCGATCCGCAACGAGTCGGTCTCTACGTAGCGACCGACCAAGCCTCTCGGTAGGTCGCTACGTGGCGACCAACCAAGCCATGTGTTTGGTCACTACGTAGCGACCGATCCATCGCGGACCCGGTCGCTACGTAGTGACTGAACTGTCACGGACATCGATCAACGGGTACGACCCAAATCCGTGCATTCTCATCTGTTCCTCAATGCTAGCTCCCATTTACCGCAGTCATATCATTTCTCACTCCCATAGATCGGAGTTATCATTTAAACTTGTCGATAAAAATCGTGGAAAGTTCATTCTTATCGATAAAAATCGTGATAAACGTTTCGAATCTGAAGACGGCCCAAATAGGTCTAAAACGCGATTAGAAACCCACTTACGATTTTTTAAGGAAAAGCCTATAGATACTATGGCGGTTTATACTTAGTCCGCAAGAAAGGATAAATGTCAAAATTCCGCAGATAAATGTTAAGTTTCCGCGGATAATCATGAAAATCGGGAAAATGGAATATCTCCATTTTTGAGTTATGACGGCTTAAGGGCAGGAAGGGAAAAGCTCAAACCGACCTTGGAGGGAGTATATAAGGAGTCCTAGGCGAGAGGCACAAAGAGAGAACTTTTTCAGAGCAAACTTAGCACTTAGAGCAATTTTAGGCAATTTTCCGTTTTTGTTATTCGAACTGCGGCTCAATTAGGTCTTGCAGTCTTAGGGTTTTAGAAGTAGGAATCTCGCCGACAGCTCTCGTAGCCCAGGCTCTTACCTTGTTGTAACGCTCAAACGCGGATTCGGAATAAGATCTATTTTTCTCTCCTTTTGATTTCTTATTTTTCTCGTCATTATTTCGTGTTCTGATTGTTTGGCGTGTGGTTTAGCAGATATCCGGGACCTCTGGGAATTAGGGTTTTCCTAACTTTCACAGAAATCGACAGAGCGAATTTCGGTTCCCATAAAACCCATTATCACTCCCTGTACAAACTCTGAGTTTGAATACAATACTTTTGCGTTTGTATTTAATATGCTCCCTGCCTGAGAGTAAGCGTGTAAGCTCCTCAGGCAGTACCTTGCATACCTTGCATTATATGCAATATGCTCCCTGCCTGAGAATGAGCGTGTAAGCTCCTCAGGCACTACCTTTGCATTATATGTAATATGCTCCCTCATTGGAGTAGGCTCTTGAGCAGGAGTACTATATTTGACCGCATACTATGGCTTGTGCTAGCCCATTCCTGCGATTGTCAAATATTTTCCTTGCATCATATGTGTGGGTTTCCACTTACGCGCAACATCATAGGATCTAGTAATCCCTTTTATTGACCTGGAGGCAAGGATAGATGCAGGGTTCGGAGCCGGTGCTTCTCTCAACAGGAACTTGGAGGCCGGTGTCCTGCCTGAGGCCTGGATGATTTTTTCCAACCAGTTTGCCCCTTATTTCTCGATTTCGTCCTCGAACTAGGGGAATAACCTGTGCACTTAAGTCATTCGGAGTTGCTCATTCTCAGCAGGCTTCCCCTGGGCATGACATCGCTCTAGTAATCCTTCTTTCCCAGGTTCTTCTTAGGTTTGGACCGCGTTCGAACCTGGAGGAGAACAAGTTTGCCCGGGATAGACCGGGGTCTAGTAGACGTTTCCAGGTTCTAGACTTGCTTAGAGATGACCTGGCGAGGTTCAGGACCTTGGTTGCATTCCATTGGATGTCAAGACTTATTCATGGGGCTCGTGGCCTGAAGTAGTTCTCTCTTGGTTGGCGCAAGACCTGATGGAGAAACGTTCGATGCTTCAGTGGGCATCAACGTCAGCTTGCCGGTGGCAGGTCCCTTGGGCTCGGCGTGAACAAGACGTCGCTCTGAAATCTCATTTTCCAGGTTCTTCTTAGGCCTGGGCCGTGTTTGAACCTGGAGGAGAGTTAATTTCCCTGAGATAGACAGGATTTTAATGAATATTCCCAGGCATGTGGCTTGTTTAGGTCGATTGACCTAGGGAGATTCAGGATCTTGGCCTTGCATATCAATGGATGGCAAGACTCGTAGGTTTGGCTGGTGAAGATCAGTTGTATCTGTTGAAATCTGCTGTAGGTGATCTGTTGCCCCGCTCGGAAGTAGGAATTCTTGATCTCGGATTCGCATTGCAGTGATAAGCGAGATCTGTCTTCCTGGCGCAGGACCTCGGTGTCGCATAGCCACATATTTCCTGGATCCGAATGGCACATGACCGGGGCAAGGAAACGAATTATCGATTTACTTCTTGCTTATGTGCCCCCATGATTGGATATCGGCTGGAGGATGATCTTCTGAAGAACATACGCTCTGACTCTAGGATGGAGAAGTTCTGTACAAGGTAGTAGTCGAGTAAAGACCGCGATTTTTCTCATTCCTTCTTCGGGAGGAACGATACCCTTTGTTGAGGCGTGGAGGCCGATTCTTTGTCGTACTACCCTAAGGTATCGACGTACGCCGTGTAGGAACTCGTAGTCCCTGATGATTCTTCTCTGGAATCTAAGGCTCCTAAGGGCTTCATGTTCTGATCCTGTTGGACCTGTAGATTTATCCTTGGGAACCTGGAGGTTTCAAGGAATTAGTACTCTGACACAGGAGGATCTATAGATATTGCACCCGGAGGTGAATATTTGTTTTGCAGTCTCGAACCCAGAGTCTTTATTGACTTAATACAACATCGCACTCTGTCCTCCGGAGATGGACCACTCTCGGTGTCGATTGGATGTGGGCTGTTGTCGCAATAGCACCTGTTCTCTTCTGTGGAGGCATTCGGAGTGCCTTCAAGATCTATGGGACAGCTTCGTGGTAATAAAACTTTTGTGGGACGCGTGGTCCTGTAGTTTCTGGTACTCTTAGCTGGTCTCAAGTCTTTCTATTTTGTCATCTTGGATGTATCTTCTCGAAATCTGGCGATTGCAGAAATATCCTCCTGAGGTCCAGAGGATCTGGAATTTATCCTCGTGGAACATGCATGAAGGTTTGTGGGCTTAGTCCCTAGAAACCCGGAGTTCGTGGAACTGATTCTCTTGGAACTCGAAGGTTTTAGGGTAGATCCTTCTGAAACATGGAGGTTCCCGGATGCTGGCGAGCTCCTCTGTCTGCCTTGCCAATGACTTTCGTACCTCTGGCGTATGGAGCAATAATTCTGCTCTTCGCACCAGGACGGCACTCCCTATGTGCTTTTGTTCTTTCAGGTAAAGCAACAGTACTTCTCCGTCCCTGGGCTTGGAGATTATGGGTTGACATGATCTCATGTGATCTTGGACCCAGATTGGTCCATAGGCAGGAATTAACCTGGGTTTGGAGCCGGAATTGGTTGTTTAGATAGCAGGAGTTCACAAGGATGAGGTGATTCTTCTCTTTCTTCACGCAGGGGTTAGCGTTTTCTGGATGTCATTCGATGACTCGTCGCCTCGTCTTGAATCTCCTTTGCCACGGGCATGTTGATGGGATTTGTTGATGCTTGTTGCCCCTTGGGTTAACGCTTAACTTATTTTCCCCTGCTTTCCTCCTGGTCGCGTCCTCCCTTAGAAATCTTGAAAGGCACGTGGCCTTGGCTTCCTCTTGAGGTATATCAGGGTATATTGCCAGGAAAAGTGGTAGTAAGGAGGTCGGAGCTTGCTTTTCGTGGAGTTATTGGATTTGACCTCCTTGCAAGGTGAGCAGCCAAAGATCTGGAACCTGGGATCCGGAACCTGGAAGCTGGGACCCGGAACCCAGAGGGTTGGCTTTTTCTTTTGGATAAATAGTAGCGGGAACGTGTGTTCTCTGGCTTCTTTTACTCCCTTTTGTTCCAAATGAGTAGATGCTATGAAGACCAGCACTCCTTGATGTAGAGTTTGCATTTTCTCTGGCTCTTTTGCAGGATACAGAGCAGCAGGGTTCCCGGCGCTTGGGCAGAGTTCCTTTCGCGGAACAACTCCAGTCGAATTTGACAAGTACTCTAAGGCGTTGTATCCCCCTAGCTATGAGGCTTATCTAGGATTCCACTACCACTTAGATTCTAGAACCTAAAGAGAAAGGTGGTTTTCCAGTTACCTCTTAGTGGTTGTCTGGTATGCATGTAGTATTTCCAGGAACTCCTCTTCTGACTCCTCCTGTCTGGAAGCGTTGATGGTGTCTAGGGCTTGCTATATTGCTGCCGGTTGATTACCCGCTGATATTGATGTTGGTGATGACTGCTCACGTCAGGCCCAAAGGTTGTAGAGGCTTGATATATAGTTAAGACCCGGAACCAGCAGGAACCAAAGATTGTAGAGGTCAGCTTTGAGGTTGGGACCCGGAACCGGCAAGAACAAACGACTGTAGAGGTCTGACTTGTGGTTTAAGACTGGGACCAGCAGGAACAAAAGACTGTAGAGGTCTGACTTGTGATTTAGGCTCGGGACCAGCAGGAACCAAAGACTGTAGAGGTCTGACTTGTGGTTTAGGCCCGGGACCAGCAGGGACTAGCAGGAATTAGTAGGTAATTCCTTTATTGGATCTTGCTACTGATGTTAGCATGGTGCTACCCTCCCATGGGGAGGTGTTTCCACCCGTGCGAACCATGGGTCCAGTGAGAAGAAGTTGTTTCTTGCCCCCAGGTGGTTGGGGTTGAGAGATTTTGCAGGAATAGATGTAATGTCTCTTCCGCCTATCACATTATCACGTAGTATATGACTGCCCCTCCTTCTAGCGCCAAAATGTTAGGGGATTTTTGTGTAGGATCTTTGTGAGTACCACAGAACGATGGACAAGGCTTGTGTTTGTATTGATTTGCAAGTAAGAGAGTAGAAAGAGACGTTTTATTAGATCAAAGAGCCGGAACTACAACAGTTTTGAGTGAGAACCCTAGTTATAGCCGCCTAGCTCTAATCTTTAAGTCTCGAAGTGTCGATCCCTTGCTTTAGGGTTTTGGTTCCCTTTATATAGTCTTCCTAAGGCGGGCCTTAGTCGGTTGGAGTAGGTTAAACTCTTCCATATTCGGAAATATGGAAGGTTCTCTTTATCGGAAGTTTTCCATTTTCCCGGGGGAAGGGGGCGGTTCTGGGGACCGGACCCGGAGTACTTCATAGCGGGGAACCGGGGTTCCTTCTAGCGAGGAACCGGGGTTCCTTCTAGCGAGGAACCGGGGTTCCTTCTAGCAGGGATCCTAGGAACCGGGGTTCCTTCCAGCGGGGATCCTGGGAACCGGGGTTCCTTCCAGCGAGGGTCCAGAGGCCGGTGTCCTGCCTGTGGTCTGGAGGAATTCAATACCTGAGTATTTTTCCCCAACACCCGTCGTGCTTCGATCTCGTCGTGCTTACTTCCCGTCATGCTTAAATCCCATCCTGCTTCCGACTTATGTTGTCTCTGAATTAATATTCCGCTGATACAAAGTTTTGTGGATTACTTCGTGGTTAAAAAACGTCGTGCTTCTACACCGTCGAGCTTCTGAAACGCCGTGCTTCCAAAAATGTTATGCTTCCAAAAGGTCCGTCTGATCAATCTAAGACATTGTCTAACCATGGTTGAGCAGCTTATTTGACTCATGGTTCACTCACGATGACTTCTTCGACCACCTCGTTCATCAACATTTCTCGATCGACCCTTATCGCCCGCGATTCGACCACAAAGTT
The DNA here is from genome assembly GCF_020379485.1 of Brassica napus. Classification (NCBI taxonomy): domain Eukaryota; kingdom Viridiplantae; phylum Streptophyta; class Magnoliopsida; order Brassicales; family Brassicaceae; genus Brassica; species Brassica napus. Next base: position 42,339,298 of record NC_063446.1, read on the forward strand.
GATGCTCGACCAATCTTCTGTTTTCTTCGAATCATGTCAAGTTTTAAGTGATCAAAACTCAACATTCTTTCAAATACATAGACTCCCAAAAGCTTGGCTCCAGATTCTGACTTTTACTCTCTCGACCATTTTATCCCGAAGGGCGGGGTATTACAAAATATGTCTAAAAATATTTTATTAGAAAGAAGAAAATCTCATCCACTTTACACCTTTATTAGTCACATACATATACACCGAATGTTCTATTCCATATAACTGTGGTAGTATAATATTATAACTTCACCTACAACCTGTAATACTAAACATATCCCAACCCTAAACCCTAGATACTAAACATTGTCCCAATCACACCTCAACCCATAAATACTAAACCCTAAATTATAATAACTAAACCCTTACCCAAATATAAACGCTAAATCCAAATATAAACTCTAACCCAAATAGAATAGAACAAAGTAAATAACATAGTACATATTGGTGAAATTATAAAATGTCTATGATTGCATGAAAGAAGTTAATGTTGACCTCAACCATACCCTCTCACCTTCAAAATACTAAACCATAAATTATAATCACTAAACCCTTACCCAAATATACACCACAAACCCAAATATAAATTCTAACCCAAATAGAATAGAAAAAATAAATAACATAGTATATATAAGTGAAATTATGAAATGTCTATGATTACATGGAAGAAATTAATGATAATCCTAACCATACGCCCTCATCTTCTAATACTAAACCCAAAAATCTAATCACTAAACCCTAACCAAATATGAATTCTAAACCTTAAACTTTATTTACTAAACTATAAACTCAAATATAAACCTTAAACCCAAACAACAAATATAGTTGTGGTTAACAAAATTTGTCCAAGTTTACATTTACGAGGATCTGGTTGATGAAATGATAAAATTTAAATTTAAATTCTTAGTTTTGATCAATACGCATAAACTAAGATTCATAGCAATGATACAACAACAAAACATAACTTATGCTTATGCATTGTACAATCATATATATATTCTCTATTTTGCAAATAGAATAGAATACAACAAATAGTAAAGATAATATATTCCATTTCACATGAATGGTCTTTCTATTTTACGTACACACGATCTATTCCACTTATATATATATATATTGCATCATTACATATAAATGAGAATATATTCACCAGATGGCTCAAATCCAATTTCGAACAATCTACTTGGCAGCTTAAATCTTCCGTTTGTAACTTGAGAAACAAAAGCGAAAGATAAAGATGTTAGGATCCATATAACAAAGTAAATATAAGATAAATTGTATAGTATAACAATAGTGTGGAATGGATACCATGTAAGACGTAACTATATACATAGCTCACGATTTTAAACCACACATGGGAATATATACGAAACCCTATCAACTAATCACGAAACCCTACACAGAAATATGACACTTAATCCAATGGCAACCCCAATATTGCAATAACGAATTCAATACTCCAAAAACAAACCCTCTCCAATTAGCACTAAGGAAGTATTAAAATACGTAAATATTAAATACGAGTATGAATTCAGAAGCTAAAGAAGGTGATATTAAACGTTCGATTTTATTCCATTCAAAGGCAAATGGAATATACCTAACAATGATCATGTCATTTCCGTATGTAACGCATATGCTATTCCATATCAAAACAATATTACTACATCATGTACTATGCATATCAGATAAAAACACAAATAAAATTTAAGAAAGACTACGAACAACCAGAAAACCACAACTGAGTATACAGTATGGAACTTAGTCGCATAAAGCAGATCCGACATTCACCGTCGATGATGTTGTATTTAACATTTATAGTACCCTATTTCTGAGTATAGCCAAAATAGAAAAGAAAATAACAGCAAATGAAGACAATCGGGCGGAAAACACACAAAACTTACCGTAGTTGAACACATCCGAGTAGAATCGAATGTGGGAAGTGGAATAGACACGAGGTGTTGATAGACGTCGCTGCAGCTTTATCGCCGGCGAGGGGCGTCTGATTTCCGAAGCGGAGTATCTCAGGCGATTACAAACCACAAAAGAGAAGTCAAAATCTGAGAGAATCAGAAGGACGTGACGGTGTTTCTTCACTCGGTGCCGGAGACCTTTCAACTTCCACGAAGTTACCAAGAGAAGGAAAAAGAAAGATGTGAAGGGAGGTAAGCCATGATTTAACTTTTACAGATAATAATAAAGATTTTTAATTATTTTTTTTTGTTGCTGGTTTCACCGGTTGATCCAAAAGGGGCAAAACAATATTAATATGGAAAATAACACCGTGTATAGGACTGTTAGAGAAATTGGTTAGTCTGTGAATTATACGTTTTGTTTGGTTATACAGCCCAATTTCCCTTTTAAGATCTACTTGTTTCTCTTTTAATAGGAAAAAAACTAACTTTTTAATCCATAATTTTAAAAAACAAGACAAAGAGCTTGAACTCCAAAACATTTTAACCTATTAAAAGGAGAGTACAAAATTAGATTACCCCTTATTTTTACCACTTATTTACAATGAAACGCCATTGAGATATTTATTGAACCTATATTTAAGTATGTTTATCTTTTTCTAATTTAAATTATAGATTTCCTTAATCGAATCTTAACCAAAATAGATTTTCTAATAAATTTCCTAATATATTTCATATTAACATATTAAATATTTTCTGATATTTATTAGTAATAAATAATAAATTAAAAACCACATATCATAATCAATTTATAAAATATATAAATAAAATATAAAATAATCTATTCATAAATTATTGGTATAATATTTTCATATATATAAGTTCAATTAACTATCTAATCTATTTTTTTTACAGCAATAAACACTAAAACTATGAACTAATTCCTACCGGTTCAGATAGCCAAACCGGTGGGATAGAATCAACATAAAATACAGCTGAAGGGGAACTCCGTGCACCACGTGCAAGCTTGTCCGCCACTCCGTGTCCACGTGCAAACTATCTAATCTATTAAAAGAGCAGAACAAAATTATATTACCTCTTAGTTTTACCACTTATTTACAATGACATGCTATTGATATATTTATTGAACCTATATTTAAGTATGTTTGTCTTTTCCTAATTTAAATTATAGATTTCATTAACGTATTAAATGTTTTCTGATATTTATTAGTAATAAATAAAAATATTAAAAACCACATATCCTAAACAATTTATATAATATATAAATAAAATATAAAATATTCTATTCATAAATTATTGGTATAATGTTTTCATATATATAAGTCCAATTAACTAATTGAACTTATATATATATGAAAACATTATACCAATAATTTATGAAACACTATGATATATTAAACGATTAAAATAACAAACATATAATTATTCAAGGTAATAAATAAAACTACTATGTTTTAACTAATTGTTAGTATTTACAAATATATATTATACCATTTAGTACAAAAAAAAAATTAAAGTGAAAACAAATATTCAGACGGTCACAGATCAAACTTTAGGAATACACAATAATAGCGCGAGATATTTTTTTAACAAATTTATTTTAATAGAAATTATAATTCCAAAACTTTTTAAATTTATTCTATTTATTTTAAGGGGTGCTAAAATTTTAGAATTAGAAAGATTTATGACCCAACCCTATATTGTTTTAGTATGAATAATTGAAATTTATATCATAATATTTTATTAAAATTTTAATTTTACTTTTTGTTATAATTGCATAGTTTACTTTTCAATCTCAATTTATGAATAGAAGGTTCAACTTTATTTTGTGATATACATTTTTGTTTGTAAAAAACAATTTAAAATATATACTACAAAATTTTATGGAGTAACAGCAAACAAATATATGACTTTATAAATTATGAAATTATCTACAAAAATGGTAGAAGAAGTAAAGGAAGAAGAAGACCGTACATGTTGACTATAACATTATTTTTTTCAAAAAAACCATAAACGTTTGAAAACATGGTTAATGTTAAGAATATTTACCATTAACGATGTAAATTGTTTTTTACATATATAAAAATTAAAGCAAACGTCTTATTCCATGGCTGCGATGCTTTTACTCCTTCATCAAACAGGATGATCGCAGAGCTGTGTGGTATCATTTGGGTCCTGCAGAGTGTGCGCGACCTGCATCTTGATTCAATCTGCATTGCCTCAGATCATCGAGACACTGTCGAAGCTGTAATGTCCCCTGCAACGTGGCCACGATTTCGGTGTCTCTTAGAACATATCACGGTCCTTCGTAGTTCCTTCTTGTCAGTCTCTTTTAAAGTTGAGAAAGTGGGGGCTAACTTAATAGCTCGAGATATCGCGCGAAGTGTAATGAGAGATGGATGCCTGCACTCTTATCTTGCTCTAGGCGGACCAGCTTGGCTCCACAATCGCATCATCCGAGAAGCATCAAGACAAGACTAATTCATCTTTCCTTTAAGATTTTGTCTTTGTCTCTTGTAGTTGTTCTTGTTTTATGGTTTGGGATCCCTCCCTTCTCTTGTCTTTGTTATCAGACGATCAAAGAAAAATGGAAGCAAACACCCGCGCGGTTGTGTGGGTCAAGGTCTAGTACTATTTAAGCCATAACTCCTTGTTTACAAAAAAAAATAGAAGCAAACACCCGTGCGGTTGCGTGGGTCAAGGTATAGTACTATTTAAGCCATAACTCCTTGTTACAAAAAAAATCATGAACTCCTAATTAAACATGAAAAACCATGAGTATTTTTGACCAAGCCCTTTTAACATCTTAATTAATCAGCCGTAAATTATTATATAACATACGCTAAGTCAGTAAGCGACATCGTTTTGACAAAACAAAATAACCATAATCTAAACCCTCAAATCCCCAATTCATCTATCTCAAATCTCAAATTTTCTCATTTCTTCACAGTCTCAAACATCTTTTTCTCTCTTCACAAAACTCAAAACTCTACAGAAGAAGATGGGTCTGAAGGAGAGAGATAATTTACTTATCAATACGGAGGAAAGGTCGGTTAGAGTCAAAGAAGTTCAAATCGAAAATATCAGAGGTGAAGATGTTCGAGCCAAAAAGACTATAGTTGAAACAACTACAAAAGAAAACGAGGGAGGAAATGAAGAAGGAGAAGTAGTTGGAGAAGATGATTATGAAGCTATTGTGGATGATGATGATAATTAGTTATAAGGGAATCAGAGTTGATGAAAAAGATTGTACATATTTGAAAGTTTATTTTGGGGATGTTGCTAGAGAAGCAGAAGAAGCAAGTGATGTGAATAGTGGCGACGACATATGGGATGAAGATATTATTCCCGATTCGTTATCATCTGATGACGATGAAGAAGCTGTGGTGTGTAAAGAGATGCGTGCCAACACAGACAACAATGAAGAGCTCTTATTCCTGAAGAAGACATTTGATAGTGAAGCTGCCTTTAAGGTTGCATTGCTAATGTACTCTATACAGACTTGATACGACATTAAACTTATTCATCGAAACAGTTTGGTACGAAATGTTCAGACAAAGAGACAGAGTGTCCATGGAGAGTGTATGTTCTAATGAGAGGAGGAAGCACAAAATGCAGATCAAAGTATACATCAATGAGCATATATGTTTGAGATCGGGCCACTCAAAGATACTAAAATGTCATTAATTGCGTCAATCTTTGAAAAGAGATTAAAGATAAACTTGAAGTTCACCAAAAAAGAAATGGCTGATGGAAAAAATATTCAATTTAATTGTCACCGAGGAGCAAAGTGCAAAGCCAGATCAGAACGATACTGAGAAAGAAAAATAGGCTATGAAACACACTCCTCTCGCATATAGGATTATAAGACAGAGGTTGTGAAAACGAACCCATATTCTACAGTAGGGATTGAGACCATTTCAAGGGAAACTTCAGCAACCAAACAAAGGTTCAGTCGCATGTATGTTTATTTTACATCGTAAATAGTAGCTTGGATAGAAATTTGTTTTTATAAGTGTGCTTCTTATTATCCCATCAATATTTATTAAAAAATATTTACAAAAACATTTAAAAAGTATTTACAAGATGTTAATGTTCACTAAAAGTTTTTTACTCAATTATCATATTGTTCTTTCGAAGAGTATTTTTGCATTTAGAATATATATATATTTAAAATAATTATATTTAATTATTTTATTTTATCTCAAAACATAAATTTATATCTTATATCCAAAAATTAATTTTATATTTTTTAAAAAAAAATTAAAATATTTTTAACTTCTTAAATAATAATATTTCACTTTTAAAATATAATTTATATATAATTAAATATGATTCATTATTTTAATAACAAAAATAAAAACTAATATATATAATATTAAATATACATATATTATAAATAAATAAAATATATATCATATATTACTTTTTATGATAATCTTATACATAAATAATTTATTGTTTGACCAATCACTTTACTAAATATATTAGCAGTATTATAATTCTTCTATAGCATACCGGTAGTGCTTTATCATGAGCTCTACCAACCAATAGAGTTAGTAAATGATATAAAAAAATTGTCTCTTTTATTTTAAATTAATAAATGGTTTTGTTTCTATCAATAGTGGTAAATAAATTAAATTTTAATTAAGTAATAATGTAAAAATATTTTTGGGGTTTTTTCAAATATTACTCAAAATTTGGAGTCAACCCCAAAAGTAACTCATGTTTTTTTTGAAAATTTCATCTGACATATTCACCCTAGAAGTTAGAATTATTCACGAAAATACCATTATTTTTTCTCCGAAATTGAGTGTTTTACTGTATCATCCTTATCTTCATTAAGTATTTATAATATTGATATTGCCATCAATACACCAACCACCATGAACAACAACAACCAATTTAAAGCTATTAATGGCACCAAAAATTTGAAGCTATTAATGAACCAATTTGAAGGCGGTTTAGGGTTCAAAGACATCACTGATTTTAATACGGCGATGCTTGGTAAACAGTTATGGCGCCTGATAGAAAAGACAAACACTTTATTTTCTCGAGTTTTCAAAGGTCGGTATTATAGGAATGCTTCACCCTTGGAACCGATTCGTTCATATTCTCCGTCATATGGCTGGCGGAGTATTGTTTCTGCTAGATCTCTGGTTAGCAAAGCATTTATCAAAAGGGTGGGATCAGGGTCTTCTATATCTGTATGGAATGATCCTTGGCTCCTAACCACTCGCCGAAACCAGCTAATAAAAATCAACACAATTTGTACCCGGACATTACAGTAGAGTCTCTCATTGACTTTACCTCGCGCACTTGGAATTTGGTGGATCCTCAGAATGCGAAACTTATAGAAAGCATACCACTGAGCAGGACTGAGAGGGTACATAGAGATGAATGACACTTCACAAAAAATGGGAAATATACAGTCAAATCAGGATATCAGATAGAGCGGATCTATCCAGATAGAGAAAGACCACCACTACTGATTGACCCCACAGTTGATTTTTGAAGGCTTACTGCTGGAAAATACGGTGCCCACCAAAGTTAAAACATTTCCTACGGCAATTAGTGACAGGGTGTATAGCAGTGCGGAAGAATTTACAAGCGAGGGGGATTCAAGGGGATATTTGTTGTGTAAGATGTGGAGCTTACAAGGAATCGATAAATCATGTGTCTTTTGAATGTCCTCCAACTCTCCAGGTTTGGGCTCTCTCGAAGATGCCATCAAATCCAGATATTTTTCCAACAAGTTCCCTCTTCACAAACATGGATCATCAATTCTGGAGAGTTTTCCCGCAGATGGATGATCACCAGTTTGCATGGATACTATGGTACATCTGGAAAGCTAGGAATAATAAAGTTTTCAGTAATCTGGATATGGATCCTATGGATACGCTTAAATTGACAGAAACAAAATCAACACTGTGGGCTGAAGCACAAGTATTGAATGACCAGAGGACGGCACCACCAATAATGGATACAATATTGCCATCGATTCCAGGAAGATGGTGTTTTACAGATGGCTCGTGGAAAGAGGGGGTTAATTTTTCAGGACAAGGTTGGCTCAGTATTTTGGAAGGTATTGATGGATTGTTGGGGGCGAGGAATGTTAGGGCTAGTCTCTCGCCACTTCATGTGGAGATGGAAGCGCTACTCTGGGCAATGGAATGCATGAGGATTTTACGTCAATTTCAGGCAACGGATTGTTCTCAATTGGTGAAGATGGTTTCGGAACCAGAGGAATGACCAGCTTTTGCAAATTATTTGGAAGATATCAAGATCCTGAAAGAGAGCTTCGCCCGATCAGAGATTATCTATGTACCAAGGACGCAAAATTCAAAGGCGGATAGTCTAGCACGCAGTGATAGGAAGCAACCGTCTTTTATCGTTCACATGGATGCAGATCACCCGATTTGGTTTACAGAGTCAGTATGAATCTGTATTGTTGATGACAAAAAAAAATGCACCAAAAATTTGATTTTTACTCTTCATATTTCATTTCTTATGCACAAAATTCACATCTCTTTCATTTTCTCTCTAAATTCATCCAAAAAACCAAGATTTTGATTCTAAACTTGGTAAAGTTCATATAGACATTGAATCTCATGATTCTAAGTCATTAACGAGTGGGTCACTTTCGTGGTGAAGTTCTGTGTGTTTGGAGAAGGTAACCAAGTTATCTCACAAGTTCAATGTACGAAATCAATTTTTTTTCAGATTTGGTTGCGAGTAAATCTTCTCTAGAAGACTTCTCTAACTTTTCTTTGTTAATAAAAATATGCGAAAAGACTTTTCGAAAATTCTTCTCGGATAAACATATTAGTTTGGAAATTTACCGAAGTTTGTCAGGAATTTGACTTTTTATAAGATTTTCTGGGAAGTCTTATTTACTGTTACTGAAATCTTCTCATTATCGCATGTTAGTTTTACAATTGACAAATTAATAATAAAAAAATTAATATTAATGAGAATAGTTATCGAGAAAAGAAGCCCACAACTTAATTCAAACACGAAAATACCAAATCGGCTAAAGAAATGTTGATTATAATTTTTCACGAAGCAAAACTGATTTATATTTAACTGAATCAAAGAATAATCATTGTGAAATACAAAGAACAAACGAAGCCGATTAAATCAGTTAGTAGCAAATCAAATCAAAGTGGTATACAACAACATTCAAAATATTCTCACGGATTTAATCAATCAAACAGCGACAACCGCTTCTTTCTCTTCTTTAACAGGTTCAGCCTCGGCCGTTTTCGTGGTTTCCACGTCAACCTCAACCTTTTCCGGTGTAGCAACGACAACCGCCTCCACCGCTGCTTCAGCGTTTTCTGTTGCAGCCACATTCTCAGGTGCTGCAGCCTTACCAGCAGAAGATGACTCTTCCACGGCCGCTGCAACCTCTGGCTCAGCAGCAGGAGATGTTTCCTTGGTCGGCTCGACCTCAGATGCTTCTTTAGGTTCGACAGAAGTTGTTTCAGTCTCTGTCTGGTTCTGTTTCTCACTGCTTTCTTCTGTGTTGTTTTCCTGTACAACGGTTTCAGAAACAGGCTTGTTAGGAACAGAGCTTTCTTCGTTGTTCATGTCTGATTCCTTGGGTCTACTCGCACAGCCACCCATTATTTAGTTTTCTTTTTGTTGTTGTTTTGGTTGGGCTTAGGCTGTGCAAAGTGAAAAAAATTACACAAGATTTTATTGTTGACCCGAGGACTGAACAAATGAAGAGGACATAGTTAGGGTTAAATAGATGAAGACGGTTCCGAACTTTATGGAAAGCCTTCGGTCTTTTCTTGTGTGCTGAGAAATTTAATTTGGAGATGGCTAAGATTAGTTATCTACAGAAGGTTAGAGACTTATATTAGAGATTAACAGATAGACTCATGAGCAAATTTAGGGTTTCTGTATTTGAAATTGATATGGTCAAACTCAGACGTATGGAAGAAGTTTTGTGGACCTCGAGATTTTCGCCCTGTTTTTTTTAGTCGTTCCTATTTAATTATTTTCCAAGTTTGGTTCAACTTTAGAGGCAAAATAAATTGAGTTATTAACATAAATATGCATTTTGTGTCTTTTTATTACATGTGAGAGCACATTGTGCTACTGGGATACTTTTTATTGGTTGAAGACTCATTTTTCCTCTAAAAAGCTAAACCAAGAGGGAGTAATGAAGTAATTGAGTGATTTTTTCTAGTTGGGCTAGTTAGGTATTTGAACTTTAATTTTTTTAAAAAAATAGGGATTAGGCTGGTGGACGCGAACGTAGGTAAAATTGGATTTTTTTTTTTCACACGGACCCGGGGAAAAAGTAACTCTCGTCAGGTTAATTTTTTTTTCTTTAGTAACAATAAAACGTAGAAAAAAACGATGAAAGAGTTTTTTGACAGAGAATGTTGTCACGGCGGAGACTGACGGAGAAGACGATGTCTTTGCGAAAGAGGAGAGATTTTAAGGGCAAAGAAGAAGGTTAGATCCATTTATCCATTTTGGGTTAGTGTTTCGATTCTGGGATTTCGTTTTTGGGATTAAGGTTTGGGATTTCGATTTTGGGATTTGGGATTCGTGATTTTGATTTTAGAATTAGGGTTTTCAGATTTTACTAAGTCCCAGAATTTTGTTTTGGGTTAGTGTTTTAATTGTTCAATTATCTCTAAAAAAGAAAAGTCACAGTTTACGTGAGAAAAGATGACGGAGAAACTAACCAATAAAGGACGAAATTAAAATCAACGGCGACGTACCCAGGCAAAAGCAACAATGACGACGAGGAAGAAGCGCTCAGGGAAGGAGAAAGCAAAAGGTGAGTTTATTTGTGGTTTCCCAATTGAGTCGGATTTAGGGTTTCTATGTGTATTTGTTCTTGAGTTTGACTAGTTTCTTGTTGCACTGCAGAGGTAGCAAAAACATATGAGGAACGGGGAACGATATGATACAGACACTTTGTCGGATTCCCGTTGGTGCTTCAGTTGATTTTGGCGGAGGTGCTAGAGGCTGAGCATGATCCTAAGGTAACTAGTTGTACACATGTACAAACGTTTAATGTTGTACACGTTACATGTGTACATATTTACTTTGCATATTATGCTTGTATGGTTTGTAGTAGAGGTGTGTATTGATTTTTATTTGGTTTGCTTTGTTTCTATGTTTGCAGCTGATTGGGCAATATGTGATGGAGTATGGGGAAGATAAGGAGGATCTTTGGGGGAAATTTGACAGAGATTTTTAATCGTAAAATTGCCAATATGGTTGAGCTTCTGAAGGCTGGGCACAAATACAAAAATCAAGAGTGGAGAGTAGGTGATGCAGCTGAGCGTAAGTACATGTGAACAAACAAGTATGTACATGTGTACAACACGGAGTGCGTACATGTGTACAAGCGATTATATGTACAACTTGGGACGTGTACATAAATGGTGTATTTTGACATGTTTGTTGGTTTTGAAGGATGAATACTTTTGGCATGATACTATGATATTTTTAGATTTTTTAGGTATATAATGTAAAGTAGCAGGATGACTGTTGATTCTAACTAAAACTCTTCACATTGAAAATGTATTTTTGTAGTGTACATGTCAGCTAAAATTGTACAAAGTAATGGCTAATGTAGGTAAATTGTAAGATCTCTCTTTAATCAAATACCAAAAAATTTACTATCATGATCAATGATTCACATGTACACAAGTTCATTTGTGCAATGATTTCTTTGTACACCAATTATTTTTCATACATTTGCAAGTTTAAGTATTTGTAAGGTCTATAGTGTCAACGTGTACACATGTATTTCGTTGTCCATATGTACATCAGTTCATCGTTACATCTATTCGATTTTAATATGTAATTGTGAGTTCGAATGTTTGAAGGCCCAATATCATCTAATATCAACTGAAATCGTCTAGCATAAAGTAATTGATTCATAACTGCCAAAGGCATATGTAGTAGAGTACCCACACTGACCACGTTTTTAAGAGTAATCTTCAGATGTCATGATTTATAAGTACGTCTTATGAGTGTGATGTCCAAAAGTAATGGTTTCTAATTTATGATGTATCATGTGTACGTATCACGTGTACGCATATTCAGTTGTATAGATGTATAAAAATACATGTACACTACAAGAAAACTTGCTTTTAGCCACAACTTAGCCACAAAACTTTTGTGGACAGTATAAAACAGCTACAAAATCTCCGCAAAATTAGCCACTACTTACAAAATCTAAAATTTGTGGTCATTTGTTGTTTTTTTGTTGCTCCATAGCAGCAAAATAACTTTTGTGGCTATTCGAAGAAACACAGCCACAATTAACTACAAAAATAAATTGTGGATATACATTTCCACAAAAATCCCCCACAAGATTCATGGCTTCCGTATCCACAACTTTACTCGCGGATAATTGTTGTTATATAGCTACAAAATGTACTTTGTGGCTATCTCGAGGATAAAAAGTCACAATACGCTTCAGAATAAATTGTGGACATATATTATCCGTAAATATCCACAGAATTTTTCGTTAACATTTTAACCACAGACTTAAATTGTAGCTATCCGTAGAAATATAATTTTTAAAATTGCATGTGGTCACAAATGTGGTTGTGGTTATAATATTTAAAAGATTATAATGTTAAGAAAACATATCAGCATGTTCAAATCTGGTTCCATAATTAATTACATTAACTATCTACGCTTGTACTAGGATTTGTACGATACATTAAATATGTTATACATTTTTTACTTTTTTTAGGTTGCAGGGAGAACATATCTTTATATTACCAAAAAAAAAGATAAGAATTTTTTTTTTTTTAAAATGAAGATACAAAGTGAAACAATTTCACATATCACTAGGCATTTCAATTCTCGGTTTGCTTCATGGTTTGGTTCTAAAGGTTCTAAAGGTTTAGGATCTATTAAAATATTGAGTTTGGTTTTGTTTTGTTTATTTCGTTTTTTTTTTGTTTGGTTTGGGTAACCAAGTTGAAATCCGTCTTATTTCCAAAGTAATTTAAGATTCTATCCGGTTTTGATTTTTTTTTTGTTAATTTGGGTTAAAAGTAAAAAAAAACAATTTTTTGAGATTAATATCAGATATTTTGGGGTTGCAGATAAAAACTCGAATAATTCAGATAATTTTAATTATTTTGGATCAAAATTATATTAGTCATTTAACTTTTTGGTTATTTAACTTATAAATAATTTTAAGTTATTTTTATTTTTAAAATAAATATAATTAGTATATATATATATAGATATATTATATTATAGAAATTTGGGTACTTATTTGGCTCTCGGTTTGGTTCGAATTCAGTTTTTTTTTTTTGGTTCAATAGATATATATGGTCCACTAATATAACTGTTGGGATTCAAACTCGTACCGAACTTATTTTCTGATTTAGTTTAATTTGGTTCTTTGGTTCCAGATAAATGTGTGAAAGACTAGTTGCATCAATTATAAAAAAGCTCGGAAAATAATTATTTTAAATATTTAAGAAGTAGCCATAGACTAGCATCATAACTACAAAAGATATTAACTAGATTTTGGGACCGAAAAATAAATGATTCATCGCAACACTATTAAAGAGTAAACACAAAAAATGAGTAATGAAGAATCATATATTATTGACAAAAAAAGAAGAATCATATATTAACAAGTCACATGTTGTACATTAAATATAAGTCATATAATCAATCTCTCATAAGGTTGTAAGATGCATATTTATTGGTTCAGACAAATAGTTGATGGGGCAAAGAATATACTCTTTAACCACAAATATAGCTATCTAAAGAATATCTATATTTGATGGAGCAAAGAATATATTTTCTTTAGCCTCAAATATAACTACGTAAAGAATATGTATATTTGATGGGGAAAAGAATATATCTCTATAATATTATTTGAGAAGTCAGTTTTCTACGTGTCATGCTCACGTTAATCTTTACAACGGTTATTTACAGAGATACCCTTAATGAATTAAAATATTGAATTAATATATTATTATTAATTTTTTTGTTTAGTTTTCTTTTTAGTTTTTTCCAAAACATATATAAAAAGAAAAAAATTATAAAGTTTAAAAACGAATTTAAAAACAAAAATATATGTATATAAAATATGATTTCATTAAAAAGGAAAGTTCCCAAAATAGTAATATTCCGTTTAAAACATATTTTTACCGAACAAAAATATACTTATAACCGAGAAATAAAACTAATTTGATTTGAATTAATTAGAATAAAAAATAATTTTACTTGAGTTTGAATTTGACAGAATTTATTTAACTCGACTAATCCAATTTATATCCTAAATCAAAGATCTAACCACAATTAAAATATATAATTTATAATAATAATATATTTATTTTTATACATATTTATTGTAGGATGACTCAAAATATATTAATAAATAAAAATAAAATATTAACTAATTGTTACAATATAATTAAATATATATATGTATGAGTCTTCAGAATATTATCATTATATTCATTTATGTAATTTTCAATACAAACTTCATTTATTTTTTACTTAATTTTAAGAAAAATATATATTATGTTATACATCATCTTACTAAAATATATTTACATATCTGGAAAAACAACCAATCTAAATGCAAATAAGAATTTAATCAAAATTTACTATATTTAGAATAAAATATTATAGTCCAGTTCGGAGAAATAGATGCAATCCAACATACCTAGGTGATAAACAAATCGATTGTTTACCCAGAAACAACCAAACCGACTAAATAAAACATATCCAAAATCATATGTCTAGTTAAAATAATATAATATTATCAAAACAAATTATACAAATAAATTATAAATTTAGTTAAAGCCAAAAGTAAATATCAATTAATTATAATATATTATCTTTATAAATATTTATATCCGTGCATGATCACGGGAGAATCACCTTGTATATATATACATTAGATGGAGCAAAGAATATATTCTCTTTAGCCATAAATAATTGATGGGGTAAGGAATATTTGTATTTGAAGCCTAAGATGATTATAAATTGTAAACAAGCTCGACATCGTTTCATAACACAAGAAACAAACTTTCTAAAAAATGGGAGATTTCTTTCAATCAAGAGAATGGATGTATAAAAGATTAAAACGTTCTGATCATAGTTTGTGCGAGAAATTTATTGAGGGTGTAAACACTTTTATTTCTTTTGCTTGTAATCAAGCATTTTTTCTTGAGTGTGGGAAGTTGTTTTGTCCTTGTAAAAAATGCAAGAATCAAAAATATCGCGATGTTGATACAGTGACGAAACATCTTATGTTGAAAGGATTTACAGAAAATTATTACTTGTGGACGCATCACGGAGAAAATTGGCAATACAATGATGGTGAAGCCTGTTCATACGGCAATTTCAAAACCTGTTCATACAGCAATTTCAGGTATTCAATATTTGAAATAATTATTATTTTTTTTTGCCAAAAAGATATAATACTCTTGCTGAATATTTTTAATTAATATTCTTATTTGTTCAATTTGTGTAGATATCGCACTCTTCTTTCGAGATATATCTGCCAAAATCTTGAAGATTGAAGATGTTGCTAGACTGAAAGAAAATATTGCAATTATGCTTTGCAATCTTGAAAAAATATTTCCACCGGCATTCTTTGATGTGATAGAACATCTACCTGTCCATCTCCCAGATGAAGCTTTACTAGGTGGTCCGGTCCAATATAGGTGGATGTATCCGTTTGAACGATACATGTATCATCTGAAAAAAAAGGTTAAAAACAAAGCCAGGATCGGAGGATCAATAGTGGCTCAGTGTGTGAATGAAGAAATTTCTTACGTGACAAATAATTATATTGCACCTTCAACAGTTCAAGTCCCTGAAAAAGATGTCAACGAAATCAGATTCACTTACAAATATCTTGATGTTCCAATAATGTTCCAGCAAGAAGGAAGAATCAGTGGAAAATCAAGTAGTGCATGGTTAAATGATGAAGATTATAATATTCTTCAGACATTTTTATTGCTCAACTGTGAAGTATTTGAACCATATGAGAGGTATGTTATGTTATTTATAATTAATAATGACGTAGATGGTTATGAATATATAATGGATATCTAGAAAACCAATAATATATATGCAGGATGTTTGAAGATTATATGATGGATAACCACCCAAACATAACTTCTAAAGATATGACAAGAGCAAAAGATGAAAAATTTGCAATGTGGTGTAAAGATTACGTAAGTGCGAAAGTTATATACATGTTATAACATATTATATACATGTTTTTATCTCAGCTATTAAATAAGAAATATATGCAGATTAACAATGCTAGCAAATCATTTGAATTTCCATTGTGGATGTTGGAATTTGTACAAGGTCCAAAGCACCAAATCACGTCATGGCCTATGTATTATTCGAGAGGATATCATTACCACACACAAAGCCATGGACAAAATAAAAAGACAATGAATTTTCGTGTTTGTGTTCCTGGAACTACTGAGACCGAGTATTTTGGACTTATCGAAGAAATATTCATGATAGAGTATCATGGTGCCGTTGGGTTAAAAGCCATGATTTTTAAATATCATTGGTTCAACATCGATCAAGGAATACGAAGACATCCATCTGGCATTGTTGATGTTTGCCCACAAATGCATTATGACAAGTACGATCCTTTTATATTACCAGAACAATGTGATCAAGTATGTTATGTTCCTTATCCTCGTCTACGATCAAGAAGAGAAGAATGGTGGACAACAATAAAAGTTATGCCGAGAGGATTTTTTGAAACTAAAGAAGTTTCTGATACGCCCAAAACAGGAAGAATGGCTTTGGCCGGGTGTTTGATATGAACCGAGAAGGCGATGGCACTTCTGGAACTGGAATGGAATGAATGGATCGTCAAGAGATGCGGAATGACTCTTGATATACCACGATCTAAGGCTAACCACCTAAGAAACGATGAAGGTGTGTTGGCTAACCACCAAACGACACAAAAGATGATTGGCTGACCACCAAATCAACAAGCCGGTTCAAACCGATGAACTAGCTAAGAACTCTCTCTCTCACTCAGAGAAAAGAAGAATCGAAAATAAACAACCAAAATGAACTGATTTTATTCATCAAAGGGACTACATATTTATACTACTTGTAGTCAAAGAGAATTAAAGAGAATTGTGGGAAAACAAGGCATAGAAAATAGAAACATTGACTAGAATATTATTAATGAGTCAAAGACTCAGTCTTCCATGCAGATTAGTCAAAGATGACCATTCGGTTCACGTTCTGGTCAAGGAAACCCTTCGGCTACTGTCCAGGTTCATCCGAACCAGATGGATGCACGGGGTAAAGATAAGGACGCTTGCGGGACTGTCCGGATGGTCCGCCAGATAAGAATGCATGTCCGTCTTTGGTTTCTTCACGACCCAAGCTAAGTCTGGCTCGACCGTGGGTTTTAGAATGCCGAGTTGGTCGGGGAAGACGGGCTGTGGTTCGGTCGGTTAGGTCGTCTGGACGTGGTTCCAGCCGAAGCTCCAATCGAGACGTACGCGGGACGGCTCGGTCAGTCTGATCGGTACGGTCGGATGAACGAACCTCGGTCAAATTGTTCAGAACGTCCTGATCTCCATCCTGGTTGGCTCCAATGGACTGATCCACGAACCAGGGCACATCAGTTTCTCAAAATGCAATACAAAACAATATTGTTGATCATGTGATACCATCCACTAATATTGTGCGAGTCGAAGCACATGCAGTCCAAGATGATTCAATTTACGAACCGATGCCAATGATTAATCCAGAAGATGAATATTTATCTGAAAATGATTTTATCGATCAGTATGACGAATATTCTGATTCAGATTCGCATTCGGACTAATAATATTGTATGAATAAATGGTTAAAAAATAATGTATGTGTTATAAAACAAATAAGAAGATAAATAATAATTTGTAATGTATTTAATATTGTATGAATAAATGGTTAAGAAAATAATGTATGTGTTCTAAAACAAATAAAAAAACAAATAATAATTTGTCATGTATTTAACTTAATTCCTTTGTTTTAATATTGTTTTTAATTTATCTTTGAATGCTAAACTTTATCAAAATTCCTATTTAATTATTAATAGTATTATTGTAAAATACTAACCACAAAATTCTTAAGTGGCGGGAGTAATTTCCCGGGTATATAACTCCCGTAGAAACAAATAGCGACAAGTAGATTGGTAACAATCTAAAAATTAGAAAGTAATCACGAAATTTTTCACTTCCCGGGTTGTTTTCCCGGCTAAACCAATATCAGCCACTTGATTTATTAATTGAAAAAAAGGAAGCTAATCTACTTGTTTGCTCCGCCTACAAATATTACGTATCTATCTTGTCCTCTTCTCACAGTCAATCTCTATCCTTTCTCACAGTCAATTTAAAAAAAAAAAAAGAAGCTAACCCTCAGTATCCTTTCTCTCTTCCTTACGTTCCTCTGTTTAAGGTCAGAAATCTCTTATTTGTTTCCCTTTTAGATTCGTATATTGAAATCTGAGGGGTCAATCTTCTGGGTTTTTAATTTTCATGTTCTGTTTCGTTTTAGGGTTGGGGTCAATGTACAACCCATATTTGTAATGTTCAAGTATTTGTAATGTTTTTTTGTTCTTTTGCAGATGAATATCCTACGTGGTTCTTCTTCAGGGCCAGCTAAGAGGAGCCGTCAAACTTGTCTTCCTCCTGGATTGAACAGGCCTGCTACGTCCGCTTCTCTTCCTCCTGGAGCGACCAGGCCGGCTTCGTCTGCGTCTCGACATCCACTTCCAAGCTTAGCTGCTGTGAGGAGTGCACCAGAGAGACGTAACATGCCTCTTCTCCATCCACAAAGGCCCAATGGAACTTTATGGTGAGTTCAGTGTTTCAGTTATTTGTTTGTCGTTTTAGTGTTTGAGTTATTTTTAAAGTTCTGTCTTTTGAGTTATTAGTTCAGACAGGAACTAAAGGATAAAGATGATTTGTTGACTTGATAACGTCTGTTTAAAACGACTGTATTTTTAATTATGTGTTTGAGTGTTTAATTTATTTGTTAAGTTTTGTATTTGAGCTATGGTTCAGACAGTGGTCTTGTACTAGGTCTAAGGGCTATTGTAATGCTTTGAGTTTACATTGGTCTTTGTCTCATCTAACAAAATGTTTTGGTGCTTTTTTTTCATAGGTTTGGGATAGACGATTGCATCCGGAAAGATGTAGTGTCAACATATCAGTCAAACTTTTGGGGACCATGGTGGACCTACAGAATGGTGCCAGATGAGAAGAAGGTCGCTTGGTGGACTAGTTTTCTGGTAGCTTCTCTAGATTTACTTTGTTTATTGGTTGATATAGTTGTATAAGCTCTCACCTTATTCTAATTAACTATGTTTTTGTTGTAGCAACAATACTATTGGGATCCTAAGCATCACAGTCAAGTTCGTTTTCAGTGGGAACAAATTCTGAAAAGCTCAATCAGAGACCTTGTAAGCAAGAGGAGGAGACCAGAAGAAAAAAAGAAGCCAGATTTTATTGGCCTAGCAGATTGGAACTTGATGCTAGAGACTTGGCAGGAGGAGCCACACCAAAAGAGGAGCAAAACGAATTCTGAGAATGCTTCCTCAAACCCAGATGGTTTAGGCACTCACCGTCATACTTCAGGATCAAAAAACCACAAGCGTTATGCTTATGACTTGGTTAGTCAATTTTTATATTCCATCAGCTTTATCTTCTGTAACTTACATAAATTTTTTAACACCATTTGCAGACTGTTAAGGCTGGTGGAGTAGCACCTCCAGTCACTGAAGTAGTGCGTATGACCCATACTCGCAAGGATGGCACTTTCATTGACAAAAGAGCAGAAGGTTTTGTGAAGGCTGCCGAGGCTCTTGCATTGGAGCGATCACAAGGTTCCTGTCTGACTGATGAAACCCCATCAGCACCCTCTACCCAGCAGCTCAACGCTGCTTACATTGAAGTAAGAATCTCCTAATCTAACTTACATAATCTATTTTAATAGCAGAATGAATTTAGTTTTGCATAATGAATTGATCGACACTGTTTTGTTTGTCTATATCCATGAGTCTTTTCAATTTTTTTTTCTTGTAGGTGGCAACCAATGGCAAAGGGCGAGTTTATGGGCTTGGTTCAATTCAGGATATTGATGATGAACCAAGTGAGAATGCACCAGCATCTTTATTTACACATGTGGCAGTTGATGGACGCTTGACCACCATGGAGGGTGTTGTAACTTGCTTGAAGGATGATGTTTCTGGCTTGAAGGAGGATGTAATTGGTATTAAGCGAGGCATTGAGGTTCTGATGAAGATGAATGGAGTGGACCCTGTTACCTTTGAACCTATTCAGCGTGAGAGCGATGCATCTGTTCGAACTCCCCAATCAAGCCAAGAACTTGAACAAAATTCTCCCGTACATTAACTCTGATCTTGGTGTCTTTTGTGTTTATACTAAGTTAAGCTCTAACATCACTAGATGTCTTTTGTAAAAACATCACTAGATGTCTTTTGTAACTTCTGAAGAACATCATTAGATGTCTTTTGTAAAAAAATTTTATAATTTTAATGGTATTTGAATGTTTAAATTAATTATTATGTTGTTTAATGCTTTAAATTTGATTTCAAACTATTAATCAGTACAGTTTAAAAAATAAATCAAAATAAATAATAAAGCCACAGAAAAGCACATATAAATTTGTGGCAATTTTTAAAATAAAACCACAGATTTCCACATAATAAGTTGTAGTTATACAAGCCACAAATACAAATAATTGTGGTTATTTTGTGTCTAAATTTCCACAAAACGTTTTGTTGTTATCAGTAGAAATAAAGCCACGATTTTAAGTGGCACGAGTTGTGGCTAATAAAACCACAAAAAAATTGTGGCTATTTGCGTATTACATCCACGATTAGTTTTGTGGCTGTTTGTAGAATATTCTCTACGGTTTAAAATGTGGCTTTTTGTAGCAAAAATTGCAACGAATCCGAGTTAGCGCTATTTGTGGCTATTGTCCACAAAAACCGTTTGTGGCTAAGTCGTAGAAGCACAGCACCAAATAACAACGCTTATTCGATTGCCACAAGCCCGTAGTCAACGAAATTTTTTTGTAGCGATTTGTGGCTAAGCGTTAAATAGCCACAAATATTAAGCGATAGCCACAACATTTTTCATGGCTAATTACAGAATTTCTTGTAGTGGTACACAAACACATGTACAAAAAAATATGTGTACATATGGATGTTGATTGTACACATGGATAGCATGAATTATGTGTACATGTGGACATCGAAAATTATATTACGCGTAGATACTATTTTGATTGTACAATATCAATCAACTCTTTACTTCTCAGCTACTGGGGCCTTGCATAGGATGTCCTCATCAACATTGGACGGTAAGCTCTCTTATGCCATTCAGACACACTCTAACATCTCTCTAATGCGAGACTCTACATCAACATAGTAACATATCAAAAACTCCATTGTAGCAGTCATTTTGGAGCTAAAGGTACAAACTTTGGGATTAAAAGGAAGTACCTTGAGCACGGTATTCATAACCTTTTCCACGGAAGTTGTTGGCGACGATGGTTGCAGCATGAGACTTGGTTTGAGAATCAGTGGTGAGGTTGTATAGATGAGTGATTCTTCGATGAGTGTAGTAGAAATTGGAGACTTTTTGTCAGCGGATTCGAACTGTGTAGTGACCCAAATTTTCAATTCTGAAATTTGGGAGATGCAATCTGAAGAAAAAAAATAAACAAGAACAAGGGAGATGATGATTTTGCTTAATACAATGGTAATAATCTTGGTCGTAGATGATGAAAGAACCTGAGTTAATATAATGGCTAGGAATATTGGTAGATATAAGTCTAATCAAGATCTGGAAAAATAGATCTTGACCGTCGAAATTGGAGACAGATCAATGGTTGTGGTGAAAGCCCGCCACTTATCTATTTTATAAGTAAACTAGGCTTTTATGATTGAATTAAGAGATAACTAATTTAGTTAAGAATGAAAAGAATAGTTATAGAAAGTGTGTGAGTAGAAAAATGTGTCTTATTGTGTAATAAATAAGAAGGAATGTGTCCTAGAGTGAAAATATTTCAAATAAAATACGGGTTTAGTCAAATAAAGTAATTACTGTTCTTTTATGTGTAAAGCTTTGTCAATGTCTTTTGAATAACTAGGAGTACTAGTTCGTTTTCCGCGCTACGCGCGGATAATTTACTTTTAAAGTTAACAATTTTACAATTTTTTAACCCCTAACATATACTCTATTTGTTCCAAAAATATAGACTTTTTAATATTTTCACACATATTAAGAAAACACATCAAACTACCATAATAAATGTATTGTTTTATGTAATTTTCAATTTTCAAGTCAATTAATTTTCTTGAAGTTTACAATTTTTTCATAGAAAACACAAAAAATACATCTTTGTGAAACAAATTTTTTTTTCTAAAAAGTCTATCTTAATGGAACGGATGGAGTAGTATAAAAGGAGGGGGGGGGGAGGGGGGGGATGACATGGGCTGATTTTGGTTGTTTAAATGTTGCATTTTATTTTATTTTTGTTCTTCTAAATTGTATTTTATAAGTTTTTAAAATATTAAGACTAAGTTTAGAATACAAAAACTGTTTGAAAGACAGATCGAAAAAGTTGCTTTTAGTTGGGTTTTCTTGAAGATCATCCTATGAATTGTATAGGTTTTATTTGTTTTTTCTCAAATTCATACATTAAACTTGAATTTTATCTTGCCTTAGATGCTTTTGATGATTTTTATTATGTTGTCAAAGTAAAACTGTGTCGCTAGCGATGAAATGAGCATTAGCTTCCCTGTAAATAAGAGATATTAATCATAATGTATTACATTTTGGGTTCTTGTTTTGACAGTTATTTATTGAACATGTAATCTTTTCCACCACAATAATTTTATATTTTTCATTATTTATGCTTTTTAGCTATGTGAACATAGATGCTTAGTTGTTGTGAAAGCTTTACAATCGTTGGTGTATATTATAAGTTTTATATAAGATGGAGGGTATGTTAGAAATGTAAAAATTATATTTCATATATACATGTTTTAACTAATTATATAAAATTATGGAAAGTATATATATAATCTTTCATCAATTACTTTTTACCAATTAGGAATTTATAAATTATACAATTTGTTTTAAAAGAATAAGTTGTGGCAACAAATATAACGACTTTACATTTTATATAAAGCATTATCATAATATACTAATTTTAATAAAATTCATACTTAATATAACTATAATATTATTTATAATTTTTTATAAATTCAATATTAAGATTTATAAAGTCATTTATAAGAATTTTATAAGATTTACAAATTGTTATAAGAGTCTATATATCATTTATTAAAAGTATACAAAATCATTTATAAGAATTTTAAAATTATTTATAAAAATTTAACAAATCATTTATAACAATGTCTGCATAGACTTATAATCAAATAAATATACGTTTTATAAGAAGTTATAAATCTACAAACATGTAATCTCTTCGTTTCATTTTAATTGTGGAGGCTTATGTACACCGAATAAGAAAATATTTAATTTTGCATATTTTTAAAATAAAAAACACCATTATTTATACACCTAACCATATTTTAACCAATATAAAAATAATCTGGAGAATATTATTAATAAATTTTGCTTTAAATTCTAAAGCAACACTTATTTTGAAACGAAAATTTTACTCTACAACAAAAATTAAACTGAAACGGAGGAAGTATTATTACACATGACTTGATATTTTATGTAAAATTTATTAAAGGTTTCAAATAAAATAATTTTAGATTTATAAACACTTACGCTCATAGAAAACGGAACAAAGTTAACATGCAATGTTTAATAGAATGTTAAAAGCTACTAAATAAAAAAAAAAGAATATTTCTACTTTTATGTTCGGACAAAATATCATAAAGAAGTAAAATATGAAAGATGCGGAGAAAACTTCAAAGTTTTACTGCAAATGGTGGTTCAGTTTTGATAAACCTGACCTGGTATTCTTTTACGTTACAAACCGTGTATTATTTTACCCAACCTCACATGCAGTAAAAACTAAAATGAATAAGTCTTCGGTAACTTGTTCATATTCAAAGATTTATTTCTTATTAATTCACAACACAAAAAAAAAAAATTAAAAAAATACATATTATATATTCTTCAGGTCACCAGGAGACATAATTTACATAGGATATAAAATGTTTCAGATCAAGAAACAAAAAACTTGGTAGTGGCTTTTGCTCATAGATTAAACTGTGTCTCATTCCTTCAAAGAGAACATCGCTTCCTAGACTGATATATATATATATATATGTTTTCTTTTACATTCGTAGAGTGAGAAGAATACTGAACCAATTTTACGGGTAGTTCAATCACAATAATTAGGAGACGTATGCCACTTTACTCCCTTTGTTTATGATTTTTCAGAAGGAAGTAATCGCTGGTTGGCTTCTTAGGTATCTTCTTTAGTAAGTCCCATTGGTTTATTTTTAGATACACAACCTCTTTGTCTGCTGCATTTATAAGATGCTGCTCTGATCTTTCTTCATCATCTACACTGAATATGGCTCATGAAAAACGTACTTAATTAGGACTTAGGAGCCTACCAAAGAATTAAAGGCGTCTGAGAAGAGCTAGCAATGATGAAACTGTAAAAGTGAGTAGGACAATGAAGCATAACCTGTTTGCAAACTAAGTAGTGAAGCTCATATGGGGAAATACCACCTTGCCTCGGCTTAGTGAATACATCATTGCATGACCTCATGAGGTGTGGAAGGTTGCAGTCTCTACTAACTCTGAAAATAGGAAAACAAATTTCTAAATGATAAAACAATCTTCCAAGTGTATGAAAACATAAATTGATTAAATCTTTTTATTTTTGTGACACGGATGTCAAGTGTAGTTAGCTAGCCTATGATGGGTTTTGGCAACGCCTATCATGTTAAGAAAGTGGCTGAAGGCACGAGCCAGTGTCAGTGCTTCCTCTAGCAACATGTTTGATATTTCAAAAGTGTAGTTGCGTCTCCAAAAGCTCCGTCGTGTCTTCAATACTAGCCAGACAAATATTTAACGCACTCTGAAAGGTAACGCCAAACAAAAAATAGTATCATCACAAGGATTTTTACTCTTTATATTATATATATGCAGTGAAAACACTTGGTTGTAAGATTCCACAATCCAGTCTCCAGCTATGAAATAGTAATACACAAACGCATAATTCCATACTCTACAGCTAAAACAAATCCATCCAAAAATCTATCAAACAAACAGTTTTCTTCTAGCCTTCTTATTCCTAAACAATTATTGCTAGTATAAAACAATCACAAACATGCTATACTTTAGGGTGATCATGTATTTTCCTGCAAACGCAAGCAATTAGAGAAAGACTACTATATGTTTTCATTTCCTTTTAGAACATACTGATCACAGACTAAACATTTCATTTTCCCCATTATTAATTCTACCGAAGGATTAGAGGAGAAAGTTACGGCTTTTCGAACAAAAGACAACATAAAATCACATAGAACATCAAGTAGGCCTGCAATTTAGCAAAAAATATTGTAAGGACTGTTGTGAGATAAGCTTAACTTCTTTGTTGGATCGTGGCCTTTCTGTTGAATTTTTTTAATTAAAATAATTTTATCACTATAAATTATATGCAAATCAAAGAACATTAATACTATATGTGCTTTTGAATTACTCCATCTCAGTCTTAAAAATCTTAAACATGAGATAATCATGTGGACACATTGATACCAAACATTGGCTGTCTTAACAAAAACTACACATCATGGATGGGACAATGTGCTTACCTCTTTGGTTAATTGAGATGGAGAATAGCACCATCTGAAGGATATACAATATTACATTGGTGAGGCTACAATCGTAAGCTAATTAATAGTATCAAAATCATTAAAATCTGTAGAATCCAATTTAAAATTCTGCTCCAAAAACAATACCTCAGAAGATTCCCATATTCTATTATTGCGGTTCACCCTGTGGAGCAATTTTTTTTGGTGATTCTCCTTGTTCTGTGAAAAACATCAAAAGAAACTAATCATCAGTATTTGCATATCTCAATAGATCATGATCATCATCATAATCACCTAGAACAAATTCCAAATATGATCCAATCCGGAGATGAAAACGCAAAATATTACCTTTGAGCAGACCATCTTCGAAAGAGATTTAATGTTCCAACCCAAAGATTAGGAATTTAAGCTGTGTAATGGAAGAGATCAGATCGTCAGAACGCAATCGAGAGATCTTTGCTAATTTTCAATGGAATCGATGAAACTCTTGAGTTCCCGATAAACAGGAGTATCAAAGGAATGCTTCCAAGCAGAGTCCTTCACTGGTAGAGACACCACCCAATAGCTCGAAGTCACTAATTTTCTATCTCTTTGGTGGAGACCATCTTCTTCTCCGATGTATAACTCCTTCAATCAAAAGAGACAACCGACTACTGAGAGAGAGGGGATGTGGAAGAGTTAACTGTTTGCGTTTTAGATCTAGATTTCGAAACAGACAAAAAAAAGAATGAGGGTTGATCTTCGACTGTGGAGGATGTAGATTTTGGTAAATTGCTTAACCAACAAAGAATTTATATAGGTGTAAAACAAATGAGAAGTGGAAGGGTACATCTGACATAAATGAAGGAGTTAAGAACATGGATCAATCATTCAGAGTGGGTGTTGGTTATTGCAAAGTAGCTGAGAGCTGAGGAGAGTGGAAACGATCGTGATGGAGAAGAAGAGTCGGAGCCGAAGGAGAGAGGTAGGTTTGATATGGGCCATAACCAAAACTGTAGAGCCCATATAATTCGACCCAATTGCTAGTGTCGAGTAATGACATGACATAATAGATGCATATGATTGGCTGATTTTTAATGCCGACGTGGACCTTCTCTTTGTTGAGCTTATTCTCCTTTTATTATTGTTAGATTGTTGTTTCTTTTGAGTAATGGAGTTAACTCCCCGAGCCGTCTCTTTCTGTATCTCCAGGCAACTTGAATCTGCGTAGCTGCTCGTACCCTGCAATAAGGAAGGAAACTCATGCCTTATGGCTCCTTCGTGTAGAATTTCGAGAACAAGATCGTTAAGGTCTGCTAGACTCAGCAATAACCAAAAAAGCTAGGGCATAACGGAAAAAATCAAGTTTCCCGGAAGTTGAAGAAGAGGCGTTTGCCAGTTGAGAAGAAAGAAGGAAGGGGACTACGAGTCTATGACTGAGTCAATGTCTTCTCTCCTCATCATGCAAGTTGTAGTCCATAATTAAAATTTTGTGAAGCCAAGACACGTGACCACGTCTGCAACAATTTTTTTGTTCTTTCATTGTCGTCAAGGTCCTTTTTTGGTAGTATATAAGAAACGGTAATATCACTAACTTCAGTTTCTTCTAATCTGGGGAAATTAGAACGTTATTACAACTAATTAACGTTGAAAAAAAACTAATTAACGTTTTCGCTACAATCGTCCAGACGTGGTTGCTGCGTGCTTCATAATAAAGTAAAGATCGTGGAAAGTTTCGAATATTCAGAGAATAAAAAAAGGACTACTTCCCCAAAGTCAAGATCAAGAAATCGAACCTTCCGAGAAACTCAACATCTTTCACGTGTCAGCATGCCATTTGTTATCTGACATAACACTTATCAACATTGTCATACTAATTCCCTATTATACCCCTAAATCTTGTAATTGTTAGTATGTTACTGAGTCAACAAACTTCTTATTTACCTCTCGTAAAGGGTAAAGTCGTACTTCAATTATTTCCTTCCATACGCGTAATGTACTCGGTTAGGCGCGTGCACTTCCTACATGCGCTACTCTCATCACCTCTATAAACCCAAAGAAAAAAAAAAAAATCAAAACCAAACTTCACATCTTCTTCTTCTTCTTCTTCTTCTTCACTTTACCAAATAGCATCTCTGTTTAAAAAAGAAATCGCATCAATGAATCAGAATATTAAAGAACTATCACTGGATTCCTTACCAGTGGGATTGAGATTCCGTCCAACGGACGAGGAGCTAGTCCGTTACTATCTCCGCAGGAAAATAAACGGTCACGATGACGACGTCAAAGCCATTCGAGAGATCGATATCTGCAAATGCGAACCTTGGGATCTACCTGGTACACCTAACTTTCTTCTTCTTCTTGAATTGATTCAAATTTTAGTAGTGTGTGGACGAAATCAAAGCTTTTGGTGTTGTAGATTTTTCAGCGATCAAAACAAAAGATTCAGAGTGGCTCTTCTTCTGCCCATTGGACCGGAAGTACCCTAACGGAAGTAGACAGAACCGGTCAACGATCGCAGGCCATTGGAAGGCCACAGGAAAAGACCGGAAGATCAAATCCGGCAAGAACAACGTTATCGGCCTGAAGAGAACCCTGGTTTTCCACTCTGGTCGTGCTCCTAAGGGAACGCGAACGAACTGGGTTATGCACGAGTATCGCGCCACCGAGCAGGACCTGAGTGGCACCAGCCCTGGACAGGTAATTAAATGTAGAGGTGTAATAAGTAACCTGTGATAAACCAAACTGGTTATGTTAGTGACTTAATGATGTGTTGGTTTTGATAAATGCAGAATCCGTTTGTTATATGCAAATTATTCAAGAAACAAGACCCGAGTTTAGTGGATGAAGCTGCCTCGTCTCCAACATCTTCCCCAGATGAGACTAAAGCGGTCGCTAAAGCACAAGGGGTGAAGCCTGAGTCTTCTCTTGTGATCTCGGGTGATTCTCATAATGGTGCTTGCAGAGAGGCTACAACCTCCAAGGTGAGAGAGATCACTGCATAGTTTTCTTCTTAACTCATCGTCATTGCTTCGGTTTTGTAAACTAAACGACATTTTTATTTTGATGTGTCACAGCTTGGAGATCTTGATTGGCTGTCTTTTCCAGAGCTGGAGTCCCTGACAGTGTTCTCTCCATTACACGAGCTTGGATCCTCCTCTTTCAACGCATTTCTTCAGCCTAGCTCTAGTGACTTCTCTGGGAACCATGACAACACCTTCCGGATTCAGACTCAGTACCGTACAAACGAAGAAGATACAGATGTATCCCGCTTTCTCAATTCGGTTCTTGATTTCCAAGACGATTTAGAGGATCAAGACTTTGTTTTCCCGTCTGAGTTCGACGGTGCAGTGCCAGATCAGGTTCGAAACTCATAACTTCATTTTGTGTTGTTCATTAAGAAAACAGTATCTCTAACTAACTCTTATTAATATATATATATATATATATATATATATATATATAATTCGTTGCAGACTGTACCAGCGTATCAGCAACAGCGCTCGGCAGGTGACATGAGCGATGATGTTTCAAGAACTGGTATCAAGTTACAGCCTCGGCGCTCAGGTTGTTCCACTGACTATATAATCCATGGAAATGCCGCAAGAAGGCTACGTCTGCAAATTATCAAGAGAGAAGAGGTGAGAACAACAACCATTTTCACATGAATTAATACTCTGAGAATAGTACGGTAACAAATGAATGGTACTACACAGGTTGAGGATACGGACGGGGAAGCTTTAAAGAAGGGGAAGCTAATGAGATCAAAGAACAGAACAGGATTCTTGTATAAGAAGATTATGTCCGTGAGATGTTCATACGGAGGACTTTTTAGGGCGGCCGTTGTTGCGGTCCTGTTCTTGATATCAGTCTGCAGTCTAACCACAGACTTCAGAGCTTCGGTGTTGATCTGAAAACTGGAAAACCTTGTTGTGTATATACTATATAGTGGTTCCTTTTTTCTTTGTTGCATGTTGTTGTTGTTGGTTTCGGTTTTCTCCTTATCCGGGGCCAGTTTATGAGGGTAACTTGCGTATACTGTATAATGTAATGGCTACTTCTCGACTTTGTATCAGCAGTATTCTTAAATATTTAAGGATTTTGTTTTTAACAAGTCTATTTTTTTTTCATTTTGACATGCATCTGTGGAATTTCACAGATACTTCAAACTTTATTAATATAACTAGTTTGGATGTGCTTTGTGTTCTTCTGAAACTCTCTATGTTTTGATGGGGAAATAAACTGCTTGCCCTTTACTATCTACACAGCTCAGCTACTTGGCTTTTCTTCTGGTTATGTATTTTGATATTCTATACGAAATTGGTTTGGCGTTTGATTTACATGTGAGACAAAAGAAAGTATGTGTTTTCGTGGACTATGTGCAGTGATCAAAATTTTAAATTTAATTATATTTAAAAATAGAAATTTATTATTATTGTAGATTTTCTTATTTTTAACTAATATTTTAATACATATTTTGATTTAATTGAAGATTAAATTAAGATAATTAAATTATATTTAAGATTATAATCTTAGAAAGACTTTTTTTATTTATTTCTTTTGGAAAAAATATATAAAATCAACTTGTATAAAATTAATAAAAAATTGATATAAAAGTTTTATAATTATCAAAAAGTAAAACTAAACAGTAGTTCTAAAATTTGTAGATATATTACGATTAAAATTTATAATTTAGAAAACTGTAAAAAAAATTGAAAATCTTTTTAGTAATAAATTGTGTAATTATAAATAATAATATTTCGAAATTTGTAAATTATTATTATATTATCTAATGTCTTATTTGAATAGATATAATTTAACGATGATATATAATTTATTACAATATTCTACAAAGATTATCAAAATTTTAATTAATCATTAAATGTAGTTGTCCATGTCACATTTAATCATAAGTCATTTCATCAATTCTAGCATGTCATGTCGCATTTATTTAGTGAAATTGATTGTAAAGATAACATGTGTCAAAATTACTTTGTAAAAAAATGTCTAAGGGATGAAGATGTGAATATGTTTTTTTTTTTCATTTTTTCATACATTTGGGTTGATTAAGGAAAAATATTCTAATGAAGATCTTTTTTTTTACAACAATAAACTACTATAAAAGGAAACATGTCTATCAATTTATACTATTATTTGCGAAGTTATTTTCTTGCAGTAGATCTCACACATTAAAAGTTAGAGCGTTTAAAGTCAATGATACCTTTAATAAATTTTATGTATAATTTATTACATAATTTTTATTAAAGAGTAAATATATTTTTAAATAAGTTTTTATTGAAGAGTGCTCACAAAAAAAAAAGTTTTATTAAAGAGTAAATATATTTTTATATTTCTAGAGTTAACTAAACCTACACTTTAAGTTTAGAGTTAATGGATGGGTTTTGAGAATGCATTTTAAAAATTTTAAAAATATATAATAAATATTTAAATTTAATTTGTTTTTCAAATAGTTTCAAAAGGCATTTTCGAAATTCAAAAAGAAATTTTTAAATTTTTTTTTTGCAAAAATCTAAAAAATCTAAAAAATCGAATTTGAAAACATATAATCTGAAATTCTAATTTTTTTTATTTTTAAATTACTTTATTATATATATATATATATATATATATATAAAGTGAGAGGTATAATGATTTTTTACCTCTTTAGTAAAATCTATTTTGATCATTTTTCTTTTTTAGAGTTTTTTTTTTTTGTGACAAAAATTTGGAAAAAAAAGTTATTTGAGAGATTTTCTCTAATTCTTATGTATTGAGTTGTTATCTGGAAATAATATTTTTCTATTATAAAAGTAAAACAATCAAGATATAAAACATCTTTTAAATTAAATTAATTAAGATAATTACATGGTTTCACTGGGCCATAAAACGGCCCACTAAGAAACTTACAATGTTTACTAACTAAGTACGATATCCACGGCACTTAGCTGCAGAGACGCTTTTTTCTTCTATCACACCAGACGCTTCTGGGGGGGAGAGAAAAAGGATGGCAGATGGCTACGGCTACGGCTACGGCGGTTTCTCTGGAGTACCGTACCCGATCTTTCTTACTTCTCCGTCTCCTCATCCTCCAACTTCTGCGCCGCCGATCCAACCTTTTGAGTCCTCCTATGATCCAACCCAAGGAGGGTTTGATCCGATGATTTCTCATGGCTCTTATCACCGATCGCCGGCTGATTGGTCCAATTATCCATCGTATGGTGATAAATCTCGCTCTCAGACGCCTTCTTCATCCTTTGGTATATATCTTAATCCCCTTTTGAAATCATATTTGGGGGTTTAACTGTTTAGTGTTTAAATGTTACTGTGATAGGTTTCGAGGAGAGAGATCTAATGTTTGCTATTTAATTTGATGTTATCGGCTTTAGAATTTTCACCCGCCATGTTTGTTTTTGATTCAGTACATGCTAATGTTTCGTCTCACTCTGCTCTGGTTAATTATGATA
Organism: Brassica napus; assembly: GCF_020379485.1. Taxonomy (NCBI): domain Eukaryota; kingdom Viridiplantae; phylum Streptophyta; class Magnoliopsida; order Brassicales; family Brassicaceae; genus Brassica; species Brassica napus. Next base: position 42,371,544 of record NC_063446.1, read on the forward strand.
TGACAATGATCTTGGATTACAGAAAAAGATGATGAGTTTATTGTGTATTGGATCATTGGTTCTTCGTGAAACACATTGATCTTTTTTTTTCGTTAATGTTGACCTGAATGTTTTAGTTCTTTGTTCGAAGATTTAACGCAGTACGGATTTGTGTTCTTGCAGGAAACCTTGGTCCCAGGGCTGAAGATTCTCATAAAGACTTGTTCTCGCCGAGTGGATTTAACCCTTCAAGGGGATCACCATCTGATGCTGTTCCATTTCCCACTGATAATCAACGCTATGAGTGGGTGCCTTATACCTCAGCTTCTTTAGCAGATATGCTTATCAGAAATTCCCAGGAACCGTTCTATAAGCCTATTCCCCCTTCTGGTGTTAATGCTTCTAGCAATGCTTTTGTTGATAAACGTCCTGGATATTACCATCATGGCTATGATAAACCTGAGAGTATGAATACTCCCCCTGGTCTTTCCATGGAGCCTTGCGTACCTGTTCCGTCGTTACCAGTGTCTAGCATGAAAACGGAAGCTCTCTTTGATGGAAGTCAGACTGGAATTCGTGTAGGAGATGGGAGATCATTCTTCGGTGATGCGCCTGAGAATATTCAGTCCAGCTTGCACGGTTCTTCTGTTGAACCGGTGAATTTCGACGTGTTGCTTGGATATGGTGAAGCCACTGGTCATGTCAAGCCTTTGTCCGATAAGACTGTTGGCTCGCCTAGTTCAAGGAGTCTCCGTTCTTCCAACCCTCTACATTTCAATGTCGAGTCCTCGGGTTCACTGTTCAAGGAAAAACGAGAAGGTAGTGGTGTCTCCTCCCTTTATCAGATGCCGAATACTTTTGTCGCTGACATTGAGAATGGTATTTCTGAGAGCTCTTTGAAGAATGCGATTGATGATTTGTATTGCAAAGAGCATAGATCCTGGAGCCACTTCAGGGTATCTTCTGAGGGACCTTCAGCTCCTACTGGAAGTGAGCCGTGTGGTGCAATGAAAGCGGATAATGGCTATAAAACCCCTTCCGAAGGTAGTGCTAATCAACCTAGTGAAGATGTTCAAGCCAGTGCAAAGACATGTAAGCTCCAGGAACAACTGCTTGATACGATGAATAGAGCTAAGAAGACCAGTTTGTTGACAGACGTTTGTATCAAAGGGAGTAGTAGATCGGATGGAGATGATGTCTCAACTGGCCGATCACCTGAAAAGCATTTAAGTGATGAAGGAGATTTCCCATCCCCGCCTTCTTCTCCAAGAGTTTCTTCCGTGATTAATGCCTTGCATAATCTGTCAGAAGTGCTTGTTTACGAATGCTTCAACAATGGGAGCTGGCTGATGCCGGAACAACTTGAGAACCTTGATAAAGTAGTAGAGAATCTCACCAAGTGCTTAAAGAAAATCACCAGTAACAAGACAATAGCAGGGGAAGCATCAGTTCCAACTCCAGCTATGAATGTATCCTGTCCAAACGTGGTTGATCTTAATGAGGTATGTGATGCAGCTCGACCCTGACATTTGTGAATTATATCGTAGGTGGAAGTTAAAAAGATACTTATTTGCATGTTCTATGAGCGGATCATTTATTTCTTATGAGTCGTGATAACTTGAGTTTTCACATGAGAATAGGTAAATCTTGATCTTGTTTGCTATTAGTTGCTTAAGAATACACGTTTCAGGCCCCAAATGTAGCTGCTAAAGACTGTCAAGGATTTAATGTCAAGCCACTAGACAGCGTTGGACTCAAAGAACCGGTGGATAAGGATACGACTGAGATGACCCAGGTATTTTTACTTGCATAATATTTGTGCAATATTTGTGAACTCTTCTTATATACGGATTCTTAACTTTGCAGAGTATTAAGAACATACTTGCTTCCAACTTTCCTGATGGTGAAGAATGCCACCCACAAACTCTCTTGTACAAGAATCTCTGGCTCGAAACTGAAGCTGCCTTATGTTCCTCGACTTGCATGGCTCGCTACCATCGTATCAAGAACGAGATTGATAGTCTCAAGTTGCAGAATAGTGGTTAATAACTTTATAACTTACTCTGCACATTATCTTGCGAGTACGCTTCAAAAGTATTTGTTTTAACTGTTCATCTGTTGCTTTTTTACAGAGGTCTCTGCAGATGTATCAACCTTTATGCAGGAACAGGAGACGACTGAATCACTCATCAAACACGGAAGCCATGGTGGGAACAATGTAGTAACAACTAGTCGTGACGCATCACAAAGCCTTATATTCAACTCTAATCCCGTGGATGCAGTACTTTCACTTATGTCCAGAAGCTTTACCGAAAAGGAAAATCATAGGAACGTCAAGCCTGATGCTCAGAAACTGGACACTGTACGGCAGGATTGGCATGCATCCACAACAGAGGAAAAATACGATGATGTTATAGACCGGTTTCAGATTCTGAAGCTTCTGGAAACGAAGCGCAAACTCAAATCTCAGATCAGCCCGGATTCAGATATTGGTGTTATGGACAGGCTTCAGATTCTGAGGCCGCAGGAAACAGATTGCAAACTCAATTCTCAGAACTTCACAGAGACGAGAGAGGATAATCCAGATCATCAACCTTCGGAGATGGCTAAAGTTGGCAGAAGCAGCCATGTGACTGATGTGATGGATAGATTTCAGATACTAAAACGCCGAGAAGCTGAGCAAGTTCAGAAGTCTCTCGACAGCTTGGACACAGATTCAGATTCAGAAGACGATCAGCCAAGAAACAAGACGCAAATTTGTGATCACCTCTGGCCAGACTCGATGATGACAGTAGGTAGAGATTCACAGAACGAGATGCACGTCGGTGCTGAACCATCTGGATACTCGGACTGGGAACATGTCCTCAGGGATGATTGATTACTGGAACTTCCTTGGACAAGCAGTTTCGATCCTTTTTAATTGCTTTGTTTGTGTATAAATAAAACGGCTTTGTGTGACTGACATTAAATGAAACTGTGTGGAGTGGTATTTACTGTCTTTAAATTTGATGTGTTGTTCCTATCTAAGTTTTACAAAGCAAGAGGGAGGGAGATTCATTATTGCACTAACAATGTCTCCATCGACACCCTTGAGTGCCATGACAGAGCTTTGCTGCGTGAACTCCAGCCTGAGTGAAGACCAAGTCACACATGATATCATCATAGGCAAGGCAATGTTGCATTAAAGCGTTGAATTGTTTCCTGTTTCGTTTGCCAAGAATGGCGTCTCTGATCACAAGTTTGATTTCTGATTCCATGCATCGTAGCAACCTTAATTTAAGAAGTTGGGCCATAACCTAAGAACATTGTAGTATATATATATTATTGACCAGTTCCTCCTTACCAACATTATTATAGAAAAAGAAGTTGCTCTCAATAGGTTGTCCACCATGAGAAAACAGCAGAAGCATGTCTCAAAGACGGCGGATCCCAAAACTTGATCTTCTTCGACATCAGTTGAGAATTCAGAGTCGATCCCAGCTGATCTCATCGTTGAGATTTTCTCGAGGCTAACCGCAAAATCTCTATCGAGATTTCGTTGCTTGTCCAGGGAATGGGCTTCTATTTTCTGTAGTAGAAACTTCACCCATTCGTTCTTGACGAGGTCTTCCGCACGTCCGCGTCTCTTGTTCACGTTCTATGTTGACGGTAAGTTGTTTTCCTACTCGGCACCTCAACCTCGAAATCCAGACCAGGACTTATCTCATGTAGTTGTCGATAATCATATGCCTATCCCGACCAGAATGGGGTCCTTTCTGATACATCGCCCTGTCAGTGGCTTGATTTGTCCTAGTGAATTGTGGTCAAAACGTGGATGTAATGATTCAAAGATGATGATGATATGTAACCCTAGCACAGGACAGTTCAAAAAATTACCTGCAGCGAGAACAAGAAGGGTTCATGTGAGAACCTACTTAGGGTATGATCCCATAAAAAAGGAGTATAAGGTACTGTGCATGTCGCTTTATAGAACATACCCTAAAATCTCTGAGGAGCATCAAGTTTTGACGTTAGGAACAGGAAAACTGTTTTGGAGAACGATTGAGTGTTCCCTAGCTAAAACGATGCCCTGAGAGTGGTGGGATATGTATCAATGGAGTTTTGTATTATTCAGCCTATCAAGACAACTGGTTTGGAGTTGTACAAAATTTTATTGTTATTTGCTTTGATGTTAGTTCTGAAAAGTTCAAATCTCTGGAAATAAATTTAACTTGCTCTTCAACCCTGATAAATTACAAGGGTAGATTAGGTGCGATTCAATTTGATTCGGTTGGTTTTTACAGTGGAAGAACTACAAGTCTTGGTTTGATGGTTCTAGATGATGCTGAACAACATAAATGGTCGAAGAAAACCTACATATTGCCACCCTTTTGGAAAAATCTTGGTGTGGATACTAGGTTAAATGTTGTCGGGATGACTGGTGACAGTGAAATTGTGTTTTCACCCTCCATTCTTTCTGATCCTTTCTATATTTTCTACTACAATGCGGAGAGAAACACCACCGTGAAAGTTAGGATCCAGGGAATTGATTTTGTTAAGAATCAATACATTTACACCTTCATAGACCACGCTGAGGATGTAAAGCCTATGTAAGTGCTAGGCTTTTAAGGTTTCATCAGCTACGGAGAAAAAAAGAAAGAAGGTATTGATGTCCATCTTTCAATCCAGTTATAAGCTTATTGATATATGTACTAACAATTATAAACACTAATATATGCTCGTAACAATTATTTTCTTAAGGATTGATTGTATTTTTCCATGGCCAAGGAAGAGATTGATTAACTATAAGCTTGATTTGCTTTTTGTACTTTCTTTTCTCTTTGTTTAAAATCATCTTGGTGTTTTGCCCGCACATGCGGGTAGAATCTTCTTATTAGTTTTTGTCTTACTAATTTAAAACCAACATAATAAGTTTTTATTTATGTTTTCAAATAGTTAAATCAAACATCAAAATATCGATATATGCTAAATATTTTTTCATAGATCAAACATCAAAATATATGTTAAAAAATACTCATATCTTAGAAATAGTTTAGAAAATATCTTTATATAAATATTTTTTTCTTGACTAATACTGTATTCAACTAGGAGTTTTGCCCGCACATGTGGGCATAGTTATTTAATAAATATTTATTAATAAATATATTATTAGTTTAAAGATCAAAAAAATTAAATAAAACATTAAATTTATACTATTTTATGAATCTTTCAATTTCTTAATTTCTTAATTTTTATTGATTTAAAAACATTAATTTGGATAACAACACTAATATCTTGTAAATATGTTGGTATCTTGAACAAATTTTTATTATATTAATTTATAAACAATGATATAATTAAATAAACAAATATATAATTGTTAATATAAAGTGATGTTATTAAACCAAATTCTAGGAATTAGCATAACCTACAAAATCTCAAAATAAATCAAAAGCACAAGAATGTTAAACCAAACTCAGCTTTACATATTATATTAGTCAAAGTAAATAAGAATATTGATATATGTATAATTATATTGTGAAATACTTCCTATAATAATTGAATAAACACTCAAGCAGAACAACTACGTTGACAAACAAAACATTAATATGTAATGTATATTTGAGAAAATTTTAATTTAAACAAAGTTATAATTCTTTAAAACTATTGAAAAATTAAAAGAAAATAAAGTAAATTTTAAATTTTCATAAATATAAGGTACTTGTTGTAAAAAACAATATCTTGAAAATATTCTTTTTTGAAAGTTATTCTTACAACTGGATGATAACAATAAATATTTAATAAAAATAAAAACAAAGAAATATTAAATTTTTAACTTAAATAACAAATACAAGTTATTCTTGCAACTGAATGATACTAATAAAATTGAAAACATCACGAAAAATCACGTTAACAAACAAATATAAATCAAATTTATTGTTATTGTTTATATACTTCTTTTTAGTATTTTAATACTAAAATAAATTTATTAAGTTTTAAAAATATGCCATGACATGGCATATTATGTTTACAAACAAATATAAATAAATTTTTGTTATTTTTTATAAAACTATTTATAATATTTTAGTATAATGATAAATCTAATTATGATATGTGTATATATAATACTAATTATAAAAATAAATAAATAAGAAATAAAGATGTAGATAAACACAAAATAAATACATGGAATTATCTTCTTCTTTTTTCAAAAACGTTTTTCATTTATTTTTGAGATATTTTTATAATATTAGTTTTTAATCAGTTAAATAATGAATTATATAATTTATTTATTAGATATTAAAACTTTAATTAGTCAAATTAAAATTAAAATTGTTTAATGACTAAGCCTAAAATCATGGAGAACATGACAAATAAGCAAATTCACTTCTCAAATAATAGTATAAGTTATAAATTATTTGGTATCTTAATTTTTTAACTGTTATAATAAAAATATTGTTTCCAGATAGCTACACAATATATATATAACTTATCTTATTTTTAATATGTTTTTTGATAATTATATTATATTATTTTATAATAAAATATTTAATATAACATATAAATTTAATATTATTAAATAAAAGTCGCTTCTAATTATATATAAAACTCATTAAGGGTATTGTTTAAATTAATAAATTAGTGAATAAGTTAGAAACTAATAATAAATCAATAACCCAACTAAAAGTATAAAACCTAATAAAAATATGACAAATAAGAAAAATTAACTAAATATTTAATATAAAATATAAATTAATATTATTAAAATAAAATTCGTTTAAATTATATATAAGATTCAATAAGGGTATTTTCTTAAATTAATAAATTAGTAACTCAACTAAAACCTAATAATAAATCAATGGTTTAGCTAAAACCTAATAAAAACATGATATATAAGTCCAATGTAGATTAGATCGAGCAGTAGGCAATGAAGACTGGCACCACAATTTTTCCCACTCGAATGTGGAGTATCTCAGGCTTTGGGGGAAGTGATCATCGTCCCATCTTCACCCGATTTCTATCCATAAAGAAGCAGGACAAGAGAGCTTTTAAATTTGATAAGAGATGGCTAGGCAAAAATGGCTTTCGCGATTCTATTCTCCAAGGTTGGAATGACCCATCTCTCTTTAGCAAGGAGGACCTTCACGCACGGATAGCTCACTGCCGTAAATTTATTTCTCGCTGGAAGCGCGCCAACCCATCAAACGCAAAGCAAAAAATAGAGGAAATCAAGGACCAACTCGAACAAGCGCAAGTAGATGATAATTTCACGCAGGAAGCTATCCTAACCTTCAAGTGGAACCTCTGTACCGCCTTTAGAGATGAGGAGCTCTATTGGAAGCAAAAAAGTCGAGCTAACTGGCTCAGAGAAGGAGATCAGAATACTAAGTTCTTCCATGCTACCACAAAGCAGCGAAGAGCCAGAAACCGGGTGACAAAACTTCGTAGGCCGAGTGGTACCTGGGCAGAAACGGAAGAAGATATCGAGGAGGTAGCGACAGGATACTTCCAAACCCTTTTCACCTCGTCGGAACCCTCTGATTTTGCTGAATCCCTAAGATACATTACAGAGAAGGTTACCCCGGCCATGAACGAAGCTCTGACTAAACCTCCATTAGATGATGAGATCCGCAAAGCTGTGTATGACATTAACCCAGACAAAGCACCTGGCCCTGATGGAATGACATGCCTATTTTTCCAGAAGTACTGGGGTATCACAGCAGAGGTGATGTGCCAAACGGTGAAAGACTTCTTCCAGCACAACGTTTTAGATCCCCGTTTGAACCAGACAAACATATGCCTCATCCCAAAGACCGATCGTCCTTGTGAAATGTCACAATTCCGACCAATCAGCCTATGCAATGTAAGCTATAAGATCATCTCCAAAATCCTTAGTAAACGCCTCAAGCGCTGTCTGTCCAGCCTAATTTCGGAAACTCAATCAGCCTTTGTGGCTAGGCGGTTGATTACAGACAAAATTCTGGTAGCACACGAAGTCTTTCATGCCGGAGAACAAACCCGAGCTGTAAAGCTAAATTTGTTGCAATCAAAACGGATATGAGCAAAGCTTTCGACAGAGTTGAATGGTTCTTTCTTGAAGCACTCCTACTCAAGCTGGGTTTCTCGCCTAAATGGGTATCGTGGATAAAATTATGTATCTCCTCAGTGTCTTACCAGGTACTACTAAATGGAGAACCAAAAGGCAGCATCCACCCCTCAAGAGGCATTCGACAAGGCGACCCGCTCTCCCCTTTCCTTTTCATCATCCTCACAGAAGCTCTTATTTCCAGATTCAAGGAGCGGAAAGGGAAGGAAGAATCACGGGCCTGAAAATCGCGAGAGGTAGTCCACCAATCTCTCACCTTCTGTTCGCAGATGATAGCCTCTTCTTCTGTAAAGCATAAATCCCGCAATGTACGGAGTTTATGAAGATCATACATACATATGGTTGCTCTTCAGGACAGCAACTAAATGTAGATAAATCTTCCATTCTGTTTGGTAACAAAGTTCCTCCTGACCTAAAAGCTGAGATAAAGCAACCACTAGGCATTTCAAAAGAAGGGGGCATGGGCGTCTACCTAGGACTACCGGAAAAAATATGTTGAAGGAATGAACAGGTTTTTGCGTTCATTCAAGAACGTCTAATGAATCGTATAAACTCCTGGTCTGCGAAATTGCTTTCTAAAGGTGGTAAAGAGGTCTTAATAAAATCAGTAGCCCAAGCCCACCCGACCTACGTTATGTCATGCTTCCTTCTCCCACAGGATATCATTCGAAAGCTCACAAGTGCCATTTCTCGCTTCTGGTGGAGCACAAAAGATAATAATCGTGGGCTTCATTGGATTGCTTGGAAAAAAATTTGTTCCCCAAAAGATAAGGGAGCCTTAGGCTTCCGGGATTTTAAAAACTTTAATCTCGCATTACTTGCGAAGCAACTCTGGAGGCTCATACAATACCCAAACTCTCTCCTAGCTCGCGTACTAAAAGGGCACTATTATAGACTATCAAACCCGGTAGAGGTCAACAAGGCGAGCAATCCTTCATACGTGTGGCGTAGCCTCATGGCTGCTCAACCCCTCCTGAAAGCCGGCCTACGGAAAGCGATCGGAGCTGGGCAAACGACCTTGGTTTGGTCCGACCCATGGCTCCCAACGTCACCAGCACGCCCACCCATACCATGTGGCCCTTCTTTCAACCCCTCGCTACGGGTTAGTGACTTGATAAACCCTCATTTGCACCAATGGAAACACGAGCTCCTACGCGAACTAGTAGTCCCTGAGGACATTCCATATATACAAAGTCTCCAGCCGACTCGATCTCCCCGAGGCATTGCTTATTGTTGGAACCTCACCAAATCTGGCGTGTACTCGGTCAAATCTGGGTATACCTTGGCCATGGATACAGAGGAGCACTTGGAGAATGATCAGGTCCTTGAACCTAGTATAACAACTCTCCAAGCCAAAGTCTGGAAGCTCAAGACTTCCAAGAAGATACAACACTTCATCTAGCAAGCGATCTCCAACTGCCTTCCGGTTTGTAGCTCGCTCTCCGATCGCCATTGCGGAACTGATCGATCCTGCCCGAGATGTGGAGCGGAAGAAGAAACCCGGAACCACCTACTCTTCGAATGTCTGCCATCAGTCCAAGCCTGGGCTCTGGCGGACTTGCCGCACTCTCCGGGGCTATTCCCGAGCAACTCGATCTTTAGTAATCTGGATCACGTATTATGGCGCGCAAAGGAACTTGCAATCCCGGAAAATATCATTGCAACTGTTTCGTGGGTCATTTGGTACATATGGAAAGCTCGCAACGACAAAGCTTTTAACGGCAAAGATATCTCACCGTTAGAGACCATACAAATAGCCCGCGCAGAGGCAGAGAGTTGGCGCACAGCCCAGATCATCGAACAATCCCAAGAAGAGACAGGCGACGACACTCCCCTTACCCCTCCACCTCAAGACCCCAGCCCCCAATGCTTGATCGACGCAGCCTGGCACAAGGATGACAACTTTTTTGGTGGGGGAATGGTTCTAACGACTGAGGATGGGGTGACGACTTACGGTTCATTTGCTAGTAACCGAGTCTTAACCCCCTTACATGCTGAGTTCCAAACTCTACTGTGGGCCATGAAATCCTCCATTCAGTTGGACCATAGCACTATGAACTTCAGGACAGACTGCCTCCAGCTAGTCAACCTCCTGGAAGAAGACGACGAAGACAAATGGCCATCCTTACTGGCTGAATTCGATGAGTATTTGTTTGAATATTTTTGGGTATTTGTTTGTTTTTCGGGTATTTTTTAGTTTTCACATATTTCAAATTTTTTTGGGTCTTAAATATCCGGACCCATTATGTATTTGAAATTTTTGAAATACTTAGTTGAGTCTAAATGTCTAGGACCTAAAAGATCTGAACCCGAAAGGAACCAATCGAACCCGACCTCAAGACCGAAATGCACATGTCTAATATCTCTCTCGTAATATTTTGTGTGCATTTTATAAGAGTTATATTTGTTGAGTTGGTGAGATTTAAGATTTACTTAGCAGTTTTTTGGCTAATTTAATAGTATAGATTTATATGGTTTTTAATGGCTTTTAATTAAATAGACTTAAATAACAAATTTTTATTATAAATTTTTATTATAGTTGGTCTTTGAATATTTTCGGGTATTTGTTTGTTTTTCGGGTATTTTTTAGTTTTCACATATTTCAAATTTTTTTGGGTCTTAAATATCCGGACCCATTACGTATTTGAAAATTTTGAAATACTTAGTTGAGTCTAAATGTCTAGGACCTAAAAGATCTGAACCCGAAAGGAACCAATCGAACCCGACCTCAAGACCGAAATGCACATGTCTAATATCTCTCTCGTTATATTTTGTGTGCATTTTATAAGAGTTATATTTGTTGACTTGATGAGATTTAAGATTTACTTAGCAGTTTTTTGGCTAATTTAATAGTATAGATTTATATGGTTTTTAATGGCTTTTAAATAGACTAAAATAACAAATTTTTATTATAAATTGTAACAATTTAGCAGACCCGATTAGAAATCATAACGAAGAAAAAAGTAGATGGAGGAATACATCAATCGTTGCTCAAAAAAAAAAGAATACATCAATCATGAACAGTGCAAAAGCAACGAAACAGTTTGGATTCATGTGGTATCATTAGGCTTAAGCAGTCCATAAGGTCCAAGTTATTACCGTATACCCTAACAACATTACTTAGATTACATTTAAATAGTATTTATGTCGTATAATGTAAATATAATAGGTGGGCTAAAAATGAAAAGGTCCAAACAATTTTCATAGGTAGATTTGTTAAGACTTCTTCTCTTTTAATAATATTGATTTTTGCAATCAATATATGCTAAAAATAAAGAAGACTAATAAATAAATATATATAAATATATAAATCATTAGAAATACATCAAAATCTTCAAAAATTGTATGCGCTCATGCCATCGCAATATAGACAAAAGGCAGTTAAGAGGAAGAGAAGTTACATGGCAACACTTACAGAGCCAGCTTATTATAGAGGACAAACGGTACATCCATCACCAAATCCAATTGTTGGAAGATTCATTTTGCCTTTAATTTTTTTTTTTAGATCTGCATAGTGATAGAAAATAAGGTAATTTAAATTATTAGATTATACGATAGTGAAAACATAAGCAGTAAAGCAGGTATTCAAGAAAAATATATTTATTACTTTTATTGTAGTATTTTAGAAGATGCCTAATCATATGAGTATTAAAAATATCTACACAAAAGTTTTTAATGGTGTTGAGCCGGGGGTGAACATTTGGCCATTTTCCGCAAGAACTAAGAAGAATCATAATTGTTACTAAGAGTGTCAAATGAGTTGTCTACATCTAAATAAATTTGTTTACATGGATATTATTTTTGGATATTGATTGTTCAAAGTAAAAAATATATATACTAGTATTATGGCCCCTGCTCTGCAAGAGGAACACACTGTATTTTCAATATAAATGTCTTACAAAAATAAAATAAAAACATTATTATTTTAAGCATATAATTGTATAAATCTACTTTTCCTGAAATATTACATGTCTTGACTTTTATGAATGCTTAAAAATAAAAATCTATAAAAATATAAAATATTTTATTAAGTATTAAATAGTTAGAAATCTTAAAAATAAAAACATACACATTTGTAGGGAAAATATATGTTAACATTTATAGCAATTAGACACAACGTTATTATTTTGTTCCAATTAAACACATTAACAAACGAACTTCAAAATATGATCAACAAATAGTACGTAACGTTAAGAGAAAAAAAACACACGTATGAAACCTGATATGACAACAAGGTTTGGACTCAGGATACTGTGGGATCCTGATAATCATCGGTTTTGTCTACACATTTTGGAAGAGAGTCAATTGATATTTTAAATACTTAAAATTCAATAAAAAAATACTTAAGGCACAAATGCCAACTAACCTGGATATCTGCATGAAACTAAACTATGATCTGTCACATAAACCCATGAAAATAGTATGAGTACTTTTGCTGTTTGTTTGCACAGAATAACAAAGTAGTTAATTGATGTTGATTTCCAAGAGAAAAGTTCTGGTTATTTATATAATTTCACAAATTGAGATAGTGGACATAAAACCGTTACAAAGATCATGGGAAGTAGTAGTTGTGATAACTTATTTTTGTTTCAAAAGCGTGCTCTCGTTTGTTTAAAAAAAATCACAAAAAGAATTATTTAAAAAAATTTGATGACACATGTCACTTGGAGAATTTCCAAATGACTTATGCTTTATAGTATAGAGGAACACACTGTATTTTCAACATAAATGTCTTACAAAAATAAAATAAAAACATTATTATTTTAAGCATATAATTGTATAAATCTACTTTTCCTTAAATATTATATGTCTTGACTTTTATGAATGCTTAAAAATAAAAATCTATAAAAATATAAAATATTTTATTAAGTATTAAATAGTTAGAAATCTTAAAAATAAAAACTTACACATTTGTAGAGAAAATATATGTTAACATTTATAGCAATTAAACACAATGTTATTATTTTGTTCCAATTAAACACATTAACAAACAAACTTCACAATATGATCAACAAACAGTAAGTAACGTTAAGAGAAAAGAAAACACATGTATGAAACCTGATATGGCAACAAGGTTTGGTCTCATGATACTGTGGGATCCTGATAATCATCGGTTTCGTCTACAAATTTGGGAAGAGAGTCAATTGATATTTTAAATACTTCAAATTCAATAAAAGAAGATACTTAAGGCACAAATGCCAACTAACCTGGATATCTTCATGAAACTAAACTATGATATGTCAAACAAACCCATGAAAATAGTATGAGTACTTTTGCTGTTTGTTTGCACAGAATAATTAACAAAGTAGTTCGTTGATGTTGATTTCCAAGAGAAAAGTTATGGTTATTTATATAATTTCACAAATTGAGATAGTGGACATAAAACCGTTACGAAGATCATGGGAAGTAGTAGTTGTGATAACCTATTTTTGTTTCAAAAGCTTGCTCTCGTTTGTTTAAAAAAAATCACAAACAAAATTATTTAAAACAATTTGATGACACATGTTACTTGGAGAATTTCCAAATGACTTATGACACATATGACTAGCTATATATATATATATATATATATATATATATATATATATATATATATATATATGACTAGCTCGACTATTCACATGATACAAATCATAAATTAAGGCTTCGAATGATAACATCGTAATAAGCAGTGCGGATAAAGCAGATAATATAATATAATACAGTTTTATTAACTATAGAATATTAGCTGTTAAAGAAAAAAAAAGGTACATATTAAAATGTGAATGGTAACAAAACTGAAATGTGGTAAGAAATCAATAGTAGAATAGTAAAAATATTATAAGCGGTGCGGATTACAAACTAAATTTAAATATATGTTAATATAACAAAATCTAAATATTACTAATAAATATATAAAATTTAAATTCTTTTTATGACATAACATAAACAAATATACTATCAATAATTTTAATTTTTCACAATGTATTTGCAATATTATCTATTATTTGAGCCATATATATATTCTCCACCTAGTGCATTTGTTGCATTTGATGCTTATATGTCATCTAAATCGTTCTCCTATTTTGTGTTGTTTATTCTCTTCTTTATCACTACTTTAGCAAAATCTGCATCTGCAAAATTTTGCTGTCCCATTGTACTATTGTAGCCATTATAACTCTTTTTATATTAATGTCGTATCTTTGAAAAATTAGAGAGAATCCTACATTTCTTCTTCTAAACCCCAAAAGTCATCTTGGTTCCGGAACGTAAAGAAGCATAACGTCCATTGATGAGTTCTTTTTTATTTTTTGGAAGGGGACCGAAGTTAAATTGATATCTCACTACTCTATTATGTGATGACCTATAAAGAGGTAGAAACCCTTGTTTATTAGGATAGTCAAAATTGGCGAGATAATATTTGTCTAGATTTATAGAAAAATCAGAATCACTTTCTTTTGCCACGGTGAAAACAATTGTGTCGGACATAATCCTTGAGCTTCATTCTACATATAAGTGAATAATTAAGGTCACATATCGCCATGATAAATAAAGAAAATATTGAAAAGAAAAAAGGTTTGTATACGTACCTTTTCAAAATATCAAACCTTCGTGTGCTTTCAAAGCATACCTTTGCAAAGAAAATGAAATGAATATTTTTTTTGTAAATGAAATGAAAAAAAAATTGTGCGTAGGTATATCTCTGCAAAGTTTCAAACCTTCACGTGCTTTCAACTTAGGTGCTTTCAAATCTTCCAAACATTCATGTGCTTATAATATAGGTATAAATTGCTGGAAGAAAAAAGTTCACCAACTCTTCAAACTCACAGACTTTCGTTCTTATGTGTTTCACGTTTGTCTTACAAGCCGCACAGGGCCGGCTGAGGAGGGGGACAAGCGGTGCGACCGCCCCGGACCCAAGCCCGTGTCCCTCGTATATTAATAGTTAAGGGGTTCAATTTTTTAAAAAAATTTATATTTTTATATAGAAAAAATTATAAATATAATAAATAAAATTGAAAAGGGTCCAAAAAATATTTGATATGCATATAATTTTATTCTCATCACAAATTTTTTTTTTGCCCTAGGACCCATAACAATGTTAAGCCGGCCCTGAAACCGCACATTATATTTCTTTTTTTCAAGTACAAACCACATTATGTGTGTTTGTGTGCGTGTTAATCATAAATGGTTACATAAATCACTATGTACATGTGGTTAGTTTCAACTACTTCAGACATCGTAACCTAAATGTGTCAAAATAGGTTCTTCATGTTAGTAATTTATCATTTATGGCATGTATGAAAAAATATTCTATTTAATTAACCAGATAGAGTAAATACTCTCAGGCACGTTCTCCAAGATTACTGTTGAGAGTTGACTTTCTGATACAACCACCGCAAACCTCACCCTCCTCCGTCAATACACAGTAACTCCGCCGCAACTACTTTCTGGCGAAGAAGTTTCTTTCCTTTTTGAGCTCCTTGGAGCTCGGCTTTCTCCCCTACGGTCAGCAATCAGCAATCATATGGGTTATTTGATGCATATCTGGAAAGGAGAATGGACCACAAAAAGACAGAGTTTTAAGACCGACTCCCTTCAAGGGAACAACTCTTAAATCTGTTACTTATTACCCTACTGTCTACTACAGTTTTACCTCGTCTCTGAGGGTTTTACCCAAGTGTTGGGATCAATCTTTTTTCACTGCATCTCGGTTCACTGCTGTGGGTAGCTTCTCAATCTTCAATGGCGCAACGTTTTTCACAAGCTGATAAAGGGATATGGGTAACAGGCCCATCAAGATCTTCGCGCAGACCTCCGGTAAAAAATCCGGCAGTAGATAACAAAGCCCTTATAGAAGAGCACAAATTTACCCTAATTGGTAGGGTAACAAACCCGTCTATTTAGAAGACAAGAGCCCTTGTGGACTTCTTTCTTCAACACTGGAAGGTGACATGATCGATAACTGGCAGGGACCTAGGCCCACATCTCTTCCAATTCAAGTTTGAGACGAAAAAAGATCTGCAATCGATCCTTGCTCAGGGCCCTTATCACTTCAAGAGATGGATGATAATTCTCCAACGTTGGAAACCCATAGTCTGAACATTTTTCCTGCTCTGATCCCTTTCTGGTTTACTATCCATGGACTCCCCCTGCACTACTGGACTGATGAAGCCATTGGTAATGACCTGGGACCAGTGGAAAATTTTGAAGTGGAAAAAGCGAGAATCAGAGTCTGGGTAAATGGTCTCCGCCCCCTGGAAATGATTCTAGATATCAGCCTACCATCAGGAGAAATAAAGCAAGTCGAATTGGAATACAAGAATCTGGAAAAACACTGCTTTATATGCCATTATCTCTCCCATGACAAAGATAACTGTCCGTCCCAGCAAGCTCAAGCTAATACCAGATTCTCTGGAGCTCAAGCCATGGGAATCTCTCAGAACCGAACGCGGGATAGGTTGGAGTCTGATAGACGTCGACAAGCTGAAAAGAAACTAGCACGTTCAGACTCCCTTACCAACCCCTGAGAGCGCAAAACTCAGGATCTTGGCAGCAGTCCTCTCACGGGGAAGCTACTTATGGTCTTGATTGGAAGAATGATAAGAACTTCCGCTTTACCTATAGAGCTAGGAAAGATCCCCACTTTCAGCGTAACTCAACCAGAGACTCTGATCCTCCTGCAAGAAGACACTCTGCCAAAGAAAGACTTTCCTTTGAAAAGGTAGTGGTCTCAGAGTCGCAAGGTCTATTTGTATCGTGACATAACATGAGTACCTCGAGAAATGAATGGAGACCAGTCCAGACTCGATCCCAGACTGGAACAAACTCGAAAACCTCTCTTGCGCAGGTGTCTCATACTCCTTCACCTAGACCTCAGCGCGAAGGAAAGTTGCTTCACACTCCGACTTCTCACCAGAAATCAAATGAGGAAAGCCTCCCATTTCAAGAGAGGAGATCAGCTCTGGACAAACTGTCTCTACCAAAGAAAGGATTCCTCTCCTATAAGATGGAGTCGCAAACGCTGAATCAGGACGTCTACAAGAAGTAGACATTCAGTACTTGGAGGAGAACCTAACGGTACATCAACCTGGTGGGAGCAACATACCGTCTTCATCAAGGAAACAAAACAGAGTAACTCCGGATCAATATGACCCTTCACAAGACCGGTCTACGATTAGAACCTTGAGTGAAGATAGGCTCCATGTATCCCTCAGACTTTGTTCTTTCCGTGAACCAGATGAACCAATGGAATCAATTCCTATTGCAAAAAAGAGAACCAGGGCTACTAATTCCTCTGCTCCTCTGCTCAGTAGCAAAGTTGATGGACCCTCTCACACCAACATGAGAGAACAAAAGAGCCCGGCTCAAGCGATTGGTGTTAAGGGCAGGAGAGTTAATAAACTCAATACTCCCCACGGAGGAAGATCCTCCAAGACGCAATGACGAGCGGTAAAACAGCTGCTACTATAAAGAGTGGTCATCAACCCCGTATGAAGTTACTTCCAGCCACTAAGAAGAAAGGAATGGATTTTCGGTCTGGTCCAGCTCCTCTTCCTTAGTCAATATGAGCTGGAATTGTCAAGGTATCGGGAGCGACCTGACAGTTCGTCGATTCCGGGAATTCCGTTCAAAAAATTCTCCGGATATAATGTTCCTGATGGAAACAAAGAGGCAAGACGAGGAGGTGTTTAAGATGTATCGGGCACTGATTTTACAAACCATTTCATCGTTCCTCCCATTGGTCTAAGTGGAGGCCTCACTCTCTCGTGGAAAGACAATATCAAGTTGGATATTCTTTACTCATCACCGAATGTAATTGATACAAGCATTGTCTTCAATAATAAAACCTTTTTTATGTCTTATGTCTATGGTGAGCCGAATCGTGAGGATCGTCTGCGGTTCTGGAAACTAATGTCTGAGTTGGGCACCCAAAGAACATCCGCCTGGCTTATCACTGGCGACTTCAACAACCTCTTAGACAACGATGAAAAAGAAGGTGGACCTTTGAGATGGGAGGGATCCTTTCTGTCCTTCCGTAACTTTGTGTCTCAAAACGGTCTATGGGACTTACAATTTTCTGGGAACTCTCTCTCGTGGAGAGGAACGAGATATACTCACTTCATCCAGTCTCAGCTTGATAGAGCTGTGGCTAATCTCGATTGGATGGAACTCTTCCCAGCAGCTAGATGTGAGTACTTGAGGTTTGAGGGGTCTGATCATCGACCCCTACTGACCCAATTTGATCAACACCTGCGAAATAAGAAAGGGATATTCCGCTATGATCAGAAGCTTAGTTATAAACCAGAAATCAGATCCTTGGTGGAGAACTCTTGGGAGAAATCTAACCCTGAATCATTTTTGACTAAGATCAACAGAGTGCGAAGAAACCTAGTGGAATGGGCTAAAACCTAAACAGCAGCCAGCAAGGAATGGATTGTCTCTCACCAAAGACTCTTGGAATAATCCCTCTCGGCTAGTGTTCCAGATTCTGCAAGAATAGAAGAACTGAAAACGATCCTTGAAACAGCCTATGCGGAGGAGGAGGCCTTTTGGCGACAAAGAAGTTGTGTCCAATGGTTAAGCGCTAGGGATAAAAACACTAGCTTTTGCACGCGGTAACTAGAGGAAGACGATCTTGCAACAAGTTCACCATTATTGAAGACGAGACAGGGAGAGCCTTTTATGAAGAAAATCACATTGTCCATGCTTTTGTCTCCTTCTACAAGACGCTCTTCACTGCAGGAACTCCGAACCCGCTGGATGTGGTTCGCGAAGCTCTCTCTCCTAAAGTGACACCGGAAATGAACCAATCCCTGATCTCTATCCCGGATATGGCCGAAGTCCAAGCAGCGGTGTTTTTAATAAACCCGGATAAAGCCCCGGGACCTGATGATTTCTCTGGGACATTATAGGTGAGGATATCTATCGAGATATCCGCAGCTTCTTTGAATCCAGCCACCTTCATCACAGACAGAACGAGACACATGTTAGGCTCATACCGAAAATGACGGGAGAAAAGAAGGTCGTGGACTATAGACCTATAGCGCTGTGCAACACTCAGTACAAGATAATCGCGAAGATCCTATCGAAGAGACTCAGACCGCACCGCCACAGCCTGATCTCACCGTCACAATCCGCCTTTGTAGCGGGTCGCTCTACTGCGGACAATGTACTGATCACGCATGAAATCTTGCACTTCCTGAGACAATCAAAGGCGAAAAAATATGTGGCATTGGTTGTCAAAACCGATATGAGCAAGGCATACGATAGGATCAAATAGAACTTTCTGCGCAAAGTTCTTGAGCGATTGGGCTTTCATGAAATCTTGATTGGGTGGATAATGGAATGCGTTTCCGCAGTCTCCTACTCATTCCTCATAAACGGTGGTCCCCAGGGAAGTGTCACACCATCGAGAGGCCTTCGACAAGGCGACCCCCTTTCGCCATATCTCTTTATCCTGTGTACGAAGGTATTGGCGGGACTGTGTAAGCAAGCTCTTGAGAATGGGTCTCTCCCGGGGGTTAAAGTCGCGCGCAACTGCCCTCCCATTAATCATCTCTTGTTCGCCGATAACACTATGTTCTTTGGAAGATCGAGCTCGTCGAGCTGTAAAGCCCTAGTCTCAATTCTTGAGAAATATGAGCTCGTCTCCGGACAGTGTATAAACCAAGCCAAATCAACGATCACCTTCTCTTCGAAAACAAAACCGGAAGCAAGAGCCAGAGCAAAACGCGACCTGAACATCACTAATGAGGGGGGGGGGGGGTGTAGGAAAGTATCTCAGGCTTCCGAAAAACTTTGGCAGGAGAAAAAGAGATATCTTTGCATCACTTGTCGATAGGATCCGCCAAAGAGCACACAGTTGGACGGCCAGATTCCTTTCGAGTGTTGGGAAAATGATTCTGCTGAAATCAGTCCTTGCAGCCCTACCCACGTACACGATGAGTTGTTTCAAACTACTGAAATCTCTGTGTAAGCAAATTCAATCGATACTCACTAGATTTTGGTGGGACATGAAACCAGAGTTGCGGAAGATATGTTGGGTATCTTGGGATAAGCTCACTCTCCCGAAGAGTGCGGGGGGCCTTGGCTTCCGTGAGATTGAACAGTTTAATGATGCCTTGCTCGCCAAGCATGCATGGCGCCTCCTTAAAGATCCTTCATCTCTGCTGAGACATACTCTTCTTAATAAATACTGCAGATATGATGGTTTACTTGACTGTTCAGCTCCAAATTCAGCCTCTCATGGATGGCGAGGAATCCTTGCGGGAAGAGACATCTTAAGAAAAGGCTTGGGATGGTCGATCGGGTCTGGAGACCTTATTCAAGTGTGGGGAGAAAATTGGCTCTCTACAGAGTACCAATGCAGCCTTATGGGCCCGCCTTCCCTACAAGCTTGTAACCTGAAGATAAAAGACCTGCTGCTCCCTAATGCTGAATGGAATATCGAGCTAATCAAGTTGCACCTACCTCACCATAAATCACAGATCAGAAAGCTTGTACTCTGTATTTCACTGGAAGATAAACGGGTATGGTTACTTGAGAAGAATGGGAGCTATACAACAAGGTCGGGTTATGCTGTTGCTAAGTTGAATGTAAGCAATACTCCATCTACCTTCAACTGGAAGCAATGTGTTTGGAATGTCAAATGCTCACCTAAAGTACGCAAGTTCCTCTGGAAATTGAAGACCAATGCTTTGACAGTGGGAGAAACTCTGTTGCGTAGAGGAATCCTCGCCGAAGGAAAGTGTAAAAGGGGTTGTGAATTGGAGTAAACATTTCATGTAATGTTCTCATGTCCGGTGGCTAGGAAAGTATGGGAGCTTGCTCCTGTGTGCTTAGTCCCAAACCTCAGTACATGCACGTATGTGAGTGATTTGCTCTCCCGGGGTCTCCGAATGACTAATTTACCTCCCATGGATCTTGTCTCTCCTCCGTACCCGTGGATCATGTGGGTTTTGTGGACGAGCTGTAACCAATTAATGTTTGAAGATAAGTTTTTTTTCTGAAGCAGAGATGATCCTGCGAGCTATTAAATTAGCGAAGGAGTGGCAGGCTACTCAACCCAGTCCTACATCTAAATCTGCTTCGTCTAAAGACTATCTACCACAAGCAAACTTAGTTTCTCAAATACCACATGTACCAGTTAACGCCCTCCTCTGTTTCTCTGACGTTGCATGGAACAGCTCTTCCGGTGATGGAGGGTTTGGTTGGGTGGTGAAAGGCTCAGATGGCCTCATCAGGTGTCAAGGAACATCCTCACGCCGCGTTATTGCTTCAACCTTAATGGCAGAAGCAATAGCACTAAAATCAGGCCTCTCAATGGCTGTCTTGCTAGGGTACAAGGACATTATCTGTGTTTCAGATTCTCAATGTCTAGTTGGCCTCCTCAGAGGAAAATCTTATGTGGTTGCTTTCAAAGGAATCCTCTATGACATCAGCATGTTGAGTAGATCCCTTAACTCTATCTCGTTTAAGTTTATCTCTCGTCTTTGTAATGTTGATACTGATAGGAGGGCAAAAGATGCTTTGTTCTTGCTCTCTAATTCTCTTTCAGAGATGATGAACTCTGTCTCGTGCGTTTAAGTTTTTATGAATGAAAGGTTTGACCAAAAAAAAAAAGAGTTCTTCATGTTTATTTGGAGTGTTCATGTCTAAGTGGTCATGTCTAATGGACCTTTTCTTAATTTGAACATTGATGATTATTGTCTAGATCAATTTAGAGCTAGAATTTAAATTATTTAGTGTGTGTCTACTGATGAACAATATAATTGTCTATAATAAACAATTATATTTTGAGCATGTGTCACACATCCATTTCACACCTCATAATTGTTACCAGACAAATTAGCTGTTAACATCTATTTGACTCTAGTCTAAAAACGGAACAGCGCAAAGAGCATCATTAACCGGGTTGCTTAAGCCAGTCTGTTAGTATTATTGAAATTAAAAAAAAAGAAAAATAGCAAATACCTTAAGCGACGTTTCTTAATCAAGCTATGGAAGAGACAGCTCTTGAACACTCCTCGTCTCCTTTCTTCTCGAATCATTCTTCCTGCGACCCATCGTGACGCTCACTCTCATTCCTCTCTGCTTCTCCACAAGGGCTAAATCTAGATGAGCTCTGTGCTAGATCTCAGAAGAAGCTCGTCCAGAGCTCTGTTGTAATGGGAGATGGTAAGGTTAATTCGATTCTCCGTCTGCAGTCATTGTCTTCTCCAAGTCTGGCAAGCTCTTCGAGTTCTCAAGTACTAGGTGGTAATTCAATGCTTCAAGAGAAACACTTGTATGCAACCTAATCCAAACTGTGTTCTTATTTTTATTGTTTCCCCCAACCATCCACCACTTTTATGTCTTATATGGTTTGTCTTTGCATGTTTTGTAGACAGCTTCAGGGTAAGCGTTTGAGTATTCTGAGCTTGAAAGAGCTGCAACACCTTGAGAAGCAGCTAGATGTCGCATTAATATATGTGAGAGAGCGAAAGGTAAAGACTAGTAATATCACTCTTCCCCATTCCTTTTTCATAAAACATATTTGTTTTTTTTGGCTAAAGGTTATGTGATTTCAGGAACTAATGTTGACTAAACAGCTTGAAGAATCACGCCTGAAGGTAACTCTTGAGTTGTATATATATATGAAACATCTCGTTTTTGGCTAAAGGTTATGTGATTTTCATGTTTAGCTTCTATGGTCACTTCATGTAAGTTTATGTGAGACATCTCTGATGCACCGTGTTAAAACTCATGCCTACTGTATCTTTTGAGACTTGAGAGGTTAATGTTGTGGTATGTGCCCAATAACATAGAGACTTACTGCAAGAATTGATCATACAAAACATTTTCAACTTTGCAGGAACAGCGAGCAGAGCTAGAAAACGAAACCTTACATAGACAGGTGAACAAAACCATTAATTTGTGTTGAATCATCTCTTATCACCAAGTCTTCTTTCTACTATCTAGTTCTAATCACATTCTATTTGAAATAGGTACAAGAACTGAGGAGTTTTCTCCCGTCGATCAACCAACACTATGCTCCATCCTACATCAGATGCTTCGCTATAGATTCCAAGACCTCACTTTTAAACAACACTTGTTTGGGAGACATTAACTGCAGCCTCCAGAACACCAACTCAGACACAACTTTGCAACTAGGGTATGTACTCTTTTAAAATCTTCTCCTGTATTTGGTTGCAATATAGGAAACCCATTTTAGCTAGCCTCTTGTCATGTTATAGTAATAGTATATGCATATGCATTAACACTATTAGAACTATTAATTTCTTACATGTGTTGTTTTTTTTTTTGTGAATCATATTTTATTCATGCAATTAAAACTGGTACATTCATGCAATTAAAATGTATAATAATTTTTTTTTAAGAACCTTAATTAAGAATCTTGCAATGGAACATAAAAATATTTGGATTTTTTAATGTTGTGTCTTAATTCACTTTTACTACTTAAAAGTATTAAAAAAAAAATAAGAACCCCTGAATATGTCTGTTTAACATGATCTTCCTCTGTGTTAGACAATTTACCCCAAAAAAGCTCATGCACGCAAGTTCGTCTCTTAAATATTCTTGAGCAAGACATTTAGAAGTAGAATGAAAGTTAAGTGTGATGAAATTATCGTTTCACAAATATTTCAAAGAACCGCTAAAATAACATGTTGTAAACACAAAGTAGGCACATATAAATAAAAAAAAAGTATTCAACCGAGAAACCAACTACAACTTTGAGCTTTATAATAAAACTCCAAGTCTTATCTCGTTCCATCTTTGGCTTGACAACTTTAGCAATCATTCACTGCCTTCCCGAACCTGAGAAAGAGACCATTTTCAACAAGTTTCAGATTAGTAAGTTTCAGATTAGTCTCTGCTTGGCCTTTTTCCCATAAACTAAAATGCAACTTATTTGTATACCTTGGCAGGTGATTTTGAAAGAGACCTAGACCTCGATCTCGACATTGCCCTGAGTAAAAGAAGGATTAGAAACATCAGTGATTTTGATACAGAAAGGGTAGGGATGAGAAGTTTACCTAGGAGGACTCTTCTTCCTGTCGGGAGATGGGGATCTAGATTTTGATATCGATCTTGAAAGGGAACGTCTTGGTGATTTGCTGCAATAAAGATTTGATAAACACACAACTTTAACTACTTGTTCATAATGGGAAGATATACAGAAGGTTCAGTGTAAAACAAACGCACCTAAGATCCTTCCTTGGGCTCCTGCTTCTGCTAATGCTACGGCTAGGGCTGCGACCACGGCCTCGGCTACGGCTTCGACTCCTGCTTCTGCTTGGGCTCCTCGACAGGGAGCTTTCATATTTCTTAACCTGCATGTAAAGGGAAAACACATACTCATTATATGGATTACATACAGGCAAGGATGGGAGACGATTAAGTCTGTAAGAAGAGAGCATACCCTGATATAGCCTCTGGCCCAGGGGTTTCTGAACTCTGTATCATCAAGTTTCCTTATCTGACCAACAATCACAAACCTTTAGCATCGGAAACTAAACACATTCATAGCTTTGATATACAGAAAGAGAGAAGAACAGAAGGGGAAACTTACAGCATACTTCATGTCATCATAATTGGTGTAATCAACAAGACCATACGTTCCTGACCATATTTATTCAAGATTAAGTCATGTGTAAGAAAAAAAAGACATAACGATAATATCCCAAACACAAACGCTGCTCGAAGCTGAAAGAGGAAAGATAAGAACGTGGAGATTAACGCACCATTACTGTCACGAGTGACCTCAGCAAAGCACACATCACCAGCTTTCCGCATATGATCCTGAAATGATGGTTTTTGATATTCAAAAAAAATAAAAAAAAAAAAGAAAGTAAGCAACTAAAGTGCTGCAGCAAAAAAAAAACACGAAGTAGTAGTCATAACACCTTCAAATCTTGCCATGAAGCAGATGATGGAAGCCCACGCACAATAACTGCATAAAGCCGTCCAGGAATACATATGAACCATCAGAAACATGTGAAGATTCAACCAAACTTTACCAACACCAATTTTCTAATTACACAAACCTCGGAACTCAGAGTGTCGTGAGACGCCAAAGCGGGCAGATCCACCACCACCTCCACCACCATAGCCACCCCCACCACGGTATCCACCACGACGATCACCTGAAGACTGCCCTCGACCACCATGGGCAAGCTCAACCTGCATTCATAATGATTAGACACAACGAGAACAAATTAAAAAAAAAAACATCAAAAGGCAAGGCAATGAATGTCATTATTACCCTCAAGCGACAGCCGTCAAAGTTGTAGCCATCACGGCCATCGACGGCGTCTTCCGCATCCCGAGCATGCTCAAACTACAAACACTCAACAGAGCTTGGTTAACTAAAACTAATATCTTGTAAAATTTGGTTAAGACCATGTAATTTAATACAAAGAAACGCACCTCAACAAAGCAATAACATGGAGGACGAGGTGGAACCTTCAATTCAATATCAACTATGCGGCCATACTGCAATTGAGATACCCTTCTCTTAGAACAGTTGGGATGTCATGCAAAAACCAACTGAATCAAAAAAAGGTAGGCAGAACTGACCTTGTAAAAGAGATCTTCAATCTCAGACTCCCTAATGTCGCCGGGCAAGTTACCGACATAGATGGACCGAGAAAATCGACCACTCATTGTTCACAAAGGTTGTTAAAACAAAGTAGAGAGGTGTAACTGCAGATACGAATAAAAGAAGACAAATAAATAAAGGACCAAAGTTCGCTGCTATTGACAAAGAATCTCCACTCAGACCAGCTTTCCATCCCAAAATATGTATGAAGCAAACCAAGCGAGAGCAATCCTTGGTGAGAGCAGTGCTCCACAAGCTCCAAACATGCTTATTTGCTCCAATGTGCTCCACAAGCTACTATAAGAAAATCTATTTTTTTTCTAGATCTTCACAATATTTTTTGGAGCAAGAATCTCCAATAATAATGAAATAAAAAACAGAATATGAAACAAGTCCAACATTGATCTCCCATTCCCTCTCTAAATCCCTATGAACCATTGCAATGCTCATGTTCCAAGCGCTTGCCATCTATCATAAAGAAAGTTTGTGTCATGACATCATGAAACAAAGACCTCATGCAATCTATACCTTGTTCAGCTTCCTTACTCAAAACATTATTCCGTTCAAACATATAGCACAACTGTTACTGATTTTTTCTAGAAACAAATTGATCTACAAATCGCTCACTACAGGGAATCTCCTGTTAATTTGGATACATACCTACGATTTGCAGAGCATGTTCGCACAGTAGATAGCATATGTTTCAAATAAAATTTCCTTACATGTGTTCAACTTTAACATTTTCAAGGCCAATTAAATAAATATAATGGAACCTACCAAATCATTATACCTATGCAGGAGAAATTAACTCTCCAATTCATAGTTCACGCGAAGTTAATAGTATCGCAACCAGAACTAACAATTACGATGAATAAATAAAAAGACATCGAAACTTCATAGCTAAGAGTCTTCTAACAATACAGAAGACACCTCAAGAGTCGTCAGTAAGAATCTCAGCAACATTCAACAGATGAAAGCTGTATACAAGAGTGGAGACTTCTACACAGACACATCAAAGTTCCAACTTAAAAGTTTAAGTCAAGAAAGCAACCCCACGACCAAAGCCTAAGTTTTTTTTCACTGTCTTAATCATAATTGACAACAAGCTTCTCGGAAACAACAAAAACAAAACAGAGTATATTCCCACCCACGCGACCCAAGTTCAAAGACATATAATCAATCGAGAGAGGGAGATGAGAACGAGTTCGTACCAGTTGGACTAAGCAGCAGAGCCGGAGGAGAACTTTAGCCCCTGGATGAAGCCAATGCGACTCGGGAATCGAGAATAGATATGTCGGCCGTGAAAGTTTTTTCTTCTAGGGTTTGTTTTGTTAATATTCATCAACTTATGTAAATTGCCGGAATTACCCTTCCGCGATCCCTCAAGTTTATCCTCTTTTTTTTAGGTCCCTCTCTAAGTGCTTTGTTTACTAATATCACACTTTTAATCAAGGTTCTAAAAATCGGTCTAGGCGGCGGTAACTCGGTCCTATCCGAAACGATTTTCCAAAAATCCAATTTATATGAATTATATCGGTTTAAGTTGTTCTAAAGCGGTTAACATCGACCTAAATTGGTCTAAAATGTTAAATTAAACAATAATGTTAGTATAAATCCACAAAACTTTCTAATTTATTTTGTTTTGTATATCTATTTTTAATAATTTATCACAATAATTTTATAATTAAAAATCAAAAACTAAATATCTCATATAAATATAAAATATATATAAAATAAATCAATAATTCGTTAACGCCTAGGCCTTGCCTAGGCCCCGAATAATCCGCCTAGGCGCTAGTTCTCAATAAAGCGCCTAGTTACCGCCTAGCGATTTCTTGAACATTGCTTTTAATATCGAACCCAGAAAAACTGAACCAACCAAACCTAAACCGATTCAAACTGAACCAAAATCTATTATCAAATCATTCGGTTGGAGTTTTTTTAAACCGAACCAAGAAACCATTATATTTTTTTTTGTAGTTATTTAAATTAAACATGCTAGTAATATCCATATACTAAAATTGTAAGACTAAACCCACGCATTTCTCTCTCTTTTTTTAATTCAATAGCAATAGCATATATTTTTTAATCGAATATATAAATTATCAAAAGATTAGATTAGAAAAAAAAAACTCAAAATGAATTATCAGAACTCTTATATTTTTATATGTAAATTAAACGGCAGCTACTTAAAAGTTAAACCTAAAACCTAACTAAAACACAAAAGTTCTTTTCCAAAGCGTCTCTTCCCTCTGGGTCTCCCGTCAATTCTAAATAACTTCAGGTGAGATTTTTATACGTTCTAAGAAATTGTTACGATATATTTATACAACTGAAAAGTGAAAACATCAAACTATTATTTTAGCTTACTAGTGATTTAATATGTTTGTAGATGTGGATAAAGGAAAATCGACCAACAAGAGCCGTACCCAAACCGAACCGATAAAATAACTGAAGTGTCCACCCCTTTTTAATGTAAAGAATCAAATATTCTCATTTTCAAGAGAAGCAAAACAATAGTGTGTCATGCAACTATTTAACGTGTAAAATATAACATACGTTTTAAAAGGGCAGTAGGGATATTTTTAACAAAATTTAATTTAAATTAAAGAAATAATTTTTTTGGGCACATAATAATATTATATAATTTATTGCTTTTATTTATATTAAATATAAAATTATACACCATTATTCTATTTTATTTTTCAATCTATACTATGGATTTTCGCAATGAACTGTTGTAAATTTATTTATTTTATTTAAAAAAATCTGATACATGAAAACTTTTATTATAAAATTTACTTAATATTAATTTATTGCTTCTAACATCTTATTTATAATTTTTATATGTATTTTTTTTTGTTTAAATGAACGTGTCTCATATATGAAATATAAATAGACTAACCTGTTAATTAATTTACTTCATATTAAATGAAAATATTTTAGTATTTAAACCTCAAAAGTTTGTTTTATAAGTTATATAAGTGTTTTCGTTATTTTTTTTTGTTTTATCAAATAATTTGTATTAATATTAATAAGAAAATTATTAAAAAGGTGAGACCTAATGTTTTATATTATTTAGACACAAGTTTAACAATTACTATAGCTTGATCCGTACACCACACGAGTGTTTGTTTTAATAGAATAGATATATGAAATTCTTTACAACATAAGAATATAATGGTTCCACAAACATGTCAGCATGGATGTTTGTTCGATTTGTAATCTATAACATTTATGATAGATATTGGTTTTTAATTGTCTATAATTTATTGGTTTCTCATATTGTGGTTACATATAAAACCATAAATGATATTTTTTATAAAATATTCGTCAATTAATAAATTAGGGTATCTTAAGTCATTGAAATGCATTTATATTGTTGGTTACTATTCAGAAATAACTTCATAGTTAAGCGTAATTGAACTTAGAGTAGTCGAATGATGGGTGACTTAGGGCATCTCCAACCTCATTTCATATTTTACTCCAAAATTGAGAAAATTGAGTGAAAAATGGAGTAATGAACAAAAAATAAAAGGATTACTCTATTTATTGAGTAATGCTTTTATTTTTTGTTCATCACTCCATTTCCACTCCATTTTGTTTTCTATTTTGGAGTAAAATATGAAGTGGAGTTGGAGATCCTCTTACCAGAAGTAATTCATAATACCATGCGAATGAAGTCAAACCACGAGTAAAGATGATGAAGTTATTGTAGAGTATGTAAGAATTCTTATGAGAGTCCAACAATTTATGCAATAACCATCAGTCACGTGGTGGGTTCCGGCTGAGAGAGTGGGTGTGAGGATCCATTGGTAGAAGTTTTCGGGCGTTACAATTTGGTATTAAACTGGTTGACAATTTCAGTTATGATCCAACAAGCATCTGAGACATGCACGAAGAGGCTGTGTTCTATGAAGGGTGATTTTAACATCTTCTTTGTTGGTATAAAGTGGTATATATTGAGATATTAAGAGAATGCATTTGGTTATGGTTGTCATACACTTGCATTTTTGGTTATTTATTTAGAAGAAACTACAAAATTATGTGTGCTTAAGTTACTATATTAAAAAGATAAGTGACGTATCAAAAATTGATTTGCTATATTGTATTATGGAAGCCAAGACACGAGAAAAGGTCACGTAGTGGTTGCATAGTCAATAACAATATTTTCTAAACTTTCCAAAATTAATACACCGGTTGTCGGCTGAATAATAAGACCCACATGTCAAGAAAATGGCTGTGAAGGGCCATTGGCATACGCAGTCAGGAGCGTTACATAAAATGTTATTTACTGCAATTGGTATTACGTATCCAAATTTGTTATCATTTTTTTGCATAACATATTGATCCAATCAACTATATCACTGGAGGGATTTCTGCCTTTTTATCACAAGATTAAATGGTAAAACATGATCATCAACAAGATGAAAAAAAAAATTCTTAAGCTAGAAAAGCGAAAAAGAACAAGCATATCGAGATGCAAATGGAAATGTTATCGAGGATGAAGAGGGATTGATGGCCATTGCCACTAGTTAAATATAGAGGAGGCGCTGTCTGAAGTATCCACGACGATTACCGGGCCAATGAATTCAATCTTACGGCACCGGTCACTGAATGGGAGGTTAAATAAACGCTCTTTGCTACGCATCCAGAGAAGGACCAGGGGCCAGATGGGATGACAGCGCTTTTTATCAGAAATTTTGGGATATTATAAAGGAAAATTTAACTCTTATGGTTAATAAATTCCTTTTGGAGGGGATAATGGCCAATGGACTGAATGACACAAATATATGTCTCATCCCAAAGACAACAAAGTCTAATGAGATGTCTCAGTTTAGGCTCATCAGTTTGTGTAACGTCAGCTATAAGATAATTTTCAAGGTCTTATGCCAAGGATTAAAGAAAGTCCTACTAGATAGGATTTCAGAAATCCAGTCAGCCTTTGTTGCTGGAAGACAAATTTTGGATAACATCATGATTGCTCAAAAATTGTTTCACGCTTTGAGAACCAAACCAAACAGACACAATAAGAGGATGGCCATTAAAACAGATATGAGCAAAGCGTATGATAGGATGGAGTGGTCGTTTATTGAAGCTGTTATGCACAAGATGGGCTTCTCAGAGGTCTGGATTACCCGGATAATGCGATGTATTATGTCGGTGAAATACAAAGTCCTCATGAATGGGCAACCGAGGGGAAATATTGAAGAGGCCTACGTCAAGGATATCCTTTGTCTCCTTTCATCTTTATTCTATTCACGGAAGCGCTCGTTAGCCTTCTCAATCATGCAGAGAACCAAGGGAAGATAACGGGGATGCGCGTTACACGCGCGTGCTCTTCAGTATCTCACTTTCTCTTTGCTGATGATAACCTTTTTTCTGTAAGGCGGAGCCCCGTGAATGTGAAGAAATGATGAAAGTAGTCAGGAAATACGGTAAATCATCAGGCCAATGTATTAACTTTGAGAAATACCCCTTACTCTTTGTAAGAGGATTATCGCAACTGTAAAACAAAAGATTAAAAATACACTTGGAATCCATAATGAAGGAGGAATGGGAACATACTTAGGCATCCTAGAAGATATTAGCGGATCCAAATGCAAACTTTTCGCCTTTCTTAAAGATAAGTTAATGCATAGAGTGAATGGATGGACATGGAGATGGCTTTCAAAAGGAGGAAATGAAGTGTTGATTAAATCCATCTTGCTAGCCCTCCCGACATATGTTATGTCTAGCTTCTTGCTCCCACTGGAGATATGTGAGAACCTAGAAAGTGCCATTGCACAATTTTGGTGGAGTTCAAATTCCCCAAAAAAGGAAATTCACTGGACGAAATGGAAAAATGTATGTCTACTAAGAGAGGAGGGGGGAAATTGGTTTCCGTATGATTCATGAGTTCAACCTGACACTATTAGCAAAACAATTATGGAGACTCAATAAGCAGCCCATCCTATGTGTGGACCAGCATTCGCTAGTGGCCAGAGTCTTAAAAGGGAAATACTATAAACTGAGTATGCTTTTGAGAGTAAACCCAGTAAACAGCCCATCCTATGTGTAGACCAGCATTTCAGCGGCACGAAAGCTACTGCTATTGGGAATCATATAGAAGATACACTCTGGATATGAGGTTAAGGTGTGGGAGGATCCGTGGATTCCTACAACACATGGTAGGCCGACTATCCCATCAGCTCTAGTATTGCACCCGAACATGAGAGTCAGCGACCTAAATAATCTGATATCGAAGGAATGGGACATTGGTTTACTAGAGGATTATGTTAGCGCTGATGACATACCTTTGATAAGGAGTTTGGCCATAAGCTCAACTCATCGTCGTGATACATTCTGCTGGAACTACACTAGGAATGGCCAATACACAGTCAAGTTTGGATATTGGGTGGCTCAGAACTTATTAAAGACTGAGGAAGAAAAGGAGGTGATGGAGCCAAGTATCACTAAGCTTCAAGTCTTTGCTTGGAAGATAAAAGCGCCTAAAGAGATATGTCATCTTATATGGCAATTGATAACAGGTCATGTGGCAGTTACGATAAACTTGGTTCGTCGTAATATGAGGTGTGATAACTATTTCCCAAGATGTGGAGAACCAAAAGAATTTGTGACGCATGCCATATTCGAATGCCTTCAGCTTTACAAGTGTGGTCCTTATCAGCGCCTCCAAAAAGTCCACATATATTCCCGGTGCCGAGAATTTACACCAATATGGATTAACTCTTATGGAGAAAGAACAACATATTGTTGAGCCAGAATTAGACATAGATCCTTATCCCTGGATAATTTGGTATATCTGGAAAGCCAGGAATGATAAACTTTTCAAGGGGGATAGACGGAGACTCGATGGAGTTAGTTCGTTATGCTGAGAGCGAGTGTCAAGTCTGGTTTAATGCAAACGAGATGGTGACACCAACACTGCAACCACAAGGTAGAGAGGAACCTCAAGTCATAAGCTTGGGTAATATTTGCATGATAGATGAGTCATGGACTTCAACAGGACAGTTCAGTGGGAATGGATGGGTGTGGATGGATAGCTTTGGGAAGGTTCAACTTATGGGGACACGGAATTGCATTCGATGAGAATCAGCCTTACACTCAGAAGTAGAAGCACTGCGATGGGCGATGGAGAATATGCTTCAACATTCGCCATGCCAGAGTTTTGGGACAGATTGTAAAGAGCTGATTGTCATGATCAAAGAACCTCATGCTTGGCCAAGCTTTGCAGCGGAATTAGAGAGGATAAAGACTCTTCAGATATGCTTCTCGGATTTCAAGATCATTCATGTTCCACGAGCGCATAATTAGATATCAAACTTTTTAGCTAAGACTGCTAGATCTTTCCATCGAGAACTATGTTTTATTGATTGTTCTGGTTACCCAGACCACCTCAAGTTTGAGTAATAGAATAGTCTTTCGTTGTAAAAAAACTTGTGTTGTTTCTCTTTCGGATATTTTCTGAAATATGTTTCATATTCTAATAAATTCACCAAACAAATATAATCAACGCAGGTCAAATGATATTACTCACCAAAGAAGAAAAAACAAGCCAAAACATGTCATAAGCTTTGATGCCATAAAGTTTTATATCTTGAGGAACAACTATTAATAAAACTCTATTGTGCTTCTAGGTTGGATCCACTGTGGAAAGAAAGCTTTGATGCCATAAATGGTATTAATGCCGGTCGAATCCCTGGAGAGAGATTATGTGGACCGAAGGCCATACACCACTTGATTAAAAAATATCTATAACAATAAAGGAGACTTTTGTCTTTTCTTCTATGTCCACGTCATCATAGAGAGAAAGGCGTTTTTGGACACGTGTCATTAAGAAAAGATCCAACAAAATTGATTTTCACTTGCTTATGGGATTTAAGAAAAAAATTCAAGCCCAAACAAATATTAGATTACATCATCTTCTCTCATTCGATCTTCTTAGTTTAGCAGCCGTAAGTTCCAGAGAACTTAATCACTATAACTCTTCAGCTCTCATTGTTTTCGTCGCTGCTATATATGCCGTCTCTTGAGATTCCTGCGAACATGGTTAGTTCTCTCACTGGCTGATCTTTCAATTTCATTTCATCTTTCATTTTGGCTATAGATATATGAATCTCTTAGTGAAATACTGAAATTTGAGTCTCACGAAAGTCTTATGATTCATATGAAAATATATTCTGATTTGATCTCTTATATCAGAGCGTAAAACTAATTTGAAAGCTTGATTCTTAGGTTTTAAATCAGGTTTACTTGAGCAGAATATTGTTAATTTCGTGTTTTGATTGATATAAGCTAAGTTAACAGATTCATTAAAACAATCTCGATTTGCTTAACCCACCACCACCACCTGAGGTTATGAAGACTAATAAATCATCCTCACGCTATTGCATATACGTTAAACTTCTGTATTTCATTCCAAAGTTGGATGCATTTATGATTTTGTTCACACTTCTCAGAATAGGGAATGCAAATGCTTCAAGCAGATGGATACTGCAATCTTTTGGATAGGGTGATATTTCAAAGAATCTTTGTACATATGTGAAAGCCACATGTCTTCATATTCTACCTATGTCAGCATTGAGAGTTGGAAGTATGTCTCTCAAACCACAATGCTTAGTTCAAGAATTATTATATAACTTTTATGTCAATCTCTCATGATCTTATCTCTGTTTCAGCAATTTTTCTGAAGAGGCAACTTGAATTTTAGAATAATATGGAACAATTTTGGAATTTAGCCCCACAGGTGAATTATTTTGCCTTGCAGTTATTTTTTAAAAAAGTTTTTGATGAAACAATCCTTACGAAAACTGAAGTACGGTTTCATGTTGGACTTACTTCAAGAAGATAGGTCAACAACTTGATCTGATAAAGCCAACTCCAAGGGGGGAAATTACAATTTACGGTGAGCTTAAATTTTGTAATACACATTCTCTATGAGCTGCAATGATATATTATGATGCACATAGATTCAATCATCATCAAGATTAATTTCTCTGACTGTCTGTACTTATTTATCATTGGGGGGGGGGGGGGGGGGGGGGGTTCCATATAGTGAGCTGATATATGGTGTTTTAAATACCATTATATGTGTGCTTTGAGCTAATTCTCAGTCCTAATTCGTGTTTAATTGATATCATTCCAGGTTTGGAGCAGGTGAAAGAGCAAAGAAGAGAGATTCAGGAAGTCAGATGTCGTTTTGAAGGATTCGATGCGGAACAGCCATCTAAAACAATCTGAAGGTTGTTCCCGAAGAGAACAAGCGTCTGACTGTTCCCGATCATTAAGGAAAC
This sequence comes from Brassica napus, assembly GCF_020379485.1. Classification (NCBI taxonomy): domain Eukaryota; kingdom Viridiplantae; phylum Streptophyta; class Magnoliopsida; order Brassicales; family Brassicaceae; genus Brassica; species Brassica napus. The sequence continues at coordinate 42,406,489 of NC_063446.1, forward strand.
TTCCTATTCTGGAAGTTTGCCCTAGATTCCACTCTCTCTTATCTCTTTACCACCAGCGCCTCCATATAAAAAGGCCTATGCTATCATTTCTTTTTCTTACGCTAGTTTTGCAAGAGACCGAAAACTATTTTCTTTGGATTAAGCAACTTGTAACGGAGAAGGCTTCATCCTCACGAGAAGATCATCCTGAACCCTTGTCTTTCTACTTTATTTTATATGCAGTATTATTCAGAAACCATGTCTGTGTCATCCTGCTTTATGATTGAGTAGTAGGCTAAGCTTGCTTAGGGTTGTAGGGTGTTAGCCGCATGAACTGAACACAAATAAGTGATCTTAACTGTTCTTCATTCATATTGTTCTTACGGCTTACATTGAATTGATCACTTAATGTTCGATTTCTGATTTAATCACCTAGCTAACCGCTTAGGAGATAAATTGACATATATTGAATGATCTTTGTATCCCTAATCAGCGAGAGTAGATATTAGGATATTAAGTGAACTAATCGGATCTTGTCTCTAAGGCTTGTTATCGCGTCTTGTTCCAAGTGAGAACTTAGGATTCAAGACCGATCTGCAAAGGGAGCAAGACCACGATAGTGGATTGTTCTAGCCTAGTGATCTGAGTTCTAGACTACACCTCATTGCACTTGAATAGTTGTTCAGTTTTGCATTGACACCCGATTAATAACCCTAAACCGGTTTCATTTAAATCGAATTTGAATCATCTAGGTATTCTAGTTACTTGCGTCACAATTAATTCTCAAAACCCCACTTGTTTCTCAGCTTATTATTGAACTCATAAGAGTAAAGAGTAAACTGGTCCTCTGGATTGAATCTCAAATATTACAATTACCACTGTTAACTTGACAGTAGCAAGGATTCATTTTTAGTGTATCAAGTTTTGGCGCCGTTGCGGCGGGGACTAAGCTTTTACCTTTATTTTTCGGTTTAATATTTAGTCTGAGATATCTAACTTGCTTTATTTCTTTGTTGGAACAGATGATCCAAGTGCATGACCAGTAGACATACTCGGAGCAACGCACAAGGACCACTACATCAACTGACCAACGACTAACTCGCAAGATTAGAAAGACAGAACCGTCAACAGCCAAGAACAACCGACACCAACATGGGTGATCACGGCAATATGGATGACCTCACTGCTGCATTGGCACTCATTCAACAACAAATGGAGACTCAGCAACAGCAGATGTTGCAGATGCAGCAGACCATCCAAAATCAGCAACAAGCTGCTCAGGAACAAGCAGCCGTGAACGCCGCGCGAGAAGAGCGTGATGCTCTTATTGGGGAGCGAAACCTTCCGCGGAACTTCGCTACTAACCGCTCCCCCATCAACCCTCCACCCTGTACTCGACAAGATTATGAGATCAAACCTGCACTGATAGGTCTGGTACAGAAGAGCACGTTCAGCGGCCTCACTTCAGACATTCCAATGGACCACATAGAGGCCTTTGAGAGGATCTGGAATTTCTCTCGCTCTAATGGAGTGCCACCAGATTATGTCAAATGCACGTTGTTCCCATTCTCTCTTGAAGGGAAAGCTTCTCGCTGGTTGCAATCTCTCCCAACCGGTTCTCTCACCTCATGAGACCAGGTTCGATCACCATTCCTGAGCCACTTCTACACAAAGTCCAAAACCGCGGCTCTACGGCACATAATCTTCAACTTCAAGCAGAAGTCTGATGAACCTTTTCATGAAGCTTGGGAAAGGTATAAGGAATACCAGAGAGAGTGCCCACACCATGGGTTTGATGATGATTACATATTGGAGGTGTTCTACGATGGAGTGAGTTATGAGTTCCGATACACCCTTGACTCTTCTAGTAATGGAGACTTCATGACTCAAACCACACCTGGTGCGTTTGCGTTGATTGAGAACATGGCATCAAGTTAACTGAACAAGAACAAGGAGCATGACCGCTCGAAGAGTGTGAACAACATAGATGATCTCGCTGCGAAGGTGGACCAACTGCTTAAGGGAAACCAAAGCCAAGTGTTCAAAATGGAAGAAGCAACTCCTGAGAAGAGTGCCGGTGACCTGGCGTTTGAAGCTGAATTATCAGGGGACGATCAGCAAGAGGTGAGCTACATGAATGGGCAAGGATGGCAGCTCAAAATCTACCACCCAAACCCCAACGTGCGGAACAACCAACAGCTTTTCTGGCCTAAGCAAGATAAACCAACTGATCATGCACAGAGTAACCAAGGTCAGTATGCCGGGTATCAAAAGAACTACCAACCCCGGGCTTATGTTCTAAGCCAACCGCATAACAACACACCCCAGATGCAGAAACACCAGAACCCTCAACCAGCTACCTCCGCTCCTATCGTTGCTCCGCAAGATGAGACAAAGGTCATGTTGCAGGAGCTGCTCCAAGGACAACAGCTCCAAGGGAAAGCTCTGAACCAGGTTACTACCGAGATCAATACCAGAATGAACCATATGTTCGTAGATTTGAGCACCAAGTACGATAATGTCGCGAGCTATATGAGACAGATGGACATTCAGATAGCTCAGACTGCTGAGAGCGTCAAGAGGCATCAAGGTACTCTACCTGGTAAAACAGACAAAAATCCTAAGGAGTGCAATGTAGGCCTGGGTATTTTAACCTGGACCCGAAGACCCGAACCGGAACCGACTTAAAAATACCTGACCCGGAACCGGACTGAAAATTTACAAGTACCTTTTGGGTCTAAATTTTTTTTGCCCGAAAGAACCGGAACCGAAAAGGAACCGACCCGAATAGACCCGGACCCGAAAAGAACCGACCCGAATAGACCCGACCCAATAAGAACCGATTTGTACTCGACTTAAAAACATGTATATCTAAAACTATGATGTTTTGTGTTCTATTTTATATATATTATTTTATGATTTAGTTGAAATATCTTTTGTTAACAACATTTGTTATTATTTTTTAACATTTTTAAAGTAATATAAAGCTTTAAAATGTAAAATTTAGAGTTTTAAAATGTTTTATTTTAATTATTAATAGTTTCATTTAAATTGTTTTGTAAAATTTTAGATATATATGACAAATATTCAACTAAAGTTGATGGAATTGGGTATATCATGTCCTTTTCAGATCCTAAATACCCAAACCCGACCCGGACCCGATATGGACCCGAAAAATTACGGGTATTTTATGGGTATTTTAATTATAGACCCGAACCGACCCGGACCCGAGAAGAACCGACCCAACCCGAACCGAAAATTTCAAAGTACCTATTGGGTCTAAATATTTAGGACCCGAAAAGACCCGGACCTGAAAGGAACCGGTCCGAACCCGACCCGAAGACCCGAACGCCCATGCCTAGTGCAATGCAGTTCAACTGAGGAGCAGAAAGCAACTTTCCGAGCCGGAGAAGAGGAGGTTCACTACGGCTGAGAAAGGGAAGCAGAAAGAGTCGGAACAACTACCGGCCGATACCCCGACAGTTGAGAGGAATACGGAACCAGCAGTTGGAACAAGTTCGCCAGGGCCAGAACAACCAGCTGAAGTTGTTCGCCCGATCCAAGAAGTTGTTCCTCCTCGCGAATACATTCCTAAAGTCCCTTACCCTATTCCAGCAAAGGCCACTCGTAAGGACAGAGAGGAGATGAAGGTGCAGGAAGATGCTGGAGGATCTAACCGTCCGACTCCCCTTGATGGATGCGATCAAGATGATGCCCTCCATGCGCAGCTTTATGAAGGGATTGATCTCAGGAAAAATATCAGAGGAGAGCGAATTCATGACAGTTTCCAAGGAGTGCAGCGCAGTGCTTCAGAACAGACAGATAAAGAAGCGAGGAGACCCCCGCAAGTTCGTCCTCTCTATCCAGATTGGGAAGACAGTTTTTGCATGCTCCTTGGTTGATCTTGGATCCAGCGTGAACCTCATGCCTTACTCTGTAGCACGACGTCTAGGATACACGCATTTCAAACCAACTAAGATGTCCTTAGTGTTCGCGGATATTTCAGTCAAATCCCCAGTTGGTATACTAGAGGATCTCCAAGTAAAAGTCGGAAACACCTCTGTTCCAGCAGACTTCGTTGTTCTGGAGCTGGAAGAAGAGTCTAAAGATCCTCTCATCTTGGGAAGACCATTCCTATGTACTATTGGAGCCATCATTGATGTGCGACAAGGGAAGATTGATCTGAATCTTGGGGACATAGTCATGCAATTTGAGATGAATGAACTACTAAAAAACTCGATGTTAGATGGGAAGACCTTTGAGGTTGATGAAGGGATTGACCCGCTGCAACCTCGCGAAGGAATGATCGAGGAGATTCTTACAGAAGATCCACTTGAGCTTGCACTAGTAAGAGCTGAGGCCGAGCAGAGTGTCGTAAACATTGATGCAGACGGGTATGCCAAGATGCTTGATTCCGCAAGGAGTATGGGAAGAATGGTAGCGAGTCTAAGTCTGTGGGAGGCAAACAACAGGGACGAGAACACTCCAGCTGGAGCGACCCCTACACCGAACTTGCCTGTTCCGCCGAACCAACCATATGATCCCTGGAGCGAGCTTAAAGCTCCCAAGGTTGAGCTAAAACCCCTTCCCAAGGGGCTCAGGTACGCTTCCTTAGGTCTGAATTCCACCTACTATGTCATTGTGAACGCTGAACTAAATAATGTGGAAACTGCATTGCTTTTGTGTGAGCTTAGGAAATATCGCAAGGCATTAGGATATTCACTAGCTGACATACCTGGCATTTCACCTGATTTATGCATGCATAGAATACACCTAGAAGAGGAATCAATGACTTCTGTCGAACATTAGAGGAGGTTAAACCTGAATCTAAAAGATGTTGTTAAGAAAGAGATTATGAAACTTCTTGAAGCGGGTGTGATCTATGCCATATCTGATAGTAAATGGGTTAGCCCTGTTCATGTAGTACCTAAGAAAAGTGGGATCACTGTTATCACAAATGAAAAAAATGAATTGATCCCTACTAGGACAGTGACAGGACATCGCATGTGCATTGATTTCAGAAAATTAAATGCAGCAACCAGAAATGATCACTTTCCACTCCCTTTTATTGATCAAATGCTTGAGAGATTGGCTAACCACCCATATTACTGCTTTTTAGATGGTTATTCAGGTTTCTTTCAGATCCCTATCCATCCAGACGATCAGGAAAAGACGACGTTCACCTGCCATTCGGCTTGTGCAATGCGCCAGCAACATTTCAGCGCTGCATGATGTCAATCTTTACTGACCTGATTGAAGACATTATGGAGGTTTTCATGGACGATTTCAGCGTCTATGGAAGCTCCTTTAGTGTCTGTTTGTTTAACTTGTGCAGGGTACTAAAATGGTGTGAGGAGAAATATCTAGTGCTCAATTGGGAGAAGTGCCACTTTATGGTCAGGGATGAGATTGTTCTGGGGCACAAGATCTCCGAGAAAGGCATTGAGGTGGATAAGGCAAAGATCGAGGTGATGATGAGCTTGCAACCACCAACAAATGTGAAAGCTATCAGAAGTTTCTTGGGTCACACGGGGTTTTACAGAAGGTTCATCCAGGACTTCTCAAGGATAGCGAGACCACTCACCAGACTGCTCTGCAAGGAGATCAAGTTTGATTTCGACAGTGAGTGCTTAGCTGCGTTCCATACCATCAAAGGAGCTCTAATCAGCGCACATGTAGTACAACCGCCAGACTGGGATCTCCCTTTTGAAATCATGACTGATGCCAGCGATTTTGCAGTTTGAGCGGTCCTTGGGCAGCACAAAGATAAGAAACTTCATGTAATCTATTACGCAAGTAAAACCATGGATGAAGCTCAATGCAGATACGCTACGACTGAGAAGGAACTTCTTGCTATTGTTTTTGCATTCGAGAAGTTCAGATCCTACATGGTGGGATCTAAGGTGATTGTGCACACCGACCATGCTGCTCTTAAGTACCTGCTCACAAAGAAAGATGCAAAACCGAGGTTGTTGAGGTGGATTCTTCTTCTCCAAGAATTCGATCTTGAGATAAAAGATAAGAGAGGGGTCGAGAATGGGGTTGCAAACCATTTGTCCAGAATGAAGATTGAGGACGGCACAACTCTTGATGAAGAACACCCAGTGGAACACGTCAACGCGATTGGTCTGCGTTTCGCGGAACAACCTCTGCGAATCACATCCGACTGTTCTCGCATCGCGGAACAACCTCAGGGAATGATACCTGACTGTTCTCGCATCGCGGAACAGCCAGTCGCCGCGATCCAAAAGCAGTACTCTCACCACTCGTGGTTTGCTGAGATTGCGAATTTTCGTGCTGCTGAAAAGCAACCTCTTAAGTTCACTGGAAACGACAAGAGGAAATTTTTAAGGGAGGCGAGGCGTTAAGTTTGGGATGAACCGTACTTGTACAGACATTGCAAGGATGGCTTGTTCAGAAGGTTTGTTCCAGAGGCAGATATTCCAGGGATCCTACATCATTGCCATGGTTCTTCTTACGCAGGCCACTTCGCTACATTCAAAACGGTTTCCAAAATCCTTCAAAGTGGCCAACTATATTCAGAGATGCTCACGTCTACATAGCCAGATGCGATGCATGCCAGCGACTTGGGAACATCAGCAAGAAGAATGAGATGCCTCGGAATTACATTCTAGAGGTTGAGGTGTTCGACTGTTGGGGAGTCGATTTCATGGGCCCATTCCCTCCATCGCCCTCCTTCAAAGAACGAGTACATCCTCGTCGCCGTTGACTATGTATCTAAGTGGGTAGAAGCGATGGCGAGTCCCACTAATGATGCAAAAGCGGCGACTAAGATGTTCAGCTCCATCATCTTTCCGAGATTTGGAGTGCCTCGAGTGGTCATTAGCGATGGTGGAACACACTTCATCAACAAGGCATTTCAGGGCTTCTTAAAGAAGAATGGAGTAAGGCACAAGGTGGCGATCGCTTATCATCCACAGACGAGTGGACAGGTTGAGGTTTCCAACAGGGAGATCAAGAGCATTCTCCAGAAAACTGTCAACACCTCACGAAAGGACTTGTCACTTAAGATGGACGATGCCCTATGGGCCTACAGAACGGCCTACAAAACGCCGCTAGGGACCACCCCCTATCACCTGGTCTACGGTAAGGCGTGTCACCTTCCTGTCGAACTCGAATACAAGGCTGCATGGGCAGTCAAGTTACTGAATTTCGACATCAAGCCAGCAACTGAAAGGCGCATGATCCAAATCCATGAGCTGGAAGAGATAAGGCACCTCGCCTATGAAAGCTCCAAAATTTATAAAGAAAAGACCAAGGCCTACCATGACAAGCGAATCATTTTCAGACGTTTCAAACCCAACGATAAGGTCTTGTTTTTCAATTCAAGGCTGAGGTTGTTCCCAGACAAGCTGAAGTCTAAATGGTCCGGACCCTTCACTGTTAAGGAAGTTCGACCCTACAGAGCTGTTGTGTTATTGGACAGAAAAGGAGATGAGTTCGTAGTGAATGGACAGCGCTTAAAGCATTACCTTGCTGACTCCACTATCGCAGAGGGCGAAAAAATTCCCCTAAGCGCTCCCCCATCAGCCTGATCGGCTGATCCAAGTCAAGCTAATGACTTTAACCAAGCGCTTGGTGGGAGGCAACCCACTGGTTAGTGTGTACATTATTTTCTATAGTCTATTTTATTTCTTTTCAGATTTATTTTGTAGGTCAAAAACAAGAAAAATCGGACACTTCAGTCAAAACAACCAAATGACTGTTCTTTTGGTAGAACAACCTATTGCCTGTTCCAGGTAAGTGTTCCGAACCAAAAAAAAAAATAAAAGAAGAGCAGTTAGGGCTTTGCCTATTTAAGGCCCCACCCTTCCACTTTTCCCTTTCACTCCGCCGTACACTGTTCCCCAACCCTTGCGATTTTTAAGCAACCACCAAAGCTCAGATTTTCATCCATTTTAAGTGGTTTTTGCTTATCACTCATTTGGAATTTCGAGTTCTTTCTGTTTTTGCAGTCCATTTCACCATTTTCAATAGGTAAGAGGCTCGACAATCCCCATCCAAATCGCAAAACTCAGCTTGCAAAGTTCATCATTCTAACCGCTTCATAGATCGATTCTTTTTGAACTACTTGATTTCGATTTTCCCTTTTGCTGTTAGGGTTGATTTAGAAGATGAACTCATGATTCATTTCACATTTGCGAGTTGCGATTGATAGGACTGTTTGGATTCGGTTTGTGGATAGTTGAATGGAGTTATTGGGTTGAGTTTCGATTTGTTGGTTGTCGTGTCAAGGCAATTTGCGGTTTACATAAGGAGAGATGGAAATTGTTCTATTCCATTTCTTATGTGCGACATAACAGAACTAAAGCTTTATTTTGTTTGCTTTTCAGATGGCACGCACTAAGCAATCAGCCAAGAGAACGCGAGCGACCTGCACGAGAAGTACGCCACCCCCGCAAGCACAACAACAAACCTCCGCGACCTACCCATGGCCCTGTGAACAAGAGGGTGAACCGATTGATCTCGACAACCCATTGCTCTTGGACTTCAACTGCGAGGGATGGGATAAGGGAACAGCAGCGCGTTACAACGCCCTCCTCCGGTTTGACATGTTACCCACTCGTTTCTGCCACGCGGAGACTCTGGCTGATCTTGGGATCGACGAGGACGTGTTCGAGATGCTACATGCCATAGGGATAACTCCTCTGTGCTATACAACACATGATCTCTACCCAGACCTTGCTCGCCAAGTGCTCGCCACCGCCACGATCACGTACGAGGATTCCAATGCACCCTCCTCCGCCAACTGCTCATTCTCTTTCATGGCCGATGGAGAGTACTGCTCCTTATCCCTCGACAAGATCAATGAGATCTATGAGACAGCCAATGAACCGAAAGGAGTAGCGGTGGCGAAAAAGTTCTCTCCTTCTAACGCCTTTTGGGATTGCATTGCGAATGGGAACTTCACACCCGGAAAGGCTTACCAGTCGTAAATCAGGAACCCGACACTTCGGGTCATTGCAAAGATCACCTCAAACCTCCTATTCGCTAAAGATCTGACCTCGAAGGTCACCAACGGGAGATGCAAACCCTGTAAGTTGGTATTGAGGATGAAATCCGAGCTTCTGGGTCCGGCATTCCAATTCAAAAGGTCAAGACGAACCCCGGTTTCAACTTCATAACCATGATCTGCGAGAGGCGGCAGAGTCTTGTGCACGGTTTGAACAAGAAGGACAGAAGCGGTAGCTTGCTCAAACCGCTCATCAAGCTTTTTAGCATTGATCTCAGCAAGTACAGCGTCAACAAAGAGGTTCAGTACCTTGACATCAAGTACCTTATGGCATGCCACATCATGCGTGATGAAGAGACCTACAGCTTCTTTGATAAGGCCGTTACCCAGCTGTTCACCAAACTGCCTCACCCCGAGATCACCAGGTTCAGCGTGTTCGACAACATAAGCTTCCTCCCTCCACCTGAGCTCCTTTGCACTGATCCACGTGCTGCAGCACCTGACGCGGACATGGACGATGTTGAGGACATCACCCCAGAAGCTGAATCGTCATACGACCTCGGAGAGCTGGCTGATGTGACCGATGATCAGGCTTACCGATGCTGGATGGTTGACTCGCAGCGGAAGAACAACAGCCTCATGCGGAGGATCCTCCATCTCATCACTGGAGGCTGCATTGGCGGAAGTAACCAGAGACAGCCTCCAGCAGAGCAGACTCCACGATCGCACCGGCGAGGAAAGGCGCCTATGGGAACAGGCACTTCAACCGAGGAGGTTCATCGCTCGCGTAACAGACGTTCGTTTGATCCCGCCGAGAGCGGCGAGTCCGACTGAGTCGCGAGGACTATTCTCTATCCATTGTTCTATTCATCTGAACTCTTTATTTTTATGTTTTATTTTTATGCCTTGTGTTGATTTTAGGCAAGACCTCAGATTCATTTCACACCAGGGATGGTGTAAATTAAGTCTGGGGGAAGCACTGTGTGCTGAAACTTTATTTCTTTGTTTTTGAGTCAGTCCTTATGTCATTTGGATGTTTTATTGAGTCAGTTTAGAATCTAGTCAGCTAAAACTCTTGTGGGAATTAGGACCTTGTGATATATTCTCTTAACCACCTCGTGCTCTAACATTCTAATCCAGTGACCTTAGCAGTGATGAAAGACCCACACTTGGACCTGGAACACCCTCTGACTTATCTCATTTGATTCTCCAGAAGCTCTCATCCGATCAGGTTACACTGGGTAGACACAACTCCACCTAACTTGAACCTAATCCTGACTGAAATTCTTCTTGTTATGGGCACTAGATCAGGGAAACGAGACTCACGCTCAGGGCTTCTTATTCTTTTTACCAATCTTGCTGATCCTGAGTTGCTAGCTCATCTTTAGCTAGTTCCAACCATGTACCTAAGCCTTTATTTTCACCCTCATGCACTCTGTTTTTCAATGTCATATGTGCAGATATGTGCAAAAAGGTCAGAGAGGATAGGATTGACGCAGCCCCTTACTCGTTAATGCCTTACATTTAGAGAAGAGAGAGCGAGCATAATGAGAACAGTTGACAAGATCAAGCCCTAATATGAAAAACATTCAAGGGTGCATGATCTGACCAGATGAACAATGGCGACCCGTGAGAAACAAAAGGATAGACCACCAGTGGCTGCAAAACATTCACCCCGATACCTTTCCCTCGAAACCCCATCAATATTATTCAAAAAAAAAAAAAAAAAATAATAATAATAATAATAATAATAATAATAATATATATACAGTATGCTTTTATTTATTTTATGATGGAGATGGGGAAGGTAACTTCAGAAGATACACGCCACTGGGAAGGGTTGAGCAAGGAGTTGGTACCGATTTTTGAGGAATAAGAAAAGAAGTCAAGAGCTGGAGAACAGTCATATGATTGACCCGAAGTGGAGAACAACCACATCCGTGAAGCAGAAACGAGTAAGGGTTGTGGACATCAATAGATCCGTCATCTCTTGCTATTTTGCGCGATATCCTGCATACACTCAAATACGGTAGCCCCTAAACACTCTCAGCTCCACCATAAAACAGCATGTTCCTTATCAACCCGTCTACCCTGAATAGTGCATGTAAAGAGAAGCTCACGCTTTTCTTAATTGATGTTTAAGGAGTTTTGTCTCGATAGTGCGACCTTTTCAGGTATGAGATAGAGAGTATGGAGCTGATTCTCGAACAGCGATCGTGAGTGTTCTGGTAAGGGTGTGCGGTTTAAGTCTACAGCTTGTATGGTTCAGAGATGTGTGGTAAGAGCATGGTTATTCAGGAAAAGCGAGTTCCCACTCTTTCAAACCTTTCTCCCTGTTCTTGAGGCTTGGCCTTGTTCGAGGACACACAAGGATCTAAGTCTGGGGGAATTGATATATGGTGTTTTTAATACCATTATATGTGTGCTTTGAGCTAATTCTCAGTTCTAATTCGTGTTTAATTGATATCATTCCAGGTTTGGAGCAGGTGAAAGAGCAAAGAAGAGAGATTCAGGAAGTCAGATGTCGTTTTGAAGGATTCGATGCGGAACAGCCATCTAGAACAACCCGAAGGCTGTTCCCGAAGAGAACAAGCGTCTGACTGTTCCCGATCATTAAGGAAACTTTCTATTCCGGAAGTTTGCCCTAGATTCCACTCTCTCTTATCTCTTTACCACCAGCGCCTCCATATAAAAAGGCCTATGCTATCATTTCTTTTTCTTACGCTAGTTTTGCAAGAGACCGAGAACTATTTTCTTTGGATTAAGAAACTTGTAAGGGAGAAGGCTTCATCCTCACGAGAAGATCATCCTGAACCCTTGTCTTTCTACTTTATTTTATTTGCAGTATTATTCAGAAACCATGTCTGTGTCATCCTGCTTTATGATTGAGTAGTAGGCTAAGCTTGCTTAGGGTTGTAGGGTGTTAGCCGCATGAACTGAACACAAATAAGTGATCTTAACTGTTCTTCATTCATATTGTTCTTACTGCTTACATTGAATTGATCACTTAATGTTAGATTTCTGATTTAATCACCTAGCTAACCGCTTAGGAGATAAATTGACATATATTGAATGAGCTTTGTATCCCTAATCAGCGAGAGTAGATATTAGGGTATTAAGTGAACTAATCGGATCTTGTCTCTAAGGCTTGTTATCGCGTCTTGTTCCAAGTGAGAACTTAGGATTCAAGACCGATCTGCAAAGGGAGCAAGACCACGATAGTGGATTGTTCTAGCCGAGTGATCTGAGTTCTAGACTGCACCTCATTGCATTTGAATAGTTGTTCAGTTTTGCATTGACACCCGATTAATAACCCTAAGCCGGTTTCATTTAAATCGAATTTGAACCATCTAGGTATTCTAGTTACTTGCGTCACAATTAATTCTCAAAACTCCACTTGTTTCTCAGCTTATTATTGAACTCATAAGAGTAAAGAGTAAACTGGTCCTCTGGATTGAATCTCAAATATTACAATTACCACTGTTAACTTGACAGTAGCAAGGATTCATTTTTAGTGTATCATGAGCATTATAGCTTGAATGATGATTGTTTCCTTTTAGAAGAAGAGGAAGAAAAATCAAAGAAATCAACGAGATGGATCTTCACTCTTGATGTCGGCGAATTATGGTGAATGAAAGAAGAGATGAGCTCCCATCAATCTCTGTTCACCGTGATTATCAGGCAAGAGCATCATAAAAGCGATGAAAAACACGTGGATATGAATATTTTATCTTTGTTAAAAAAAGAGAGAATATATTATGTCAATTCAGACTTTTTGGAGTCTGAAATTTAGACATCCTAAAATGAGTGATATGGATTGTAAATATTTACAAAATTAAAGATATTATTGTATTTTGGAAAAAAATTGTTTAAAAGAAGCAATATGTGACACAGGCCGTATAACTCTCACAATCAACAATTTAAGTTCTATACATTTCTATAAATGGCTTTCATATAAAATAAAAGAAAAAAGAGTCAATACACGAAAGAAACATAAAAGGGAAGATGCCATACTACGGAAAAGTTAAGCTTAAACATTTGGTAATAAAACCTTCTTTGATGCAGTGAAGGGAAGTTATAATGACTTGACCAATGACCACGCTCAGTTTTTTAGATTATTTGTGACTATTAAAAATTGAAAACGTCAGGTTTCAAAAAAAAAAAATTGAAAACGTCCCATACGCTGGAACATAATATCAAAGTAAAACAAACAATGACAGAACGTAAAATCATTTCTATTTTATTATGAATGTTTTAATACTGAAATAAATATATGATTTACAAACAAAATGTATCACCTGCTACTATTACAAAGAAATGAAAAATTTGTTTATGGTACACAAACATGTTTTAGATTATTTATTTTATTTTTTAGTTAAGTATGTTAGTATCATTACTAAAAATGAGAGAGGAAACCTTTATTTACAAAACCTACCTAATTTGAAAACATCACAGGCAAAACACATAGCCAAAACAAAATATTTAACCAATACGTCTACAGGGAATCTCCTAACAGATTGCCACATCCAAGACATTGACAAAACATACGCAGATTGTTTACTACTTTAAGAGAGGATGAACGAATTATATTATCTTCATTAGAACAAAATAATCACAAAACAAACACATACATGTACATGTTTTTTCTTTCCAAACGTCAACTTTACTTTATGTTTAAGTGCAACTATCAGCTATTTGTTTTATTCAATCAATCAGTGAGCTAGACCCGCTTATGTTACTCCTCTTTGAACTAAGCAACTTCAAAACAAAGTAATACATTGCTATCACTAACCACTATCAAATGAATGAAGATTTTTATTGGATAATAAAATATACGAACCCGGCGTGTAGCATCGGAAAACTACTAGTTATTGATAAAACTGCCATAAAAAACATGAAGTCTAATTGATCTCTCCATAGTTTTTTTGGTAAAATGTATTTTTAGTATATCAGTAAAACAAAATATGTAATTTATTTTTCAAAGAAACCCCAACATGAACCACTGTACAAAAAATATTATAAAAATAAAAAAAATCCAAAAAACCAGAAAAACTAAGAAATATTTTGTTTTTGTTCATATTGCCATATTTTGCCTTTAAGTTTGACAAAAAATCCCAAAACAAATAGTCAGAGCTGTTTAACATTGACTCTATTTAATCTGCAGATGACACACTTACCAAAGACCAGTTCACATAGTTTCTTACGGAAATTAATTGAATGACATTTTTTTCTTTTTTAATATTGAATTAGTTTCATCATCTCCAAATTACTCATATAACTGATGGAGATTTTCTGTATATATTATTGTTGTATAATGATTTAAAAGGAACAAAAGAAAAGTGAGATAGGACGTGAGAGAGAAAGATATGAGTGATTTGATTTGTACTTCTTCTTATTGTTTCACGTTACAAAATCAAAAGGAAGGGGTGCTATTTATAGCAGACCAATAAAGAAAAGGACAAAAGTATAAAGATGACATCTGGAGGATGATGATGCACAAGTTACTTTGTGTAAGGACAAGTGTCCAATACGTGTAGAAAGATGGAGAATCATTTTCTTTACCACTCCCCCTTGATTTTCCATCTTGTATTACGTAGTGCCTCGTTAAAAACCTAGTCATGGAAAAATCCATTGGGACAAAAACCCATGACAAGGGGAAAAAGTATACTGCCGTAATCTCTCCCTGATAATAGTAGACATAGTTTTCTCATCACAAGTCACACAGATGCCGCATTCCAATACAGTAGACGTGTTTTCGGAATATTGTAGTGGGAAGAGCTTTTGTAAACAAATCAGCTGGATTGTCGCATGACCGTACATATTCGATGTCTACTTCTTTATTTTTCTCGAGCTCTCTTATGTATGAGAAAAATCTCGGAGGGATATGGTTTGTTCTGTCGCTTTTGATGTAGCCTTCTTTGAGTTGAGCGACACAAGCCGAATTGTCTTCAAATATTTTTGTCGGCTCTTTCTCGTTGACTATTCCGCTTGATTCTTGTATGTGGTGACTCATAGACCGAAGCCACACACATTCTCGACATGCTTCGTGAAGTGCAATAGTTTCTGCATGATTCGAAGATGTCACAACCAGAGTTTATTTCTGGGAACGCCAAGAGATCGCGGTTCCACCAATTGTAAAAACATAGCCGGTTTGCGATCGAGCCTTATGAGGATCTGATAAGTATCATGCATCTGCAAAACCAACCATACCAAACTCGGGTTTTCTAAAATAAATTAACCCTAAATCAATTGTACATTGGAGGTAACGGAATACATGCTTTATTCCGTCCCAGTGCCTGTGAGTAGGAGCATAACTATATCTTGCTAGGAGGTTAGTAGCAAAGGCAATATCAGGCCTGGTACAGTTTGCAAGATATAACAGCCCACCGATAGAACTCATATAAGGTACTTCAAGACCTAATATCTTCTCGCTATCTTCACAGGGTCTAAAAGGATCTTTCTCCACATCGAGAGTTCTACCAACCATTGGAGTACTCAAAGGAGTCGCTTTATCCATATAAATGCGTTTCAATAATCTTTTCGTATAATTTGATTGATGCACAAATATTCCTCTCGGAGATGCTCAATCTGGAGCCCAAGACAAAACTTTGTCTTGCCGAGATCATTCATTTCGAACTCTTCTTTCATATGAGTTCGAGCATCATCAACCTCCTTTTGAGTTCCAATTATGTTCAGGTCATCTACATATACAACAATGATCAAAAAGCCAGATGACGATTTCTTTATAAAAACGCATGGACATATCGCATTATTCACATATCCTTTACTCAAAAGATATTCACTTAAGTGATTGTACCACATACGTCTGGATTGCTTTAATCCGTAAAGTGATCGCTGTAACTTGACCAAACAAATCTCCCTGGATTTTTCTTTCAATGCCCCTGGCATTTTCAATCCCTCAGGGAGTTTCATATATATATATATCGTTATCCAACGATCCATACAAATATGTATTCACAACGTCCATGAGATGCATTTCAAGATTTTTAGACGCCGTTAGGCTCATCAAAAATCTAAACGTAATTGCATCCATTACCGGGGAATACGTTTCCTCAAAATCAATTCCCGGTCTCTGAGAAAAACCTTGGGCAACTAATCGGGCTTTATATCGTGTTACTTCATTTTTCTCATTTACTTTTCTCACGAATACCCACTTATACCCAACAGGATTTATATTCTCAGGCGTTATGACTATAGGTCCAAAGACATTTCTTTTATTCAGGGAAAGTAATTCAATTTGAATGGCCTTCTTCCACTCCTCCCTATCATGTCTTTTTTACATTCTAAAATGGACCTAGGATCGGGATCATCATTTTCATGATCGATCTCTTTGGACACAGAAAATGAGAACATTCCATCAAACATCTTTTATCTTATTTCTGATCCATCATTTTCATCTCGGGCGTAGTTGATGGAAATCTCATACTTTTTTGTTCCCTTCTCGTCATCTGGATCATTTTTATCTATGCCTTCTTTCAGACATTTTTCACTAACATGTTCTTCTGGAACCTTTCCATTTATGTCTTCTTTCAGACATCTTTCAATATCAGGTTCTTCTGGAACCTTACTATTTTGTTCATCCAATTTCTTTTTCTTTCAGAGATTTTTATCTTTAGAACCCGCTGGCCTCCCCCTCTTTAATTGAACCCTAGGTTCATTCATTTTATTTCCATCAGTTTATTCTTTAGGAACATCAACTCTGGATGGAACATTTTCAGCGGGTATACATGATTTCGTCACCCTTCTCGTATCTGTGAACGCATTTGGTAACTGGTTTGCCAAATTATGCAAATACACAATTTTCTGAACTTCCAGCTCTCTTTGATTCATAGGGGGATCAAGGTGTAATAACGACGGTGTACACCAAGTAATCTCTTTAGAAATTCTATTAATTCCTCCCCCTAACGCTGAAAATTCATCCTCATTAAAATGGCAATCGGCAAATCGTGCCGTAAACATATCGCCAGTTACCGGTTCCAGATATCTTATTATACTTGGTGACGTATAACCCACATATATTTCCAATCTCCTTTGTGGGCCCATTTTTGTTCTTTGTGGCGGTGCTATCGGAATATAGACCGCACACCCAAAGACACGGAGATGGGATACATCTGGCTCTTTTCCAGATGCCAATTATAATGGGGAGTACTTATGATATGCACTTGGTCTTAACCGAACCAGTGCAGCCGCATGCAATATAGCATGACCCCATACAGAAATTGGGAGCTTTGTTCTCAAGACTAAGGTCTTGCAATCAACTGCAACTGTTTTATCAATGACTCGGTCATGCCATTTTGTGTATGCACATGAAGAACTGGATGCTCCACATCAATCCCCATTGACATACAATAATCATCAAAGGCTTGCGATGTAAATTCACCAGCATTATCAAGCCTTACTTTCTTAATGGCATACTCTGAGAACTGCGTTCTCAGCTTTATTATCTGGGCAATGAACTTTACGAAAGCCGTATTTCGTGTCATCAAAAGAGACACACTTGACCATCTACTAGATGTGTCAATCAATACCATGAAATACTTAAATGGCCCGCACGATGGGTGGATCGGCCCACATATATCACCATGTATTCTTTCTAAAAACATTGGTGATTCATTGCCTACTTTTGCTGGTGATGGCCGAGTTATAAGTTTTCCTTGAGAACATGCATTACATGTAAACTCGCCCGTTTGCAAAAATTTTCCGTTTTTCAACGGATGGCCATTCGAATTTTGCATTATCTTTCTCATCATGACTGAACCAGGATGTCCTAGCCTCTCATGCCATATTTTAAAAGTATCAGTAAACTTCATGTTTACCACGGCATAGGACTCAGTCATGGTTATTTTCGTACAATATAGTCCAGAGGATAACATTTTTAACTCTTCCAATATATGTTTCCTCTCGGACTTAATGCAAAGAAATTCAGTGCCATCTTTACCCATAGTCTCAATATGATATCCATTTTTTCGGATATCCTTTAAACTTAACAAGTTTCTATGGGACTCGGAGGAATACAATGCATCACTTATTTCAAATATTGTTCCCCCTGGCAATGAAAATTTCGCTCTTCCAGAGCCCGTAATAATCTTTGCATTACCAGATATTGTACTTATGCTTCCAGCGTAATCTCTTATTTTGAGACTGAAGAAATATTTATTATCTTTTATTATCATGTGCGTTGATGCACTATCTGCCAAACACAAATCTTCATCCATAGTCTCAAAGTTTGGCATTTTCTGAATATAAAACTTATATTATTAAACATGAAACATAACAAACATAACTTATATCTTATAACAAAAGATATAGATACTATAATACAATAAACTTATATCACATTGATCTATATCACTCATCGATACTCTCTGGCTCAACCAGAAAGTCTGATACGTCGAGATGAGTATCATCGTTTAAACCATGAAAGGATGGTCCGGGTTCATCAGAGATGAAGTTTGTTTCACCTCTTCCTTTCTCTTTTCCCTTTTGGGATTATATATACAGATCGGCTAAGTATTTTGGAGTACGACAATTACGTACCCAATGACCTTTCATGCCGCATCTATAGCAAACCTTTCCCGTTTTCCTTTTATCATCCCGGTCTTTTTCATTCCTTTCATTTTCGTGGAAGTCTTTATTATTTCTTTCATCATAGGGACGTAATCTTCTTCCTCGTCCTCTTCCACGACCATGATAACGGTTTCCACCACGTCGACGACCTCGTCCTCTCCTATTATCATAACTGGATGATGCAACATTTGCTTCTAGGAATGGAGCAGATCTAGTGGGACGAGCTTGATGGTTTAAAGTCACGAGTTGATTATTCTGCTCCGCTACAAGGAGGACTTGCATCAACTCCGAGTAATGGGTATATCCATTCGCCCGGTACTGTTGTTGTAGGACTACATTTTCAGGATGGAAAGTGGAGAGAGTTTTCTCGATCATATCATAATCACTTATTCTCTCTCCACCTAACATCATCCTCGAAGTAATTCTGAACATCGCGGAATTAAACTCACTTACACTTTTGTAATCCTGGAACCGGAGATGGATCCACTCGTGTTTAGCTTTCAGTAAGATCACATATTTCTGGTAATCGAACCTCTCTTTTAAAGATTTCCAGAGGTCACAAGGATCATCTTTCGTAATATATTCATCCTTTAAACCATCATGGATGTGGTGTCGTAAAAAATATCATGGCTTTTGCCTTTTTCTCATCCGACACCGTTTTCGAACTATCGATAGTTTCCAAAAGCCCGTTTCCTCTCAGGTGCATCTTTGCACCCATTGCCCATGTCATATAATTATTTTCCGTAATATCCAGGACATTAATTTCGAGCTTTGTCAAATTCGACATGATAACTATATTCATAGAATAATAATATAAATATAGTAAAGACTGAAATTTAAATGAATAATTTAAATGCATAATTTAAATGCAGAAATTAAAAGCATAAAATAAAAGCATAAACTTAAATTGCAGAAATTTAAATAGCATAAATAAAATCAGGAGGCTCAGCCTACCACATGATCCGAGGAGTCATAGACTACCATATTGATCATTTTTCAAAGTCCGAGGAGACATGATCTACAATTTTGACTTTTACTTATTTCAAGGTCCGAGGAGA
This sequence comes from Brassica napus, assembly GCF_020379485.1. Classification (NCBI taxonomy): domain Eukaryota; kingdom Viridiplantae; phylum Streptophyta; class Magnoliopsida; order Brassicales; family Brassicaceae; genus Brassica; species Brassica napus. The sequence goes on from NC_063446.1 coordinate 42,426,088, forward strand.
CTTAGTCTACCATTTTTGACCTTTTCTTTTTATTCACGGAGGCAAAGCCTACCACATGTTTCTTGGATCGTGAAGGAATAACCTACCATAACGATCAGTCGGGAAAGGCAGCGCCTATCATCCCGAAAAATAAACGGAGAAGGCCTAGCCTCTCACTCCGGAACAATAATAACACTACAGGAAATAAGGGTAGTAATAGCGGACGAAAAACGCTATGAGTCATGTATAATAGCGCTTCTTTGTCCGCTCTAACAGCGCCCGTTATAATAGGTCCAACCCTTTTGATAGCGGATTTGTCATATGTTGTAGTTAAATAAACAACAATAGCATTAATTCCTATGCAATTGTTAATATTTATAATAATGAATTGATTTTGTTTTTAAAATGAAATATCTAATCCAAATTTTTGTAATAAAAGCAATTAATCATATTATAAAAACAAAAAATATTTAAATGATTAAAACCATAATTTAAAATTTAATCAACCAAATATAATTGAATAGAGAATTAATTAAATTTAAAAGTTAAATTTTATTCATTAATTAAAAATTGTTTACACACAAAATCAGTTTATACATCAAACCAAAAAAATTAAACCAAAACCTAATTAACCAAACCTAAATAAACCAAAAGTTTAATAACCAAAAAATCTAAACAAAACCTAATAAACCAAAACCTACATCTCTACGTCTCTTTCTTCTCTTCTTCTTTTCTTGTTCGGGTTCACCTACACCACCACCGCCGCCGCCGCCGCCAGCTTTCTCTGCCATCTCCGACTAGCTTTCTTCCATGGCTTGAGATGTCACAGCTAAATTTTTGTACCACTCTTTCTCGAAAGTTAAGCATTAGCATTAGTCAAGGTCTGAAGAAGCTCGGCTTGGGACTTGGCAGCCTGTTCAGATTACCTGCAGAAAATATCAAAACAAAAGAAGACCATACGCATCAGATTGCAATGAAAGCTATGAGCAAAGCAAGAAACTCACATAGCTTTTCTTAATCAAAGTTGAAATCTTTTTCCAAATCCAAAAACACATCCTAATCACTCGTATAAATGATTAAACTTCGGAGACAAAACAATCAAACCAACTCTGCTCACGACCCACTTCATGTACCAAAATCAAAACAAAATCAGAGAGAGAGAGAGAGAGAGAGAGAGAGAGAGAGAGAGAGAGAGAGAGAGAGAGAGAGCTTAAACGGAGAGGTCCATGGCAAAGAGAGGCTGAGACTTCCCCCTCTACTTATGAAGGACAGCCGTCTTCTGCCTTGCCACCAGCGCTGTTCGCCATCTTTGTTTGTCACTCGCCATCTCTGTTTGTGGCTCGAATCTGACTCGAGTCAAACGTTGTCAACGAAGCTTTCATCATGGCCGATTGAGAGAGATAGAGATAGAGAGAGAGGTTTGTATCCAGACAGGTTGAATCGTAAGAGGCTGAAGACTTTGTAATTTTAGGTTTAACGATTCAAAGGATAGATGGAGAAGACTAAATCGTGAGAGAGAGAGAGAGAGAGAGAGAGAGAGAGAGAGAGAGAGAGAGAGAGAGAGAGAGAGGGTTGAAAGGATAGATGGAGAAGATTGATCTTAGGCCACAGGATCAAAAATAATCAGTGACCACAAATTGTAATCCTGGTTTTTGATAGATTGACCAATAAGGAGAAAGTGAGAGGATTGACTAAGATTGATTTTTAACAATTGGATTAAAAACAATCAAATGGTCAAAAATTAACCAATCCAAAACTATTTTTTAATAATTGTTTTAGAAATTATTGTTTAACTAAATTTGTTTATATAAAATTAAATTAGATTCTAATTATTGTTATATTTATTTTGTATTTAAAATTTAGAGTTTAAAAGTATGAGTTTAGAGTATATGTAATATGATTTAGGGTATATGATTTGTGTTATGGTATACATTTAGAGTTTAGGGTTAGAGTATTAGAACTGAGATTTGAATTAAAATTAAAAAAATTAAACTAATAAAAATTAGAATTTCAAGAATTTTAGTTAGAGTTTAGGGGATGTGATTAATTTAGGGTATGATATATATAAGTGTATAGTTGATTTGGGGTATGATATATATAATGAGAATTTACGTTTGGCATTTAGTAGATTTAGAGTTTGTATAATTTGAGTGTTAAAATATACTTAGATTTAAAGTTTTAAGTTTGAATTTTGGCTTTAAAATCTGGAAAAAAAATTATTTAGAGATTTTATTTAGTATTTAGAATATCATCTAAGTTTGAATCTTAGGGTTTAGAGTATTAGATTTAGGGTATTAGATGGATTCGGGTTGATATGTATATTTATATCGAACTTTATTTTTATATAAAGTTTAAAAGTTTAAAATTTAGATTTTAGGATTATATTTAGGGTTTAAGGTTAGAGTATATTTAGGGATTAGGGGTTAAAAATAAGTCTAGCAAGTCATTTTGTTAAAATTATATATCCCTAAATTATATATATATATATCTCATTCTTAAACCCAAACCCTATATTCCATACAATATACCCTAAATCTCTAGTTTTATTCTCCAAGCTATAAATCTGATCATTAAACTTATATTTAAATTTTAAACTTAAACTCAAACTATAATATAATTATATTACATGTAAAATTAATAAAAAAAAGCACAATTAATTAATGATTGAAAAATGAAGGAATATTATTATTGGTCTATCAAGAAGGACAAGGATGACTATCTTCAGGGTTATAGTTTTAGGGGGTTATACTTTAAAATATTAAAATCCATAGTTTTAGGGATTACAAGAGGATAATATTTTGTTCCAGTTATATTTTCCTCCATAAGATTTGGCTCCAATAATATTTTGGGGTTTTGGCTCCAATTCATTTTTAGCCAAAATTTATCATTAAAGCACAAAACATCCCACAAAAGACTAACAAGCCTAAACACTTAGATAAAAAAATCAAAACTCTCTCACTCTCGAAGTCTCTCTCTCGGACTCACACCAACGAGTCTACTCCGACTCTCCTTCTAGTTCTCTCTTCCGACTAGAATCCTCATTCCTTCCTTTCTCTACGTTAAGAATCAAATGCAAGTCTCAGAATAGAACAAGTAATTCAATAATCAAACCCGAGAATACATCTTAAAAGAACAATCCAAACTTAACCAGTGTAATCTTAACATTGGCTTTCTGTTTTCGTCTCTGGTGGATGTCCTAATGTACCTCTTTGATTCCAACCCCATGTAAACAGCTGAGAAACCATTTAAGATATAAATGCATTAGTTTTTCTTCTTCAAAAGATGTATCAATAGATAGGGCCAAAACATCATTTTTTCTCATTGTACTGCTGTAATGTTATCTGCGTCTTCTTTACCACTGATGAGCTGTTCAAGGTGGAAAAGCTGACGGTAAGTACGGGTTCTAACCTCGTCGATCATGGTGGGCTCAAGGTCGACAAAGACAGCATGAGAGACATGCTTCCCTGCACCGGTTTCGCTGAAGAAGGTGTTGAAAGCATCGTCACCTTCGCCAACAGTCTTGTTACTCAGCACCTTTCCATTAACATCATCAAACTCTACAAAACCAGGCCACTTATTTAGACTCAAAAAGGACAAACCTTGAAACTGTTTCTTATAATCCAAGCTACAAAATAGAAAAGAGGACTAGTATTTGAAGTAAAAATGCTCAAACATATTCAAGTGTTACTTTCTAGACTATCTTCATTACTACTCCTCAAGTCAACAACAAGATCCTTAATTTCCTCAAGTTAGAAGAACGAGCAAGGTGACAATAGCAGGCGCAAAACCCTTCAACCTAAGTACCAAAGCCATGTCTCATAAATAAACAAAGATAATTACATGAGTTAAGATTAAATCCCCCAAACAATTAGTTCCACGAATACTAATGAGCTCATATAGATTTAACAAAAAAAGAACCTAAAATTTCAGAAGTAAAGACTTGCAAAAGTTGTAGAGAGATTGAGAGAGCTTGACCGGCGAGGTTCACGGCAAAGAGATGCTGAGACTTCCCCTTTATTCATCTCCGGCGAGCTGAACCATCGAAGCCTCTTCTCCTCCTCTGCTTATGAAGGACATCCGTCTTCCGCCTTGCCACCGGCGCTGCTCTGTTGTCACTCGCCATCTCTGACTCGAGTCAAGCGTTGTCGCCGAAGCTTTCATCATGGCTGAGTGAGAGAGATAGAGATAGAGAGAGAGAGGGTTGAATCCAGACAGGTTGAATCGTAAAAGGTTGATTAGAGTCAAGCTCTGTGTGCAGATCTGAAGACTTTGTTATTTTAGGTTTAACGATTCAAGGATGGATGGAGAAGATTGAGAAAAGATGGCCAAGTGATGGAGAAGATTGATCTCAGGAGAAAAACAATCAATGGCCACAAATCATTGACCAATAAAGAGAAAGTAATAGGATTAACTAAGATTAACTAAGATTAACTTCTAACCTTTGGAATAAAACCAATCAGTGGTCGAAAATTAATCAATCCAAAACTATTTTTATTAATAATTGTTTTAGAGATTATAATTTATTGTTTAACTAAATTTATTTGTATAAAAAATAAATTATATTCAAATTATTGATTACATTTATTTTGTATTTAAAATTTAGAGTTTTAAAATATAAGTTTAGAGTATATGTAATATGATTTTGGGTATGGTATATATTTAAGTTTAGGGTTAGAGTATTAGATTTGAGATTTGAAATTAAAATTAATTTTTTTAAATTAAAAAAAAATAGAATTTTAAGAATTTTAGTTAGAGTTTAGGGGATGTGATTAATTTAGGGTATGATATATATAAGTATATAATTTAGGGTTTGAGGCTTAGATTTATAATTAAAATAAGAAAATGCTTGAGCTTTAGGGTTCTGTTTTAAGTTTAGGGTATAAGATTTATGGTTTAGCTTGGGTTTAGGTTTTTTTGGAGGGTTGAGAAACGAAACGGAATGAGAGGGAAGTGAAAAACGAGGATGAGAGGGAAAATGAAAAAGATTAGACACTTGTTTTTTTCACTTAGTATCTGGCAGGAAAAAAGAATTATGTGTTGTGTCTATTTACAATAGCGCTGAATTTTTGATCTGCAATGGTAAGGCATTTACACTTTGCAAATTAACGCGGCTAAATTTTTTTATTTTCTTGCGATAACAAACATAGCGTTTAAATTTTATAAACGTTATTAAAAAGGTCAGTGTTGGTATACAATAGCATAAATGTTAAAAACGCTATACTACGATGCTATTAATACCCACATTTCCTATAGTGTAAAATTTAAATAAATTAAGTATATTGAAATACATAAATTTAAACATTATCTCGGCTGGTTTAAGAACTTTCGGATTGATAAACCTCAGTTGGTCAGAGTTTCGTGATGATAACGTGTTGTTGTGAATAATATAACTGAGAGAAATTTTCTGTATAAATTATTGTTGTATAATGATTTAAAAGGAATAAAAGCAAAGTGATATAGGACGTGAGAGAGAGATATGAGTGATTTGATTTGTATTTTTTTTTATTGATTCACGTTACAAAATCAAAAGGTAAGGGTGCATAAAAAAAAAGACAAAAGTATAAATATGACATCTAGAGGATAATGATGCACAAATTACTTTGCATAAGGACAAGTGTCATGTAGAAAGACGGAGAATCATTATCTTTAACAATACCATTGTTTTCTTGTGTAGTTTTGATATCTTCTGTAATTCTATATAATTTGTCAATTGTCATCATATGTGAAGACGGACGACCAAAGAAAATAGTGTTGAAAGTTATGGATAAGCAATAGAAACCGCCAATAGACACACGTGTAAATAAACTTTATTTTTCCAATGCGATATAGTACTCCGATCCATTTTCTTTAATAAATACTATATATTTACGACAGGTTTACGTTATGAAAAAAATTAATGTAGTTTTTTTGAACATTCATGTAACGTAAAAAAGTCATTTACCAATCCTAATCCTGGTTTTGCTAAAACTATTATTCTTAACTTTCTATATCAACATTAATGATCCAAAAACACTAAAAAAAGTTAGTGGAACTAGCATTTTAATAAAGTTTTAGTTGATTTTTAAAAGTTGAGAGAAAAATTATTTATAAAATGTTATGCTTTATACATATGTTTTTTTTTTTTCCATCTAATAGTTTTTATTAAGGGACTAAGCCCAAATGCCCAAAAGGCAAGCCCACATACATTATCCAAAAAACCCGAACACAAAGGGACTAAACGAAATGGGCGTTGAGCCCAACCCACTAAACCGCCACGCGTCTCGCAAGAGCGTAAGGACGCCCACGTGTCACCCGATCACAACGTCGTTACCCACGCGCGTTTCACCACCACCGCTTCAGTCATCTCGAGATTCAACGCCGGAGACCAAATCGACGGAGCCCCGGAACCACCGACCCACACCGGCGTCACACCAGGAACACCATCCTCCGTCATCTTCTCCGACTTAACACACCACCAGACGAAACAGAGCACTCGCCACCGGAATCCACCGGGTCCTCAATCACAACCACCGAAAATCTACCTCCAACAACTGTATTGAAGGTAAAGGAGATTCGGTGGCAAAATCACACCGCCGAGAGAATCAAACGATTGGAATCGAGATCTCGTCCAGACTCAGACCACCAAACGTAATCACTCATATTAGCCAAAAGTGACTAACCAAGAGGATTTGAAACCGAAACCACAACCCATACCCCAAGAACTTCACATCACGACATGAAGTTCTAACCATCACGATAGCCGGCGAAGAAGAACTGTAGAAGCTTCTTCTTCCCAGAAACAAAACCCGATGAACGGGAAACTAGACCGGAAACAGATCTCCGATGACCAAAAACAAAGCTTTATCTCTCCTCTGTGTAAGATTTTAGAGAGGGAACAGAGCTGAGAGATAAAAGAGTCGTTTGCTTTATACATATGTTTACTCTACAAACAAGTACAGTATATTTTACAAAAAAAAAAACAAATACAGTTCAATAGCGAATAGAATCTTTCAAGAACGGTGCGGAGAATACAATGAATGTAGTTTATATGAACATCACATATTGTATGACCACCATGGATAGAGAAAAAGACATTCACTCAGTTTTATGACTTTATCCACTATATTGTTAATAAACACGAGAATGTTCGCATAAGGCATATTTCTAAGAAATGTGATGTCTACTTCTGTATCATATTGCTTTAAGTTTTGATTTGCATGCTCTCATGCACGAACATAAGGCATATTTCTAAGAAATGTGATGTCTACTTCTCTGTCACATTGCTTTATATTTTAATTTGCATGCTCTCATGTACGAAAGAACGAGGGGATTGATGTCCGAAAGTGCATACAAGGAGTGAAGGAGAACTCAAACATAGTAAGTGAATAAGACATCAGCCGGATGTATTAGCTCTAACATCACCATTAGATCAACGATAGAGTTTGGGCAGCTAATAGTACAAAGTTGTTCAAAACGATCATATGCTTCTTGATATACTACATACTTCCATCCATTTTATTTTATAAGTTGTTCAAAGATTCTTCACATACTAAAAAAATTATTAAAATCTTCAATTACATTTTTGGTAAAGAATTTTGGTATGAGAAGCCGTTCTACTTGATTTGTTAATCTATTACATTCATGATTAATATATTGTCTTATTTGGTTTTGTTAATCAATGAAATAAAAAAATAAAGATAAAAGTAGGAAAACTATCAAAACATATGCATTGAAAATATAAACTACTCAGTTAAAAAGTCAGTGCATTTTATATGGAAAGTTTTCAACATAAAGTTCTCAGCTTATATCTATGTTTGAATATATAAAGACTAAACTAAAACTTTTATATAAAATAGGGCTCTCTCTCCTCTCTTTTAGAGAGAGGATTTTCTCATTACTTTCCTTGTTTCCAAATTTAATCTTTCACAATGAGTAGAGATAAGAGAGTTTCCAGATCGGTTTTTGTTTCCGGCGACGCACCTTTTCTTCGGTGGTCGGCCGGTTCTGTCTCCGGCGTCGCGTCGTTACTCTCGATGGTCATCCGGCTTTTGTCTCCAGCGTCTTTGCCTTCTTCTCCGGCGATGGCGGCTGGCTTTCTCTGGTACACGGTGGTCTTCTCGACGGCGTGTAGCCGGCCTTGTCTGGGTTCCGTTTGTTCTCCTCGAGTGTGATCGAGGTGAGTGACGAGTTTGTGGTGTGCGTGGGCCTTACCTTGGATGAGATCTCGATCTCGATTTCGTTTTCGATTTCGATTGAACTCTCCAAAACGTTCGCTTGAAGAAACTGATTCCGGCAATCTTCCAATACTGTCGTTGGAGATGGATTCGGTGCCTCTGGTTAAGGTCCTGGTTGAATTCCGAGTGGTGGCTCTGATTCCGGCGTGGTCCGGCGTGGTTGCGAGACGCGTGTCTTCTCTAGTTGTTAGAGGTTGACACGTGTCTCTTTCTTTCGCTAACTTCAACACGTGTTTGCGCGTGTTTTCGTCGGTTTGTCCGAATCGGTGATGTGGGCCGGAGACCATGTTTTTAGTTGTTGGGTTTTTTTTGGTTAGTCCATTGCTTTGGACTTTTAGAAGTTGGGCTTTTGCCCTTTAATAAAATTTCAGATGGAAAAAAAAAATCTATGTTTGAATATATAAAAGTATCATTATTTAATTATAAATACTAAAAATATGGATATGAGATTTTTGTAATTCGAGATATTCAACATAATAATTTATAATATCTTTTTAGTTTATTATGTTTAGAGGGGAGTCCGCTGATAATGTGGATTGCAGAACTTCCAATTAACAACTAATTTTATTTTTATTTAATTAAAAACTTAATTGGAAATGAAAAGCAGGAAGCTTCCTAGTAACAGTAAAAGAGAGAAAAATATTGATGGAAATAGAATTTACAGCCCATACATTAATCAGGAAGAGAGAAAAGTATATTGGTAAGATAAACTAATTAATACATCCCCTTGGACTTTTCCAAGGTTTCTCATTTTTACTTTCTTTCTTTGATAAAAAAAAAATCAATTTTTGCTTCTTTGTTTCAGTCGCTCATTGATCTTTAAAGTTGGGTCTATGGAGTAGCATTGATCGAGACATCTGCAAGCTCCTAACTTGTTTCTACTCTTTTGGAGACTCACAACTCTTTGGTCCGATCATGGCCGTCGCTGAGAATGCTGGTGTGAAAGTGGACTCTTCTGGTCAGAATTTAGACAACAACAACACTGCTTCTTCAGCTACCGAGACCAATCCCTCATGTCCTGATGATCAGAGCCCTAAATCCGATTCCTCTCTTGACTCCTCATCGGATCCTCCAGACTCCGACGATCGGACCAATGAGACTGTCCAAAAGGGTCAGACCGCAAATGGTGTAAAGAGTGAGATCAAGAACCTGTCTGATGCGTTCTCGAAGCTGAATCCGATGGCTAAGGAGTTTGTTCCTCCTTCGCTGGCTCGAAGTCAATCTGGGGTTTCGAGAAATGGGTTAGGGTTTACTAACAGTTTCGCAGCGCAGCCTCTTGTTGCAGATGGAAGTGGTCAATTCGCCAGAAGGGTATTTATATATAAAGTTTTGACCTTTTGTGTGTGTTTGTTGGTTTGAATAAGCTTTGTGTGTTAACCGATAACAGAAAGTTTCGAGCTTTGCGTGTTCCATGAGTCAATCGCTTGATCAGTCATTGTATGAGATGCAGTTTTTACTTTGTGTGTGGGTTTGTTAAGTTATAGGGTATTTGCTGTTTCCTTTTGCTTGGAGAAAACGGTTGCAAAATTCCTTTTTGGTATGCCATTTTGTGAACTGTGTTGACATGCTTCAGATTGTCTTATTACGTGCAAAACTTTCCTGTTGATTGGATATCAATTGTTGTGTTTCTCATTTTACGGGTTGCTGCAGAGAAGGAGCTTTGGGCAAGGGAGGAGAAGAGTGAACAAAAGAACCAGCTTGGCTCAGAAGGAAGATGTAATCAAGAGAACTGTTTATGTCTCTGATATCGATCATCAGGTAAAGAAAAAAGAAACTATTGGCTTCCGTTACCATTTTATTTTTCTCTTAAAGGAATCTATTTTATAACCTCTCTTAACTTTATTTGTCTGTAGGTTACCGAGGAGAACCTAGCAGGTGTCTTTGTTAATTGTGGACAGGTACTTAAAATGATCTTTGCTATGTTTAGAATGTTTTGATTACCTGCAGTAACTGTTTTCCTCATATGATCTTGTTTGGGGAATCAAAAGGTTGTTGATTGTCGTGTGTGCGGTGATCCAAACTCCGTCCTCCGTTTTGCTTTCGTTGAGTTCACCAATGAAGGTACTTTTCGCCTGAAAACCTCTCTTTACTAGTTGAGTTTTTTTTTTTCCCCCCCACTAATCACGCAATGTTGCTGCAGAGGGAGCTAGAGCTGCTTTGAGCATGTCAGGAACAGTGCTTGGTTTTTACCCTCTTAAGGTGCTTCCTTCCAAGACCGCTATCGCCCCTGTTAATCCGACTTTCCTTCCCCGGGTAAAAGCTCACATGACCATTGGTTAAACAGTTTTAGTCAAATCTTGAGGCGTAATGATGGTTCTTTTTCTCAGTCTGAGGGTGAGCGTGAGATGTGCTTGAGGACTGTCTACTGTACCAACATTGACAAGCGGGTAAACATTTTACAATTAACTGCTCAGCTATTTGGAGAAACTAACATTCATCAATGTCTTTTTGTTTCTTAAATACTGCAGATTAGTCAAGTTGAGTTGAAAGGCTTCTTTGAAATGATTTGCGGAGAGGTAAGCATTTGGTTTTGGAATACCATTGTGTATTTTTGTGTTTCTGCTCTACAATCAAATTTTTTTTTTTAAATATATATATATGTTGTAGGTTTTTCGTCTGAGGCTTGGAGACTATCACAACCATACCCGCATTGCTTTTGTTGAGTTTGCCATGGTAACTCTCTCACTCTCTCTCTGCCTAGTTTTGCAGTTAACTTGTTCCCGTTTTGGACTTTTGTTTTGGTGATTGAATAGTTTCAGTTGCAACTGCATTGCATAAAGCTTCTTACTTTTAAAATAATGTCTCTGAGATTCTCTGAACCTCAAGAGTTAGATGCATAAATTTTAATATGGAGTTTGCATAAAGGAGTCCAAGCTTCAAACTTTAATCTTTTAGTTTCACTTTGATAAAGGTTCATTTCAGCTATGGACTATGATTGTTAATGGAAAATTCAATACTTTGTTCTGATGTCTCAGGCGGATAGTGCAATCACTGCACTTCACTGCAGTGGTATGGTCTTGGGCGCACTCCCAATAAGGTAAAAAAGATTTTTATCTTTTCATTCTTTTTGTATCCCCTTGATGTCACTTTTTAGGCGTCACTAAACGCAAACTTGAATAGAAGCTAATGAAAATGTTGTTAGATTGCTTGCTCCTTTACTTGATTCTATTTATGATTCATTTGCATAAAATGTGACATCTTTTTACATATGTTAATAAATTAATAGCAGAATTTGGAGAATCTTGTATTCATCTTTGTGTTCATTTTATTTGGTGTGTTTAAAAGGGTAAGCCCATCAAAGACACCAGTGAGGCCGCACATTCACCGCCCATGAGTGCAACTGAAATGATCAAGTCTATTATAGAGAAAGAGAGAAAGAAGCAGAAGTCTAAAGAAGAAGAAGAAGGTACTTGAGGCGTTATGTGTTTATATATATATCAAAATGTTTTTAAGTCTTTTTAAATTTAAGTTTGCTTCGGAGTCGCAGAGCCCTGCCTGCCTGCCCGGTATCTTTGAACAACTTTAAGAACTTTGGTCTTTTAACTTTCTCCTTTCTATAGAGTCGCTCAAAAACCAAAGACTGTTTTTCCTTTTGTTATTATTATTGTCGAAATACCCTTTTGGATATTTCTTTTATGAACGGTTTAAGACAATTTGGTGCAATTTTTACTCTCTTTATTTCACTTTGATCTTGTCTCTTTCGGGTCTAGTTTGATTTTTGTTCTTCTTTGTATTTTCTTTGGCATCACATCCTTTTTTAACTGTTTTTAACTTCCAGCACGAGTCTTTTACATAGGATAAAGATTACAGTTTCTGCCGAAAAAATGTTTTGTAAGTTTTTATTCCGATAATTATTTTGAGAAATTTAGCTATTTCAAGTTTATTTTCATGATTCTATATTTCTTCTTACTAAAGAAAGAATTTTAAAATAATAAAATAAACTACTACCGAAAAAAAAAGCACATGCCTCAGCCGTGGCTAGGTACCGGCCACGAAGCGTACCAAGGCAGACATCAAACCGGATCAGTTTAGATAACGACGAACCAAAATTATATTTGGTTAGAAAGTGATTGTAATTTCATAACGACAATCTGCAATCGCATGGTTACTTTTGGTACGACAAGAAAACCGTGCTCATGAGGTTCTGCAATACTAAATTAGCCAATCGGTCAGGCAATTGATCCGGATTGACGATCAAAGATAGTTTATTTTATATACTTGGAAGTTTTAGTCGACGATCAAAGATAGTTTATTTTATATCCTTGAAGTTTTAGTTGAGGACACAAAAATTAAGAAATCCATTTTTAGTCTAAAAAGTAATGTTAAAAATATAAATTAAAATTACTTTGACCAATCATAGAAAAAATTATAAAGCATTTTTGGTCATGCAATTTCCAATAAAACTATAAAACTAAAAGTAATATAAAAATATGAAAATATCATTCGTTTTGAAACATTAAAAACTCTCCAAAACATGATGTATTTTGAAACTGAGAGAATATTATACTACTCTTTTCGTTCTCGAAAATAAGATGTTTTAGTTTTTTTACTTATTACACAAAGATAGATTTTTATATGTTTAAGGTACTTTTTATATTTTTAAGAAACATTAAATGAAAATATTTGAATTGATTAAATTTCATTAGTGAAAAGTTATTGGAAAGTGTATAATAAAATAAAAAAAATTAAATTATAACATTTATTGAATTCTTAAGAAACGTGAACACTTTATAAAATCGATTTCAGGGAACATAGGGATAGGGAGTATGTATTAATTTGACCCAAGTTGTTTTCTCTTTCTTGTGAGCACCGACCAATTACCAAATTAGACTTCTTCAATGCTCAAACAGCGTGACTATTTCGATGTCAAACATATTCTAACATCCACAATTTTGTACCAAATGGACTTAACCGGTTGTATTTGAGAGGATTAGTAGGTAGCCGTATTCATTTGTTTTCCATTTTCACATGTACACTATTTGAAAGTGGAAGTTTGTAAGTCTTCGTTCATGATTATCAAAAAAATAACATGTGTTTCATAGCACTGCCATTTAATAAAAAAAACACATATTGTCCCTCACATACATTTATTTATAATATACAATGTAGTAAATAATACGTTATTACATAAACCTTTATATTCCAATAAAAGTTTAAAATTGTGCCCAGGGTCAAACAGTTGTCAAACTAATATCTTTTAGCAAAAAAAAAAGTCAAACTATGTTGGTAAATTATAAATAGTATATAGAATAAAAATGAATGAGATAAAATAAATAAAATATAAAAATGAAATATTTCTTCATATTTCTTCTTCGTCGAAATTGCAGTGAACCATTTTGGATTTTGTTTATATTTTTACAATTGACAAGTTGCAAAAAAATTCCTTGAATTAATGTACTAAACTATTTTACATCATATTATTCCATAAAAGGATTTTAATACTATAATCATTTGTTTAATCCCTCCCAAAATTATGTGATTGTAGCAAATAAACATTTTTAGTTAAAAACTATCAAAGACATTTGTGATTTTGTATTTAAACATTTTTTTCTTATAAATAGTTATTTACTACTACTAATTTCGATACCATCAATGTCTAACACCACTATAACGCTTCTTTTGTGTTGTCCTTTTGTTACTTAATTACAGCAGGAAATTTCAGAAGGCAACACAGAAAGTAAATCATAATTGTCACACGTAACATGGCTGTCGTAGGAGTCACGTTTCCTCCGCTGTCGTTTTAGCAAACCACCGGCATTCAACGCCGTTATTTTTTTTATTTTAAAATCTCCAACTCCCTTTTTATTTTATTTTCCGATTTAATTAATTTTCAATCATCGCCTTGTTTTTCCTTTTCGTGTTGATCTCTCTAAAGCTTACTCTTCAACTTCTTCTCCTCACCGTCCGATGCTTTGACTTTTTAAACCGATCATATTTCTTTGACTTCAGCGTTCCGGCAACGATGGGTCACTGTTACAGCCGGAGCATTTCCACCGTCGAAGATAACGACGGAGATATTCCCGCCGGAGCCGCCCAGCTTCCGAATCATACTGATAACCACCACCGGACTTCAATTCCCAATTCTCCGGCTGCATCCTCCTCTTCCGAAGTCAACCCTTACACCATCAGCCCATTTCAAAGCCCGTTGCCGGCGGGAGTAGCTCCGTCACCGGCGAGAACTCCGGGAAGAAAGTTCAAATGGCCGTTCCCGCCTCCTTCGCCTGCGAAACCGATCATGGCGGCTCTGAGACGGAGAAGAGGTACGGCTCCGCAGCCTCGAGACGGTCCGATCCCTGAGGAGAGTGAAGAAGTACATGATCACGGAAGAGGCGGCGGAAGCGGAGAGAGGTTAGATAAGAACTTCGGATTCTCGAAGAACTTCGAAGGGAAGTATGAGCTGGGGAAAGAGGTTGGTCGAGGGCATTTTGGTCATACTTGTTGGGCTAAAGCCAAGAAAGGCAAGATCAAAGGACAAACCGTAGCTGTCAAGATCATTGCTAAAGCGAAGGTCTGTCTCTCTGTCTGAAATCTTGACTTTGGAACATGTACTTATGTTCTTTTTAATAAAGTGAGGTTTTGTTCTGTTTCAGATGACATCAGCTCTATCCATTGAAGATGTTCGTCGAGAGGTGAAGCTGCTGAAAGCTCTGTCTGGGCATAGGCATATGGTTAAGTTCTACGATGTGTTTGAGGATGCGGACAATGTCTTTGTTGTTATGGAGTAAGTATGTCTCTTTGTTGTGCGTTTATTAATGTGTTTCAATGTGTTCTGTTTTAAATGAATTTTTGGGTTATATAGGACAAAGTTTATATTTTCTCTATTGATGACTGCTTTTGTGAATTTAAGTTTCATACAGTTACCTTTAAGATAGTTTTTTCTAGAGCAGTGAAGATTAGAGTTGTTATATAGTAGTACCAATGGTTAAGATTTTCTCTAATGATGGCTGTTTTTTGGGCTGAAGTTACATACAGTCTCTTTTCAAGTAGTTTCTTGTAGAGCAATGAACGTTGGAGTTGTTATTATATACACCAATGGTTTTTTGAAAAATGATTTTGATATTTTACCATGTAATATGGTTATAGGATATGTGAAGGTGGAGAGCTATTGGATAGAATTTTGGCGAGGTAAACAAAACTATTCCACCTTGTATCTTGGCCTAATCAGGTTAATTAGCTTAGCTTTGTATTGCATATGGATGTATAAACTTTTACTGACCACATCTTTTTTACTGCAGAGGTGGTCGGTATCCAGAGGCAGATGCTAAGCGTATCCTTGTTCAGATTCTATCTGCAACTGCTTTTTTCCATCTTCAAGGTGTGGTGCACCGTGACCTGAAGCCAGAGGTACATCTTCTACTTCCACCACTATGTAGAATATCACAAGTCGCTGAACAAACCCTCTACTCTTTTGTGTTCAGAATTTTCTCTTTACCAGCAAAAACGAGGATGCAGTACTCAAGGTCATAGACTTTGGCTTATCTGATTTCTCCAGATTCGGTAATGACTTTGTTCCTCTTTGATTCTCTGCTTGTAGAGTCGTAATTAGGGAACTGACAAAGGATGGAACGGTGTGTGTTTGTGTTTGATCTTTTTTAATCAGATCAGCGTCTCAACGATGTGGTAGGAAGTGCATACTATGTTGCACCTGAAGTACTCCACAGAAATTACAGCACTGAAGCAGATATATGGAGCATCGGTGTCATATCGTACATATTACTCTGTGGGAGTAGACCTTTTTACGGACGAACCGAGTCTGCTATTTTCCGCTGTGTGCTTAGAGCGAACCCTAACTTTGATGACTTGCCGTGGCCTTCTATATCTCCTATTGCTAAAGAATTTGTGAAAAGGCTTCTGAATAAAGACCATAGGAAAAGAATGACGGCTGCTCAAGCTTTAGGTAAATTCTTTGATCACCAGTGTTATAAACTAGAGACAACTGATAGGTGAAATGAAAAAAACATGAGTATGATTAAAATATTTTGCAGCTCATCCATGGCTTCGAGATGAAAACCCTGGTTTGCTTCTTGATTTTTCGATATACAAATTGGTGAAGTCTTATATCCGTGCTTCACCTTTCAGAAGAGCAGCACTTAAGGTAACAGTCTGACATATGTGATCAGATCCTTTCGTTGCTTGTGTAAATATTTATTTTGATGTCACTTGGTACCATAGTCTCTATCCAAAGCTATACCAGAAGAAGAACTCGTGTTCCTTAAAGCACAGTTCATGCTCCTGGAACCAGAAGATGGAGCCTTGTATCTTCGCAATTTCACTACGGTCAGTGTGTGATTTCTACACTAATCTTTCAGTTGGTAATTCAAACTGCTTAGTTTCAAACTATTGTGGTAATATGCAGGCTTTGACAAGATATGCTACGGATGCTATGATCGAATCTAGGCTTCCTGACATTTTGAACTTGGTACGCACGCACTAGCACATGGATCTTCTTGAGTCTCAGCATTGTCTAGTCTCTGTATAACTGTATGCATAATACTCTTCTTTTTCTTCCTTAGATGCAACCCTTAGCACATAGGAAACTTGATTTTGAAGAGTTTTGTGCGGCTGCGGTTAGCGTTTATCAACTAGAGGCTCTTGAAGAATGGGAACAGATCGCAACTATAGCGTTTGACGACTTCGAACGTGAAGGAAGCCGAGCCATCTCTGTCCAAGAACTCGCTGAGGTATGGTGAGACTTCAATATAGTACCGTAACACCACGATCATTCTCATGAATCTTGGGTTTTGCGCATATGCAGGAGATGAGTTTGGGACCAAATGCGCATCCTCTGCTCAAGGATTGGATCCGGAGTTCTGATGGAAAGCTGAGTTTCTTGGGATATGCAAAATTCTTGCACGGTGTGACTGTTCGAAGCTCGAGCTCGAGACCTATTAGGTGACTTCTAACTTTGCAAATTCAAACCTAATCATACTCTGTCGTTTCAAGACAAAACACACCTGAACTGGAAACAAAGGTACCTCTATTGTATTGAGCATTTTGTTTTCCAAGAGGAAACATTCCAAAATCAAAAACCAAACAAACAAAAGAAGAAATTTTCTTTTTTTGTAAGTTATTTTTCTCTTTAATTTCCGGATTGTATAGATTATAGAAAGAAATGGATAGGTTGTTGTTGTTCGGTTCTGGTTTCCTTGGTATTGGAGGTGTAATAAATCGACCATTTTAGATACAATACAACTTTTACACTACACACATTGGAAACTTAACTACCATCACTATTCTCGACAAAACACACACACTATCCTCCTATTAGTGTAGATGCTCAATACTAATCTATGTAGCGGTTGTAAACTGTATAGAGTCAAAGTTGAGTTGCATAAGTTAGATAATGTAAAGTAAAGTGATATTGGGAAGAAAAAAAAGTAAAAACACACCGTTTTGGTTTTGGCGATTTTTTTACCGATCTAGAGTTTTGAGGTTTCGTTTTTGGCAAGGCTTCCTGCCGTTGCCGGCAAGACTTTCCGGTGGATTCGATGGCAAGTTCGGAGGCCCCAAAGGGGGACTTGGTGACGGTTCAGTCGGTGCAAGTTACAAAGCCTACGTAGAGTTGGGTTTCAGTAGCGCAGGATAAGTAGAGTTTAAAGAAGTATGAAATTGATGTGTCAACGAAGGATGAATTATATTTTATGGAAATCCCAGATGAAGTGAGGATTTTTTGGTTGGAAAATTTTTGGACTCAGCTCTCCACTTAGCAAAGGTCCATATGATCCTAAATAAGATTTGGAGCTATGGTGATTCTTCATAAAATACAGAGGTATTTGAAGTCAATTCTACTACGATAAGATTTAAGGTCAAAAACCCAAAATCTCGTGAGCGTATCGTGAAAAGGAGTATGTGGAATATTGCGGGTGTGCCAATGGTGGTAACTAAATGGATGCCTAAAGCGGAAGATGAGAAGCATGAAGAAGACTCAATCCCCACGTGAGTTCACGTCAAAAATGTACCACTTCACATGTTTTCATGGTAAGGTCTCAGCTTTGTCACAAGTCTTGTGTGTTTTCCAGTGAGACTTCATCTTGATATGATAGCTTGTTCATCCTTTGAGAAAGCAAAAGTGTTCGTGAATGTTCATGTTACTAAGGCCCTTCCTAGAGTAATCACGTTCAAGAAAAATGGGAAAGAATTCACTGCTGAGTTTATCTATCCATGGCTGCCACGAGGTGTAGTTTGTGTGATAAATAGGGACATAAGGAGGAAGTATGTGTGATTAAAAAGAAAGAAACGGAGAAAACAAGGGAGGTAACTACGCCTAAGAGTCAAAACAACTGTGGCAGTAGCGAAAAAGGAGAAGTGCAAGATGATGCATGCACTGGAGAAAATAACATTGAAGAGCTGGAGAGGCAAGAAAGGTCAGTGATCGAAGAAAATGATCAGGAAAGTAGTAAAAAAAGAGAAGAAGTAAATGAGAATTGGCTGAATGTTTCGCCTGGAAAGGTTGGACGTTCTCCATTGCGCTATACTGCGGAGAAACAAACAGATTTAATCATCTCAGCTTCAAAATTCTCTGTTCTCATTCTAGATGAGGAGGAAGAAGGAGAAATTCAAGAGGAGGAGAAGATATATAATGAAGAGACAATAGTACCTGAGACAATTCTCTCTAACACAGAGTTACAAACATTCAAACAAAGGAGCTGGGGAACATGTCCATGACTGATGCAGTTCAGAATCAACTGCCACCACATGAGTCTAGGAAAAAACAAACAAAGGCTATGGAGAACACAACTCAGCTATCAGGTGCAACCCCGGTGGCAATGAGTACTAGGTCCTCCTCTCGCAAAAATCTTTAATGTCAAGTTTCTTTTGGAATGTTCGCGGTTTCAACAAACATCTTAAACATTCCGTTGTAAAAGAGTAGACGCAAGGTAAAGATATGTTGTTTGGTTGTCTATTGGAGACAAGGGTAAATGAGGGTAAAGTAGTAGGGATTATTAAATCGATTTTCAAGGATTGGTCTTTGATATCTTATGAATTTGCATGAGGGTAAAGTAGTACATTTTGATCATATAGACTAGGATTTAGTCATCTTTAGGTTGCATTTTGCATACATGAGTCTTTATTAGGGGCTGGAGTGTGCTATGGAGTTCTTGGAGGTGTTTAGAGACATTTCTGGTGCAAAAAGGTGAAAAATGAACATGGATGAAAGTCTTAAAGATATCTTCTGTTGCTAATATTTTGGGAAGACATAGTAAATTGAGTTAGCTTTCTAATGAAAGTGGTTTCAAGTCATTTGAAGCTGTATTGGAGGAGTTATGATCGATTTACTAGAGGCATATCAACCCTGGTCGAACCCTGGTAGACCACCGCGGGTTTCCTTACCCGCGCGGGCAAAGAAGGCTGGACGACAGAAGCAGCGCGGATAGACCAGCGCGGGTTAAAAGACCCACGCGGACGACCCAGGACGACCCAACGCGGGTTAGGCGACCCGACTTCTACCCAAGGCGCTTTTTCTCTTGGTCGAATTTTAGTGTTTTTAAAGGGCTTTTTAGACTTTTTAATGGAAACCATTAGGTTTTCTAGGGATTGTATAAATACCCTTTTATCCCAAAGTTGGGACATATCTTGTTTTCTATCTAATCAAAACCACTTTTGGGGTGAAAGATCTAATCTTGATCATTATCTTTGTGTTTGCTTGATTGCTTTGATCATTAATCATGTTTAGACTTAGATCAACTAATGATTTAGTGTCTATCATGATAATGAGTGAGTAGTCATCTTTGGATTCATGGGTTAGGATGATTAAGTGATGATCTAGAATGTTTAGAGTAGATTAATATGTTTCCTTGCTTGATTGAGTGATCTTAATGATAATCTAGAGTTGGTCATTTCAGATTAGAAATCTAGACATTTCATTGTCTGAAAGGTGTTCGATAAAATGTCTGAGCCAACTTAACATGCTCTTAACTTACCCTACCAAAGACATTTGATGTTAGGAGAGTTTTGATAGTTGAATGATTTGTTCTTAATGATTGCTTGATTGACACAAACCAAAGACATTTGATGTTTGATCAATGAGAGTAAATGAGCATTTGTCTTGACAAAGAACTTGCTTAGAATTGTTATCTAAACTTAGGGAAATGTGTTGATTGAAACATTGCCATTTTAGATTGAATCATAGTTATTTGAAATCAAATTCCTATACCCATGATTCCTCTTTTATCCATTTGCTTGAAAGTTTGCTAGTTAATTGTGTTAGAGTCTTGATAGTTTGATCTAATCACTTCACTATATTGGATGCACTTAGCTTAAGTATGAACTTGTATTCTCATTGAATTGAAACACTTAGAAATGGATTGACATCTAAAATACTACATTGATTTGAACCTTAGACCCTTAAAAAGTCCATTTCAAATTTGGTGCCGTTGCCAGTTCTAAGTTGATTTTGACATTGAGATTTGGTCCTTGCTTGAGACTAAGTCTTATTTTCTTGTATCTAGGTACTGATTCTCTCTCCTAGCTCTTTTGAATGTCAGGTACATGAACTTGAGGAGTTGAAGATATTAGAGCTTTTGAAAGGGAGATTGCAAAGAAGAGAAGAGAAAAAGAAAGGAAAGCTCATTTGGACAGAGTTGAGCTTGAGATGGAGGGGAATCAGCGCCAAGCTAGAGCTATTGGCACCTATGATCAACCCAATATACATGGTAGTAGGCTGGGTATCAGGACACCAACTGTGGAGAACAACAACTTTGAGATCAAATCCAGCTTGATCAACATGATAGAGAACAACAAATATCATGGTCTTGCTTTGGAGGATCCACTTGATCACCTGGATCAATTTGATAAGTATTGTGGCCTGTCAAAAACAAATAGTGTCTCTGAAGATGCCTTCAAGCTGAGATTGTTTCCATTCTCTTTGAGAGACAAAGCTCACACATGGGAGAAGAACCTTCCAAGTGACTCTATCACCATTTGGAATGAATGCAAGACAACCTTCTTCAACAAGTTCTTCTCTAGCTCAAGGACTGCCAAGCTTAGGAATGAGATCTCTGGGTTTCAACAGAGGAATCTTGAAGGTTTTAGTGAAGCATGGGAAATGTTCAGAAGCTACTGGTCTCAATGCCCACATCATAGTTTTACCAAGGAGAGTCTGCTCAGTACCTTCTATAGAGGAATTTTACCTAAGTTCAGAAGCCAGCTGGATACTGATAGCAATGGGTTCTTCTTGGGGAGAACTGAAGAAGATGCTGAGAAACTTGTAGAGAACATGTCTCATAGAAGCAACATAGGGAGTGGAGGAGATGATCAGAACACAAGGAAAGAATTGAAGGCTCTACAAGACAAGTTGGATAAGATTCTCTCAGATAGAGCTAAACAAGAGAAGATGAACTCTGTTGGTGAGCAGAAACAAGAGGAGATTGCTGTGGTTAATGAAGTTGATGGTCTAGAAGGTCAAGAAGAGTTGTGCTTTGTGAATGCTAATGGGACATGGTACAAGAAGGAGCCTAACTTTCAGTACCACAACAACTACCAGCAAAAGCCCTTCTACAACAACCAACAAGGTGGTTACCAGTCTACACAAGGCCAAACTGGGTCTTCCACTTCTGCCCCTCAAGAGAGTAGCACCAATACTATGTTGAAGCAAATCTTGGAGTCTCAGAATAACACTGCAAAGAACATTGGAGATGAATTGAAGATTCTCCAGACCAAGATTGATGGGAACTACAATGACCTCAGCGACAAGTTCCTACAACTCTCCTCTCACTTCAAGGCTTTGAAGAATCAGTTTGCCTCTATGCCTTCAACCTCCAAGCGCCCAATGGGATCTCTACCAGGGAAATCAGAGCAACACCCTAAAGAGTATTGCAATGCTATCCTCTCTACTACTTCTGAGATGGAGTTGAGTGATCATAGGAAAGAAGTAAATGAGCTTGAAAGACCCATGTATGGAACAGAAGTTGTTGCCACGGCTGAAGCACAGATTGTGGAGAAGGTTGGACAGAGGGTTGAAGCAAAGATTGTGACGAGAGCTGAGCTCAAAGCTGAGAAACCAATTATTGAGAATGTTGTCAAGAAGTTGAAGGAGGTTAAGCTGGAAGAGACCCATGAGGTTGAGCAGTCACCCTATGATAAGCTTCCATTTCCACAAAGGCTTCTCACAAAGGCTCAAAAGAAGGTGATCTCCAAGTTTAGAAAAGACATGGGTGATGTAGCAGTCAACCTTCCACAGATAACGAATATGCATGATGCTCATGTCCAAATGATGCTCATCAAGGACATTCTAGCTCACAAAGAAGAAGTAGGAGAGCTTCTAAACATCTCTACTATGCAGCTTGATCCACCAGTCACACCAAAGTCCCTTCCCAAACTAGAAACCCAAGGGAAGTTCACCTTGTCTTGCTCCCTTGGTAAGTTCACACTTGATGATGCTCTTGTTGATTCTGGTGCAAGTGTGAATGTGATCTCAATAGAGATGGTGAAGAGTCTTGAGATTGAAAACATGGAGCCAAACACATCCTTACTAATGTTGGGGGACTCCTCTTCTACAACTCCAATTGGTCTCATCAAGGACTTTCCTTTGAAGATTGGAGCTTGCACCATTCCTATTGACCTCACTGTTTTGAAGATGGCAACTGGGAAGAGAGTCCCATTGATCCTTGGAACACCATTTCTAACAACAGTAGGAGCTTGCATTGACTTTGCCAACAAGAAGGTCACACTCCTCAATGTGAACAAAGCTGTCTCCTACCCAATCAAGTCTGCAATGATGAATGTTGAGTATTGTGGAACTATCACTTGTGGAGAACCTTCCACTGAAAAGATCAAGGATGAAATGGTTGTTAGTGGAAAATAAATTCTTGATGGAGAGTCCTCTAACAAGATATGTGATGAGCACTTGGAAAGTTCTACAAAGGAGGAGGTGGGTAGAGCCACAGAGGCTACTCATCACAAGAAGAAGATGATCAAAGAACCTTATCCCGCTCCTATTGAGAAATCTTCACACATTCTAACTCTTTATCCAATGAAGATCAAAGATGGAGTGATTGAGTACAAGATCAAGTGCAAGGGAGAGTCTAAACCATTCTCAAGTGCAAGGGCCATCATAACTCCTCAGCTCCAAGATGATCAACTCAAGCTTCAAGAGCTCCTCTCTCAGGTCCTCATCATCACTCTTGAAGGTGGGAAGGATCCTCCTTCTCCATTCTCCACTTGAGGTACCAGTCCACCACTTTTCCATTGTATATACCAGTTTTTCTTTGCATTTATCTCTCTTTTAGGTATCTCTTTCAACTTACTAACACAGAGACTGTGTGAACTAAGTTTGGGGGAGGTACCAAGTATTTGATCATATTTGCTTTGATGATATTGCATTGAGTCTTGCATTGTACATACATATTTGCATAGAAAAACAAAAAAAATGAAAAAAAAAATTTGAAAAAAAACACACAAAAAGAAGCATGTAGTTGCATCACTTGCATTCTTAGGATTGAGTATAGAGCATAAGTTGCATTCACTTGCATATGGAGCAGCAGTTGAAAATGCCTTGTAAAGAACACTTGTCTTGCACTGAAATTGACACCCTAGCTAAACATATCAAGTAGCTTAAGCATCTCTTGAAAGACTTGCATGCTTCGAGCCTTGAAAACTCTTCTTGAAACATGTTTGCTTGCTTGATATTGGCATTGTTCTTGAATCCAACTCCAACCTGAATCTAGACTTGAATGAACTTAATCTCTCTTGTATATGGGCACTTGCATACTTGATCATGGATCTCATACACATTTGGGTTATCTTTTCCATTCATTATCCTTGTTAACCCAAATGGCACTTCCACCCTTGAACCCTAGCCATTCTTTGAGATCAAACATTGATATGCATGAGTGAGACCTCTTTTGATAGCTTGTCATGTGCAAAATCTTGAGAGTATTGGAGGCGACATAGATTTGTTCTCATCTCTTGCTAGTATAAGACTTCATTTGAGCTAGCATTTGGGATGGTGAGTGGGTTTGTGTGTTCTAAATGTTAATATCTTGGGTTTGGGGAGTGAGAAAGATGAGAAAGATGAAAAAAAGAGTGTCATGAGAAAAGAAAAACCCTAGGGCCAAAAGAAAAGAATGAATCTCTAGATTGTGTACAAAAGAATCTTCCCCCTTAAAAAAAGAGAGAGAGAATCAATGAAAAGGTGGCAAGGGAAATGAGAAAGAGTTAGAGCTAGTGTTGTAAAAAGTGAGTAAAAGTCCCTAGTTGGTTGAGTCAAAAGAAAAAGAGAGTTGTTCATTGGGTGAGTGATGTGAGTGGGTGCTATTTTGGTTTTAGGATGGGGATGAAATGGGTAGAGCTTGTAATCACTTAGGAAAAGGGTATAATGATGAGAATGGATCTATGTATGCATGAATTGCTTCTAGTCTTAGATAAATTTTGCATAATGATCAAGCTCCTTGTTCTTGAGTGATAACCACCTTGAAATGATGCATTTGAACCCTCCTCTTCTTTCACATTAGACTATTTGCTTACCTAGCCAAATGAATGAGATCATGTGCTCATTTGTGAGAATTCACCTTGTGTGAGTGTGTGTGAATCAATGTAAGAGCTGGTTAAAAAAAACTTGTTGGTTGATAAGCATTGCAACTTGTGTAGAGGTTTAAGAGTATTGATAGGCCTAGAGAAGTTAGAGTACAATAAGAGAGTTTGCTCATGATTTTTGCTATGTTTCTTTAGGATGTCAAGTTGAGTACTAGAAAGTGTTTCTTTTGGTTATAAGCTCCCATCTTTATTTCTTTCCTTCTTGAGTTTTTGAAAAGTTTACTTGAGTACAAGTAAAGGACTAGTGTGGGGGAGCTGGTATCTTATGAATTTGCATGATTTTAGTCATTCATCCTTGTACATTTTGATCATATAGACTAGGATTTAGTCATCTTTAGGTTGCATTTTGCATACATGAGTCTTATTAGGGGCTGGAGTGTGCTATGGAGCTCTTGGAGGTGTTTAGAGACATTTCTGGTGCAAAAGGGTGAAAGATGAACATGGATGGAAGTCTTAAAATATCTTCTGTTGCTAATATTTTGGGAAGACATAGTAAATTGAGTTAGCTTTCTAATGGAAGTGGTTTCAAGTCATTTGAAGCTGTATTGGAGGCGTTATGATCGATTTACTAGAGGCATATCAACTCTGGTCGAACCCAGGTAGACCACCGCGGGTTCCCTTACCCGCGCGGGCGAAGAAGGCTGGACGAAAGAAGCAGCGCGGGTTGTACGACCCACGCGGACGACCCAGGACGACCCAGCGCGGGTAGACCAGCGCGGGTTGGGCGACCCGACCTCTACCAGGGGCGCTTTTTCTCTTGGTCGAATTTTAGTGTTTTTAAAGGGATTTTAGACTTTTTAATGGAAACCATTAGATTTTCTAGGGATTGTATAAATAGCCTTGTTATCCCAAAGTTGGGACATATCTTGTGTTTTATCTAATCAGAACCACTTTTGGGGTGAAAGATATAATCTTGATCATTATCTTTGTGTTTGCTTGATTGCTTTGATCATTTTGCTTGATTGCTTTGATCATTAATCATGTTTAGACTTAGATCAACTAATGATTTAGTGTCTATCATGATAATGAGTGAGTAGTCATCTTTGAATTCATGGGTTAGGATGATTAGGATGATTAAGTGATGATCTAGAATGTTTAGAGTAGATTAATATGTTTCCTTGCTTGATTGAGTGATCTTAATGCTAATCTTGAGTTGGCCATTTCAGATTAGAAATCTAGATATTTCATTGTCTGAAAGGTGTTCGATGAAATGTCTGAGCCAACTAAACATGCTCTTAACTTACCCTACCAAAGACATTTGATGTTAGGGGAGTTTTGATAGTTGAATGATTTGTTCTTAATAATTGCTTGATTGACACAAACCAAAGACATTTGATGTTTGATCAATGAGAGTAAATGAGCATTTGTCTTGACAAAGAACTTGCTTAGAATTGTTATCTAGAGTTAGAGAAATGTGTTGATTGAAACCTTGCCATTTTAGATTGAATCTTAGTCATTTGAAATCAAATTCCTATACCCATGATTCCTCTTTTATCCATTTGCTTGAAAGTTTGCTAGTTAATTGTGTTAGAGTCTTGATAGTTTGATCTAATCACTTCACTATATTGGATGCACTTAGCTTAAGTATGAACTTGTATTCTCATTGAATTGAAACACTTAGAAATGGATTGACATCTAAAATACTACATTGATTTGAACCTTGGACCCTTGAAAAGTCTATTTCAGTCTTCAGTGGCCAATTATGAACACAATCAAAGAGGGAGAGTATTGGTTCTGTGAAGGGATACGGTCCGTATGAATCAAATATATAAGTCAGACCAACTGATTACTTGCTCAGTATGTTTAAAGAATGAAGAGGAGTCTTTTGCACCTTTGTGTATGCAAGTAATGGAGTTGAGGAGAGGAAGATGGTATGAGAGGATTTATGCAATCATTAAAGCTCCCCTCTGTTTCAGAACAGAGCTTGGATACTAATGGATGACTTTAATGAGATTCTGGATGGTGAAGAACACTCTCGCTACTCCCAAGATCCTATCTGCCTATTGGTATGAAGAACTTTCAAAGGGTGGCTCGATATTGCTCTTTCACTGATATGAGTTGTTATCAAGGACCTTTGTTTACATGGTGCAAAAAAGAGATGAAGGAATAATTTGCAAAAATTTGAATAGAGTTCTATTAAATGATGTGACATATATCAGATTCGCTAATGCTTACTCTGTCTTTGAGGCTGGGGGCTGCTATGAACAAATGAGATGCAAAGTCAAACTCATCCCAGGAACAACCAAGATTAAACGTCTGTTCAAATATGTAAATGCCACTGGTAAGCTACCAAGTTTTCTTCCCATAATGGATGAATATTGGTCTTCCAGAGAAAAGCTCTTCCGTTCAACTTCTGCCATGTTTAGATTCTCGAAAAAACTCAAGGCCTTGAAACCTTTGATAAGTGATATTGGTCGACAGCAGTTGGGGGATTTATCAAAGAGAGCTAGAGAAGCCCATCAAGTTCTGTTTGAGAAAGAAAAGAAAACATTAACTACTTCATCGCAAGATGATATGTAGGAGGAAGCAGAGGCGTATGAAAATTGGTTAACGGTTTCTAGTCTAGAAGAGGATTTTCTCAAACAGAGATCAAAACTTCATTGGTTAGCGTGGGAGATCAGAATAACAAGACATTCCATAACTCAGTCAGAACTCGCCAAGCTCAGAACATGATCAGTGAAGTCACGTGCTCATGACTTCACTAATGTTGTTCCGTCGGTTTTTCAGATGGGATTTTAGCCTAAAGGAATCAACTCTACCATTCTTGCGCTTATTCAAAAGAAGACGGAAGCACCATGTATGAAAGACTATCGCCCGATTGCATGCTGCAATATGTTGTACAAAGTGGTGTCCAAAATTATTGCTAATAGGCTCAAAGTGGTGCTCCCGAGTATGATAACTGAGAACCAATCTGCATTTATCAAGGGAATACTCTTGATGGAAAACGTCCTACTAGCCACTGAACTGATTAAGGATTACCACAAAGCTGATATCAGTCCAAGATGCACTATGAAAATCGACATTTCAAAGGCTTTTGACTCTGTTCAATGGGATTTTGTACTGAAAAGTCTAAAGGTTATGGGATTTCCTGAAGTGTTCATTCACTGGATCAGGTTATGCATTACTATGCCTTCCTTCTCAGTGCAGGTAAATGGGGAGCTAGCTGGATACTTTCGGAGTGGTCGGGGATTACGACAAGGTTGCTCACTCTCCCCATACTTGTTTGTGCTATGTATGAATGTTCTCTCACTAAAACTCGACAAAGCCGTGGAGGATCAGAAATTTCAGTACCACCCAAGGTGTAAGTCCCTATACCTTACTCATTTATGCTTCGCAGACGACTTGATGGTCTTTGTAGAGGGGTCGAAACATTCAATAGAGGGTGCTATCTCTGTCTTTGATGAGTTCGCCACTTGGTCTGGTCTGAATATCACCATTGAGAAATCGACAGTTTATATGGTGGGTGTCCCAGAGCATACACGCATCTCTATCTTAGAGAAATTCCCATTCGCAGAGGGCGAGCTCCCTGTGAGATATATTGGCTTACCGCTGATGACGAAGAGGATGACGTACCATGACTATCTTCCACTGATAGAAAGTATACGATCTCGTATAAGCCCATGGAATACTCGATGCCTTTCATATGCAGGACGACTGCAATTGATCCACTCTAAACTAATGAGTATAATCAACTTATGGTCGTCAGCCTATAGACTTCCTGGAAAATGTTTAAAAGAGAAAGAGTGTCTATGCTCTGCTTTTCTCTGGACATGACTGGAGTTAAAGACTTCAGGTGCAAAGGTGGCGTGGAAGGAGGTTTGCAAACCAAAGTGTGAGGGTGGGTTGGGACTCTGACCACTGAAAGAAATAAACATTGTAAATGAGTTGAAGCTCATTTGGAGAATACTATCAGGAAAATCTTTATGGAGTAAGTGGGTTCATAAGAATCTGATCAAATGGAGGAATTTTTGGGAGTTGAATGGTAAGAGTCAGTTGGGTTTCTGGATGTGGAAGAAGCTTAAAGCTTCGGGATAGCGATCAAAACTTCTATAAAGTGGAGATAGGTAATGGAAGAAACACTTCCTTCTGGTATGATTGCTGGTCTGAGCTAAGTGTAGTATCCAAGCTGTTAGGAGACAGAGATGTTATTGATATGGGAATCAGGAAAAGTGCAACAGTGGAAGAAGCTTTACTTACTGATGGGAGAAGGAGACGCCAGAGAACACAGATGCTAAACAAGGTCGAAGAAGTATTGAGTTCATTGAGGCTAACACATGATTCGGAGAAAGGTGATACTAGTCTATGGAGAAGTAACGCTGGTTATAAGACTCAATTCTCTCCACAAGAGACCTGATGTCTTATAAGAGAGGTGAAAGAGGAATGTAATTGGGTTCAAGGGGTATGGTTTTCGAAAGCCACGCCCAAATTTGCCTTTATCACTTGGTTAGTAATGTTGGATCGCCTATAAACCATGGACAGAGTGTCGCGATGGACAAATAGGGTGGATCAAGGGTGTGTTCTCTGCAACTCCTCCCTGGAGTCACGAGATCATCTGTTCTTTGATTGCTCATACTCCTCTGAAGTGTGGGAGTACCTCACCAAAGGAATTCTAAAACGATCCTACTCTCCTAAGTGGATTGAAGTCAAGAAGATTGTCTCGAACAATACTGTGGCAGTGGAGAAAGGTTTTTGTCTTAGATATGCTATGCAAAGCGCCATCCATGCGTTGTGGAGGGAGAGAAATAAAAGTAGACATGGAGAGCCTCATACTCAGGTCCAAGTGTTTAAGAAGATTGTCGAGAAGAGTATAAGAAACAAGCTTAGCTTGAACAGAAAAAATGGACCCAAGAAGTTTAAAGGAACTCTTTCTTTTTGATTTGGCAGTAGAGAGTAAAAGTAAGTATAAAAAACAATCTATAGATACTAAAACACTTGGATGTAAAAAAGTTTTTTTTGATGAATACCAATTTAACATTCATTAAAAAAAATGATATTGAGAAAATTAAACAAACTGAAAACTTAATTAACTGTTTCTTTAGACTTTTTAATAATTTTACTCCCAAATTTTCAGATATTTAACTATCCACAGAATTTTAACTTGATTAAAAATCACTTTACAAATTGTGTTTAGAGGATCATCATCAATGTATAAATTTTGAGAAGTCATCTCTATTAAATTATCTATGTTGATTTATAATGAAAAGGAATGGAAACTACTTACTGTATTCCAAAAGATATATTAGTGGTTCAAAATTTAAGTGGTTTAACTTCATTCCAGAATGTATTAATTTTAATAATTTCATAAATTTTATATGTAAGAATCTTTGAAACTCTTTACAAATTTAACAAAATTTTCAATTCTTAAAATTTAACAGATCTCTCAACTTTAATATCAACTAACTATCACTAATCCCCTTAAATTTTGTTTTTATGTTTTGGTAATAAAATAAAAAATAAGTAATTATTCAAGATAACACTTTTTACATAATTACATTTTTATGACATTTTCTAAGATTTCTTTCAATATCTAGCATCTTCCCCTTAAATTTTGTTTTTATGTTTTGGTAATAAAATAAAAAATAAGTAATTATTCAAGATAACATTTTTTACATAATTACATTTTAATGACATTTTCTAAGATTGCTTTCAATATCTAGCATCTTAATATGATTCGAAGACTATACTTGTATTCACATGTGGTGTAAGTTTTGATTGAGTTCATAGAAATGGATCACATCGACACATGACCTACAACTACTTAATGAATTAACATTGAGCTGTAAAAAAGATTAGCCCAAACTTAAATAATATAACATCCACTTCGAACCTGTTATACGTCCCGCTGACTATTAATTTTCCCCGGAGTTTTATAACCCGGTTTTGAAAAAGTAGGAGAAAAAACAGATTGAAAATTTAATCGGGATTTCCAGGTTTGTGGAGGCATCACCACCCATATTAGAGCTTTATTTATTACTGTTAGACTGTAGTGTCAGCAAACAGAATTTTGGTTGATTTAGACCGGATCTAAAACATTTTTGGAGCTATAGCTATGCTCCTTGACCAGACGATTGAAGAGAAGTAGGCATGGACATAAAATTCGGAACCCGAACCGAAAAACTCGATCCGTTATCCGATCTGAAATGTAAAAATACCTAAACCGGTATTGTAGGGTGGTATAAAAAATATCCGAACCCGAAGTGTTATTAACCGAATCCGAACGGGTAATCCGAAAAATCCAAAATTAATAATCAATATAAATATTTTGAAATATATATAAGTATTTCAATTATTAAATTCAATATTTGTGGTAATATGATATATAAAATATAAATATTAAAATTTTAATAAATACTTTAAGTATATAATTAGTTATAAATAAGTACTTTATAATCTGCTCGTTAAAATAACAAGTCTATTCTCTATAAGGTAATGCATATTGTTTACAAATGATGTTTGTTTTCATGCTTGATTTAATTTTTTATTGTTATTTTAGTAATTTTATGTGTGATAGATTAATTTTTATTTAATTTAGGTGCATTTTTATGTTTTGTTTTAAAATTTTATTTTTTACTTCGGTTATATCCGAACCAAACCGATATAACCCGAATCCGAACGATATATGGTTACTTTATGGGTTTTAAGATGCAATACAATTGAACCGAACCCGAAGTGTTATTATCCGAACCCGATCCGTACTAATAAAATTTTAGTACATGACTTAGGAGCATAAACCCGAAAATCCGAAAATTCGAACGGGTACTCGAACAAGTACCCCGAACGCCCAGGCCTAAAGAGAAGAACAAAATAAACTCACACGTATAATTAGTTGGTACTTACCGCAACTTGTTGAATATGCAAGTCTCCTAAGATGATTAATAACAGAACACGACTTTAAAAAATGGGTTTTCTGAAAAAAAACCCTCAATGTGGTTTTTTTTTGCAAATTAATCCGCGAACTCAAAAACCCACGGGTCAATCCTCCAAATGCCAGTCAAACCGCAATATAACCATCGGCCGTATTTATGTGTATTTGACTGTGTATAATTTTAACATTTTTTCAATACTAGGTCGTTTTGGCGCTAATTTTTTAATGAAAAAATTTTGTTGAACTCGTGGTTTGAAATTTGAACCTTAAATACCATGTGCATGCTATATAACCATCTCGGCCAACAAATATATTTGTTTACTTAACAAACGCAATTATATAGATTTCTAAAACGAAATGACCTTGTTTTTCTCAGACATGGGAGCTTGCGTAAATGCACAATGAAGGTGGAGTCCAACAAATTTTTTTCATTAAAAAATTAGCGCCAAAACGACCTAGTATTGAAAAAATGTTAAAATTATACACAGTCAAATACACATAAATATGGCCGAGGGTTATATTGCGGTTTGACTGGCACTTGAAGGGTTGACCTGTGGGTTTTTGAGTTCGCAGATTAATTTGCAAAAAAAAACCACATTGAGGGTTTTTTTGCAGAAAACCCAAAATACTTAAAGGGTTCATATGTAAGGACTCCGACCATATAGGACGACGACCTACAACAATGCTACACTTTTACAATATATAGTTAATGTATTGTTTTTGGGCTATTTACTACAACAAAGACATTACTGATTATATGTCAGATTCGCTTACTATACGATTTCTAGAATATAGAGAAGTGAAAAAACCCCAAGGTTTCAAATTCGAAGTTTCTCTATATGTTTAAGTGTATATATTATACATATTAACTCAAATCAAACATAAATAATCTTGCCTAATCTAATAAAAAGCTAACTGACCTTTCCGACGTCTTATATTGTTATAGGAACACAAGATTTTATTATTCAAAAGGAAAAATGTTATTGTTGTTAGAAGATAAATATGGAAATTGGATGATTATTCAGCTTGGACACTTGTCCTTCTTTCCTTGTCAGTTTTGCACCATCACCATTGCACGTGTTAGTCCAATGGTTCTGTCTTTTTGTGTGTTTAACCAACTTCTCTTTTCTATATAAAGGGTTTCATGTTCACTTGTAATAATATATATGAGCAATTAGTTTTACCTATGTCCCTCCCTCATAACAAACAAAAACATCACTTTCATCTCTCCCTCTCTCCCACTATCGTTTCCTTCTTCTTTCTTATATACTAAACACATAAAAGAATAATATAATTAATATTCAGATATATAAATACCTCACCTTTATTACACAACACATTATCAGTACGAGCTCTCATATACCGGTGAAGTCAATCAATCCGGAAGCTCTAACCAACCGAAGCTTATCAATCCGAAAGTTCTTAAACCAGCCGAGGTAATGTTTAAAGTTATGTATTTCAATATACTTAATTTATTTAAATTTTATTATTGTTCCGGAGTGAGATGCTAGGCCTTCTCCGTTTATTTTTCGGGATGATAGGCGCTGCCTTTCCCGACTGATCGTTATGGTAGGCTATGCCTTCACGATCAGAGAAACACGTTGTTGGACCCAATTTTGGCCAATACCATAATGAGCCACGATCAAAGGCATGGACCTTAAAGGACCGGAGCACGTAGCAAGAATACGAGCTCGAGAAGGAGTCGCCGAGGTCGCGGAGATCGTGCAATCGTGGAGCTACCACAGAGATCTCGAAGTCGACGTACTATAAAGGAAGAGGAGTGGAAACAGAGGAGAACACGTTGAAAACCCTAGAGAGAGCTACACATTTACATCGATCTTGTTGTCTTCCCACTTTTAGATTCTTTCTTTACCGATCTCGTTTGTATCACTCGATCTAGTTCAATTCATTGTATTCGATCTTATTCATCAATAAAGTCCATTTTCACCTACTGGAAACTATTTAACATCATTGTGTTCTAAATATATCGTTGCCTACATCATTTGTCTTCCCTAGATCAAACCCCGATCACTATCAAATACTTAGTGTAGATTTTAGGTTCTACATTTTAGCACCGACTGTGGGGAAGATAAACGAAAAACATCTTTCCTAAGAAACCGATCTAAGTTTCCTAAGCGCGACTATGGATTCCAACCAAGTCTGACCTGATTGCTTCGGATCTATCGATCTCGAACTACTCAGATCGGGCAAATCGATCACGTCAAGAGAGGTCAATAATCTCGATAAACGCTCCCATACCTCGCGAGGAACGATTAACAGTCCCACTATCACCGCATTCGAGGATACACCGCAGAAAGGGGAAATCTTGACTTTCCACGAGCATGAAACTGTAAAGCTCGATATGCCCCACGATGACGGCTTAGTGATCGCATTAGAAGTAGGAGGCGTCGCCCTCTCGAAAATTTTCGTCGATACCAGAAGTGCTGTTAACGTCATTTCACAAGAAACGCTACAGTCGCTCGAACAACCGGCCCCAAAGATCAGACGAGAAGCGACCCCCGTCGCCAGTTTCGAAGGAAGATCGATCCTTTCGCTCGGGGTCGTATTATTAACTACGAAAGCCTGCGACCTGAAGCGAAAAAAAGAATTCACTGTAGTCGATCTTCCCATGCCTTTTGATGCCATTGTAGGACGCCCCTGGTTACACCAGATGAGGGCAGTTCCCTCAGTTTATCACCAATGCGTGAAGTTTATGTCTCCAACCGGAGAAACGACCATACTCGGAAGCCAAAAATAAGCTCGAGCCTGTTACATGTCCGAATTCCGAAAAATGCCACAGAAGGAGGAGAATATCCCACTCGCACGCGACCTCTCGGTCAAAGACCCCGCTAAAGATCTATCCAGTACCGTCCCTCTGGACGAAAGTTCCCCTAAAAAAAGCGTTAACATCGGGAACGGTTTACCTCCAGAGTTAAGGCGCAATCTCTTGTCGTTCCTCGAACAAAATATCAAAACGTTCGCATGGTCCGCAGGAGACATGCCAGGAATCGATATCAATGTCACTTCCCACGACCTAAACGTCGATCCCACATTTAAACCCATCAAACAGAAGCGAAGGAAGTTGGGTCCCGAGCGAGCCAAAGCCGTGAATGACGAAGTGGATAAGCTACTGAAAATATGCTTCATTCACGAAGTCCAATACCCCGACTGGCTAGCAAACCCAGTCGTGGTTAAAAACAAAAATGGAAAATGGAGAGTGTGTATCGACTTCACCGATCTCAACAAAGCATGCCCGAAAGAAAGCTTCCATTGCCGCATATCGACCGGCTAGTAGAAGCCACAGCCGGACATGAACTACTCTCCTTCATGGACGCATTCTCTGGCTATAATCAAATCCTCATGAATCCCGAAGACCAGGAAAAAATGAGCTTCATTACGGCGAGGAACATACTGCTATAAAGTGATGCCATTCGGGTTAAAGAATGCCGGAGCCACTTACCAAAGATTAGTAAACAAAATGTTCTCCAAGCAACTTGGGGAAACAATGGAAGTTTACATAGACGACATGCTAGTAAAGTCGTCGAAAGCAAGCAACCATGTTCCCTAGTTACAAGAATGTTTCAACATCCTCGACAAATTCGGAATGAAACTAAACCCAACGAAATGTACGTTCGGATTAGCCTATGGGGAGTTCCTCGGCTACTTGGTAACCGAAAGAGGAATCGAAGCCAACCCAAAGCAGATCGCAGCACTCGTCGATACCTTGCCCCCAAGATCGGTCCGAGAAGTACAACGCCTCACCGAGAAAATAGCCGCATTAAACCGTTTTATATCCAGATCGACCGATAGATGCCTTCCTTTCTACGTTTTTTGAAAGGAAATAAGAAATTCGAATGGAACATCGAATGCGATTCGGCCCTAAAAGAGCTCAAGGCGTACATCAGCGAACCGCCCGTGTTGTCAAAACCGATCGTAGGAGAAACCCTCTTTCTATACGTCGCGACCTCCGAACACGCGGTGAGCGGAGTCCTGATCCGCGAAGAAAGCGGAGAACAGAAACCAATATAGTACGTGAGTAGGTCGCTGACGCCGAAACCAGATATCCCGTAATGGAGAAACTCGCACTAGCGGTAGTAACTGCCACCAGAAAACTGAGACCCTACTTCCAGTCTCATTCAATCATAGTAATGACGTCGCAACCCCTTCGGACAATACTTCACAGTCCGAGCCAATCCGGCAGGCTCGCAAAATGGACAATCAAGCTCAACGAATATGACATAGAATACAAACCACGAACGAGCTCGAAAGCACAAGTACTAGCAGATTTCGTCATCGAACTCGTCCCAAAAGAGGATAGCTCGAGCTCGAATACTGAAAAATGGAGATTACATGTCGACGGGGCATCATCGAAACAAGGATCCGGAATCAGAATACAGCTCGAATCCCCAACGAGAGAAATGATCGAACATTCATTTCGCCTAGAGTTCAGCGCGTCGAACAACGAAGCCAAATATGAATCCCTGATCGCGGGGTTACGGCTCGCAAGAAGCGTCGGTGCCCGAGAAATCAGTGCCTTCAGCGACTCGCAATTAGTCACAAGCCAATTCCACGGAGAATACAAAGGAAAAAACGAAAGAATGGAAGCATACCTTTCAGTCCTGCAAGAAATCGCTCAACAGTTCGACAAGTTCGAACTAACAAATATCCCAAGGGGAGATAATACGTCAGCGGATGCGCTGGCCGCGCTGGCTTCAACTTCCAATCCGGCGGTAAAAAGAATAATACCAGTTGAAGGAATAGATAAACCAAGCATAAATCTCCCATGTAAGGGAATCGACCTTCAGGAAAATAGCCCCCCGCGCATTGATGCAATCACTAAGCGAAGTAGGACACGAAGAGAAAGCCAGGGTCTCGACAACGAAAACAGCGACGAGCCCGACAACCAATCGGCCCCAAACACATCGTGCGTCGGGACCAGAAGAACAGCGATCACCGCAGCTATCCCTGAAGAGGCCGTCCATGAAACCAGCAACGAGGCACACGAAGCCTTCAAGAAGGAGCTAGAAGCCATACTAGATTGAACCATGATATTTAAATATATAAAGGACGGCGAGCTCCCCGCCGAGAGATGGGAAGCTCGAAAAATAAAAGCTCGGAGTTCGAGCTATTGTATCATGGAGGAAAAACTATACAAAAGAAGTCTAGACGAGCCCTAACTATTAGGTGTATCCCCTAAGGACCCGTTCACAATCCTGAAACAAACTCACAGGGGAGCGTTCAGAAGCCACTCCGGGGGACGATCCCTAGCAGTCAGGATAAAGAAACTATGCTACTTCTGGCCAACAATCGCCGATGATAGCGAGCAATTCGCGTTAAAATGCGACAAATGCCAAAGGCACGCACCAATGATACATCAACCGACTCAAAAACTGTCTACGATATCATCACCACACCCTTTCATGAAATGGTCCATGGATGTGGAAGGCCCACTAGTACCTTCCAGACCAGCCCAGCTGCAATTTCTTCTGGGATTAACCGACTATTTCACCAAGTGGATCGAGGCCGAAGCATTCTCAAATGTCACTTCCACGACGGTAACCAACTTCATTTGGAAAAACATCATCTGTCGACATGGTCTACCATACGAAATAGTAACCGACAACAGACCACAATTCATTTCCAAAATGTTCGACGAATTTTGCGTGAAATGGAAAATCAAGATTAAGGCCGCGAGCCCCCGATACCCAAAATGCAACGGTCATGCCGAAGCCGCAAATAAGACTATAATGAACAATCTCAAGAAGAGGCTCAACCTCAAGAAGGAGAGGTGGGGAGAAGAGCTGCATGGTGTCCTATGGGCCTACAGAACAACCCCCCACACCGAAACCGGTGAAACTTCGTTTTCATTGTCTTACGGAATCGAGGCCGTAATCCCTGCCGAAATTGAGGTTCCGAGTCAGCGACGAAGAATATGTCCAAAAGACGCCAAACTCAATGAAGAGTTTTTAATCCATCAGCTGGATATGATCGAGGAACGACGTGAAAAGCAACAATACGCGTACAAAATTACCAACAAGCCGCGACACGTTATTATGATTCCAACGTAAGAAACCGCGCTTTCTCCGTAGGCAAACTAGTTCTCCGGAAAGTGTTCGACGGAACGAAAGAACCGGGAGCAGGAAAGCTAGGAACAAAATGGGAAGGACCATACAAAGTAACTAAAGAAATCCGAACAGGAGTCTATGAGCTAGAAAAATGCAAAACAGGCCTCCCAGAAATGAGACCTTGGAACGCCTACAACTTAAAGAAATACTACAAATAACGCAAACCCGAACCTCGATCATAACTACCAAAGCTTCGAGCTAGGGGGCCATCGATGCCTACAGCTCAGTCAAAAATGGAACTACGATATGGCTTGATCCCTCAAAAGGGGTACGTAGGCGGCTCGTCACCGAGCGCAGCCCAAACAACCGAACAAACAGCCGTTAGCCTTTCTTTCATCACTTTGAACATCTAATTCCTAAGCATAGCCCATTTACCAACTTGCTATCTGGCCATATAAAGGCCCACAAAACAGATTCCTGATCAGTCTCCGTTTCACGCCTTCCAAAGGATAAAACAACAAGCTCAATGAGGCTTAAAACAAATCGGAAACATACGATTAAAAAGGTATTATCCCATAATTCTGTTGGAAACATATATATGTTTCTCCAACAACAAAAACACAAAAAAAAAACATACATATAAAACATAGCAAACTTCAAACTAAATCGAAATAACCCTCGCATCAATCCTGGTTGACCGAGTCTCCGGAGATCTCGGGGAGATCGAGACGACCAAGAGAAGGGTCTGACACTGAAGCAAGGTCGTAATCGACGTCGAGCGAAACCTCCAGGTCTTTAAGACGCTCCAACTCCGCCTCGAGCTCGAAGCCGCCCTCACTATACTCGGTCAAAGCCTCGATACAAGCTCGCGTCTCTTGCAAAAGAATCTCCGCGGCCGTTTCTTTCTTCTTCTTCTCCAACTTACCCTTGACCACAGCCAAAACCCCTCGTACTCCTTCGCAAGAGAGACACGAGCTAGATGGAGATCTTTGCGAGCTTTCCTATTCCGACCTTCGATCTCTCGCCTATACTTCTCCTTCATGGAGTCAAGGTCGCTCTGAACAACGACCTTTTCTGCCTCAGCAGCCGCCAACTTCTTCTTCAATTCCTCAATCTCCACTTCGCGCTGTCTCTCCGCTTCCCGAGCAGCATCCAACTCACCCCGAAGCTGTTGAATCGTGAGA
The DNA here is from genome assembly GCF_020379485.1 of Brassica napus. NCBI lineage: Eukaryota > Viridiplantae > Streptophyta > Magnoliopsida > Brassicales > Brassicaceae > Brassica > Brassica napus. The sequence continues at coordinate 42,464,927 of NC_063446.1, forward strand.
AGGTCACCCGCGATCTCTTCCTTACTAGGAAAATTTGCCAATCGTCCCTCCATTAAAGCGGCATAATCGTTGCTCGCCTCCATAGCCTAAGCAAAACGATAGCGTCAAAACTAAGCATCCCAGTCCATAAAAAATCAAGCGAAGACAACGTACCTTGGCATTTGCGACCGCCATCCGAACATAAACGTCGCGCTCTCGCATGTGCTCCAAAGAAGGGATCTCGCATCCTTCTGCTCTGACCTTACACCAAATCGCTGCAAGGGAGTCGGGGTTCTCAAGGATAGGGACCTCGCTGTCATACTTAAACGACCACGAAAAAGCTTTGGGCATGCTCGAAGGAAGGACACCGGGGTTAACCCGCGAAGTGCCTCCACCAGAAGCACGTAACAGCGGAGAAAGTCTCGGGCTCGACAATCCGAAGTCACAGAGTTAATCTCCTCCAAGACCCGACGTCGAGATCGATGAGACGACGAATCGATCTCGTCGTTAAGAGCTCGATCACCAGCAGAGCTCGCCGAAGTATCTGGTGCCTCACGAGCTCCACCAGATGGAATAGCGACCGACACTGGCCTAGCAAGAAGACCAGGAGACTGAGCCTGCGACCTCGGTCTAAGGACCCGCCCCCGCTGGATTTTCTGAGCTCGCTCTAATGACCCGGCCTCATAAGATTCGTCAGGACGATCGAGTAACCCCTCTTTCTCCTTCTTCCCTAAAATTCAAAGCAAACTTAGGATCATATCAACGAAGCGCCCCAAATCATGCCAGAAAGAAGAGCAATATAATAGTCACTTACTTTTGGTGCCTCGACCTCTCTTGGGCCAAACAGGGGCCACCAAGGCGACATGAGTAGCACGATTCGCACCCGGTGGGAGAGCGCAGGCGGCTCGAATTCGGTCAGGAGTATAGGAGAGCCATCGAGTGTTACCTCGACGCAAAGTCTCCATTAACCCACGAAGCTCGGGAGACATAGGCGCAGATCCAAAAGGCTCTATAGATAAAAGGAATTCTCTTTTAAAAAAAAAAACAACAGACATCGTTTACCAAGAGGAAATGATAATGATAATAAAAAAAATACTGACCAATATCGTCGGACCATTCCCGAGGGATCCTCTCGAAATCAAAGTCTCCGACCGACGCCAGGTTTATCTTAAAAATGAAGAACTTCTCCCTCCATCGATCATCCTTATTAGGAATGCCTTCGATGATACCACGCCACCTCGAGGAGCAAGAATCATCGTGCCAGGGAAGCCGTTGTTTCGCTTTATGGCAAATAATTACCTCAACTCCCCGAGACCAAATTCGAGACCTTCCTCCTGAGCTCGGACCCAGCAACCCAAGAAATACCGGAAGAAGTTAGGCGCCATCTGGGTAAACGCCATCTTGATCTCCTCCAGCACCTCGAGAAGGAAACGAGGAAGAGGAAACGATAAGCCGCCGACCTCGAAATGAGACGCGTAAGCTCCGCAGTACCCCGGTCTCACATTCTCCGGAGTCTCATCGTCCTCGGGGAGTTTGATTTCCACGTCGTAGCTGACTCCCAGAGCTCGTAAATGGCGTAAATATTTTTCCCATTAAGAATCGTCTAGTGATGCAGACCAAATTTTTTGGCAGCCATAGTTTCAAATTAAGAAGAAGTGTCGCGAAAGAGAGAGGAAAATGGCGAAAAAGGAAGAAGGATCGAAGTGACGAAGAAGACGATCTACTTAGTAAAATACTATGATGCACCGGGACGGATACGGGGACAGAAACGGGGACGGAAGCGGGGACGGGAAAGGGGAAAATTTAAAAATTATGGGTACGGGTACGGCAAATATGTACTAGTAAAAAATATAAAATATTTATAAAAAAATAAATTTATATAGTGAATCTACCATAATTAGATATAATTTACTATAATATGTCTTTTGCCAACTAAAATTAGAAGCAAGATAACAGTGACAGTTAAAAAACATTGCACAAGCATTATGTCCCGTGAAAACTAGTCTCACTCATAGCTATGTTCTCTAACCGTCCCCAAGCCGTACCAGTGCTGTCCCCGTGAAGTACCCGTCCCCGAAATGTTTCCGGTACCGGTACGGCACCTAAATAGACGTCCCCGTCCTACATAGGTAAAATATATACCATAAAATTAAAAAAAAAACAGCTCCCGAGAACGCTAGGATCTAACCGGCCACGAACTTTCGATCTCTACCACATGATCCTGAAATGGCCGACAAGTCAAATCAAGACGACGCGCGTGGCACCCCATTCTCCGAGAATTGCGATACCGCAAAGTAACGGTAGTTTCTCGCCTTTTCAGTTTCCTAATAAACCAAAAAGGCTGGGGGACAAATGTTGGATCCAATTTTGGTCAATACCATAATAGGCTGGGGGACAAATGTTGGATCCAATTTTGGTCAATACCATAATGGGCCACGATCAAAGGTATGGGCCTTAAAAGGCCGGAGCCCGTAGCAAGAATACGAGCTCAAGAAGGAGTCGCTGAGGTCGCAGAGATCGTGCAACAAGAAGCTGAGATCGCGGAGTTACCACAGAGATCTCGAAGTCGACTTACTATAAAGGAAGAGGAGTGGCAACAGAGGAGGACACGTTGAAAACCCTAGAGAGAGGTACACATTTACATCGATCTTGTTGTCTTCCCACTTTTAGATTCTTTCTTTACCGATCTCGTTAGTATCACTCGATCTAGTTCAATTCATTGTATTCGATCTTAATCATCAATAAAGTCCATTTTCACCTACTGGAAACTATTTAACATCGTTGTGTTCTAAAGATATCGTTGCCTACATCATTTGTCTTCCCTAGATCAAACCCCGATCACTATCAAATACTTAGTGTAGATTTTAGGTTCTACACACGTGGTAGGCTTTGCCTCTGTGAACAAAAAGAAAAGGTCAAAAATGGTAGACTAAGTCTCCTTGGACCTTGAAATAAGTAAAAGTCAAAATGGTAGACCATGTCTCTTCGGACTTTGAAAAATGATCAATATGTTAGTCTATGACTCCTCGGATCATGTGGTAGGCTGAACCTCCCGATTTTATTTATGCTATTTAAATTTCGGCAATTTAAGTTTATGCTTTTATTTTATGCCTTTAATTTCTGCATTTAAATTATGCATTTAAATTCCCGTCTTTACTATATTTATATATTATTCTATGAATACAGTTATCATGTCGAATTTGACAAAGCTCGAAATTAATGCCCTGGATATTACAGGAAATAATTATATGACCTGGGCAGTGGGTGCAAAGTTGTACCTGAGAGGAAACAAGCTTTTGGAAACTATCGATAGTTCGAAAACGGTGTCGGATGAGAAAAAGACAAAAGCCATGATATTTTTACGACACCACATCCATGATGGTTTAAAGGATGAATATATTATGAAAGAGGATCCTTGTGACCTCTGGAAATCTTTAAAAGAGAGGTTCGATCACCAGAAATATGTGATCTTACCGAAAGCTAAACACAAGTGGATCCATCTCCAGTTCCAGGACTACAAAAGTGTTAGTGATTTTAATTCCGCGATGTTCGGAATTACTTCGAGGATGATGTTATGTGGAGAGAAAATAAGTGATTATGATATGATCGAGAAAACTCTCTCCACGTTCCATCCTGAAAATGTAATCCTGCAGCAACAATACCGGGTGAATGGATATACCCGTTATTCGGAGATGCAAGTCCTCCTTGTAGCAGAGCAGAATAATCAACTCGTGACTTTAAACCATCAAGCTCGTCCCACTGGATCTGCTCCATTCCCGGAAGCGAATGTTGCATCATCCAGTTATGATAATAGGAAAGGACGAGGTCGTGGACGTGGTGGAAATCTTTATCATGGTCGTGGAAGAGGACGAGGAAGAAGATTTCGTCCCTATGATGAAAGAAATAATAAAGACTTCCACGAAAATGAAAGGAATGAAAAAAACCGGGATGATAAAAGGCAAACGGGAAATGTTTGCTACAGATGCGGCATGAAAGATCATTGGGTACGTAATTGTCGTACTCCAAAACACTTAGCCGATCTGTATAGAGAATCCCAAAAGGGAAAAGAGAAAGGAAGAGGTGAAACAAACTTCATCTCTGATGAACCCGAGCCATCCTTTCATGGTTTAAATGATGATACTCATCTCGACGTATCAGACTTTCTGGTTGAGCCAGAGAGTATCGATAAGTGATATAAATCGATGTGATATAAGTAGACTGTATTATAGTATTTATATCTTTTGTTGTAAGATATATGTTATGTTTGTTATGTTTCATGTTGAATAATATATGTTTTATATTCAGAAAATGCCAAACTTTGAGACTTTGGATGGAGATATGTGTTTGGCAGATAGTGCGTCAACGCACACGATAATAAAAGATAAGAAATATTTCTCCAGTCTCAAAATAAGAGATTACGCTGGAAGAGCGAAATTATGGGCTCTGGAAGAGCGAAATTTTCATTGCCAGGGGGAACAATATTTGAAATAAGTGATGCATTGTATTCCCCCGAGTCTCATAGAAACTTGTTAAGTTTTAAGGACATCCGAAGAAATGGATATCATATTGAAACTATGAGTAAAGATGTCATTGAATTTCTTTGCATTAAGTCCGAGAGGAAACATAAATTGGAAGAGTTGAGAATGTTATCCTCTGGACTATATTGTACGAAAATAACCATGACTGAGTCCTATGCCGTGGTAAACATGAAGTTTACTGATACATTTTAAATTTGGCATAAGAGGCTAGGACATCCTGGTTCAGTCATGATGAGAAAGATAGTGTAAAATTTGAATGGTCATCCGTTGAAAAGCGGAAATTTTTTGCAAACGGGCGAGTTTACATGTAATGCATGTTCTCAAGGAAAACTTATAACTCGGCCATCACCAGCAAAAATAGGCAATGAATCACCAATGTTTTTAGAAAGAATACATGGTGATATATGTGGGCCGATCCACCCACCGTGCGGGCCGTTTAAATATTTCATAGTATTGATCGACGCATCTAGTAGATGGTCAAGTGTGTCTCTTTTGACGACATGAAATAAGGCTTTCGCAAAGTTCATTGCCCAGATAGTAAAGCTGAGAACGCAGTTCTCAGAGTATGTCATTAAGAAAGTAAGGCTTGATAATGATGGTGAATTTGCATCGCAAGCCTTTGATGATTATTGTATGTCAATGGGGATTGATGTGGAGCATCCAGTTCCCCATGTGCATACACAAAATGGCATGGCCGAGTCATTGATAAAACGGTTGCAGTTGATTGCAAGACTGTTAGTCTTGAGAACAAATCTCCTAATTTCTGTATGGGGTCATGCTATATTGCATGCGGCTGCACTAGTTCGGTTAAGACCGAGTGCATACCATAAGTACTCCCCACTACAATTGGCATCTAGACAAGAGCCAGATGTATCCCATCTCCTTGTTTTTGGGTGTGCGGTCTATGTTCCGAAAGCACCGCCACAAAGAACAAAAATGGGCCCACAAAGGAGATTGGGAATATATGTGGGTTATACGTCACCAAGTATAATAGGATATCTGGAACCGGTAACTGGTGATATGTTTACGGCACGATTTGCCGATTGCCATTTTAATGAGGATGAATTTCCAGCGTTAGGGGGAGGAATTAATAGAATTCCTAAAGAGATTACTTGGTGTACACCGTCGTTGTTACACTTTGATCCCCCTACGAATCAAAGAGAGCTGGAAGTTCAGAAAATTGTGCATTTGCATAATTTGGCAAACCAGTTACCAGATGCGTTCACAGATACGAGAAGGGTGACGAAATCATGTATACCCACAGAAAATGTTCCATCCAGAGTTGATGTTCCTAAAGAACAAACTGATGGAAATAAAATGAATGAACCTAGGGTTCAGTCAAAGAGGGGGAGGCCAGCGGCAAAGATAAAAATCCTCGAAAGAAAAAAAAATTGGATGAGCAAAATAGTAAGGTTCCAGAAGAACCTAATATTGAAAGATGTCTGAAAAAAAGACATAAATGGAAAGGTTCCAGAAGAATATGTTAGTGAAAAATGTCTGAAAGAAGGCATAGATAAAGATGATCCAGATGACGAGAAGGGAACAGAAAAGTATGAGATTTCCATCAACTACGTCCGAGATGAAAAAATATGGATCAGAAATAAGATAAAAGATGTTGATGGAATGTTCTCCTTTTCTGTGTCCAAAGAGATCGATCATGAAAATGATGATCCCGATCCACGGTCCATTTTGGAATGTCAAAAAAGACATGATTGGGAGGAGCGGAAGAAGACCATTCAAATTGAATTACTCTCCCTGAATAAAATAAATGTTTTTGGACCTATAGTCATAACACCTGAGAATATAAATCATGTTGGGTATAAGTGGGTATTCGTGAGAAAAGTAAATGAGAAAAATGAAGTAACACGATATAAAGCCCGATTAGTTGTTGCCTAAGGTTTTTCTCAGAGACCGGAAATTGATTTTGAGGAAACGTATTCCCCGGTAATGGATGCAATTACATTTAGATTTTTGATGAGCCTAATGGCATCTAAAAGTCTTGAAATGCATCTCATGGACGTTGTGACTGCATATTTGTATGGATCGTTGGATTACGATATATATATGAAACTCCCTGAGGGATTGAAAATGTCAGGGGCATTGAAAGAAAAATACAGGGAGATTTGTTCGGTCAAGTTACAGTGATCACTTTACGGATTAAAGCGATCTGGACGCATGTGGTACAATCGCTTAAGTGAATATCTTTTGAGTAAAGGATATGTAAATAATGCGATATGTCCATGCGTTTTTATAAAAAAATCGTCATCTGGCTTTGTGATCATTGCTGTATATGTAGATGACCTGAACATAATTGGAACTCAAAAGGAGGTTGATGATGCTCGAACTCATATGAAAGAGGAGTTCGTAATAAAAGATCTCGGCAAGACAAAGTTTTGTCTTGAACTCCAGATAGAGCAAACCCGAGTTTGGTATGGTTGGTTTTGCAGATGCAGGATACTTATCAGATCCTCATAAAGCTCGATCGCAAACCGGCTATGTTTTTACAATTGGTGGAACCGCGATCTCTTGGCGGTCCCAGAAACAAACTCTGGTTGCGACATCTTCAAATTATGCAGAAACTATTGCACTTCACGAAGCATGTCGAGAATGTGTGTGGCTTCGGTCAATGAGTCACCACATACAAGAATCAAGCGGAATAGTCAACGAGAAAGAGCCAACAAAAATATTTGAAGACAATTCAGCTTGTGTTGCTCAACTCAAAGAAGGCTACATCAAGAGCGACAGGACAAAGCATATTCCTCCAAGATTTTTCTCGTATATTCGGGAGCTCGAGAAAAATAAAGATGTGGACATCGAGTATGTACGGTCATGCGACAATCCGGCTGACTTGTTTACAAAAGCTCTTCCGACTACAACATTCCGAAAACACGTCTATGGTATCAGAATGCGGCATTTGCGTGACCTGTGACGAGAAAGCTATGTCTACTATTATCAGGGGGAGATTACGACAATGTACTCTTTTTTCCTTTTCATGGTTTTTGTCCCAATGAGTTTTTCCATGACTAGGTTTTTAACGAGGCGCTACGTAATACAAGATGGATAATCAAGGGGGAGTGTTAGAAGATAAATATGGAAATTGGATGATTATCCAGCTTGGACACTTGTCCTTCTCCCCTCATCAGCTTTGCACCATCACCACTGCACGTGTCAATCAAATGGTTTTGTCTTTTTGTGTGTTTAACCGACTTCTCTCTTCTATATAAAGGGTTTCATCTTCACTTGTAATAATATATATGAACAATTAGTTTTACCTATCTCTCTCCCTCGTAACAAATAAAACCATCACTTTCATTTCTCCTTATCTCCCACTATGGTTTCCTTCTTCTTTCTTATATACTAAACACATAAAAGAATAATATAATTAATATTCAGATATATAAATATCTCACCTTTATTACACAACAATTGTCGTATATATGAACTAATGTGTGATTCAGTTATCACTTCCCAAAGTCCTGTATAACAATGTTTAGGATAAAAAAATCCAGCTAATCAGACTACACACTTTACCAAGCCTCGTTATCATGAGGTTCAATTAAGAGATTCACCGTCGGATAAATAATTGGACCGAACAATGCGAATGATATGCGCTAACCCATTGGAAATTATAGCCCAACCCCCAGAAAACGTTTGCAGATTGCGCTAACACTTTTGAAATTGTTGGCCATTTACTTGACTTCGTATCGTGTAGAAATTATACCAACAAAATTGTAGCAAAACTTGCGTTAGAAAATTCAAGAAAATATGCCACCACGCAGTTCATAGTCTATATAACACCAGCTTCTAATACACTTTTATCGGCAAAGTCATACAAACCCATACCTTTTTGTAATAAAAAAAAACATTTCATACATTTTCTCTTTGCAAGAATGGCTTCGATCACATTCTTGATCCTAGCAATTATTTTGAGTTCTAGAACTTCAGGAGCCACTTCTCGTGGGGGACTCTTTGAAGCTTCTGCTGCCACGGATAAACATGAGCAATGGATGTCTCGTTTCCATCGTGTTTACTCCGATGAGTCTGAAAAAACAAATAGGTTTGAGATCTTTAAGAAGAACTTGGAGTTCGTCAAGAACTTCAACATGAATACAAACATAACGTTCAAGTTGGATGTCAACCAATTCTCTGATCTCACCGACGAGGAGTTTCGGGCGAGGTACATGGGGCTAGTGGTGCCGGAAGGTATGACCAGTATAAATTCAGAAAAAACGTTGTCATATAGATATGAAGATGTCAGTGAAACCGGTGAAAGCATGGATTGGAGAGAGGAGGGGGCTGTTACATCCATTAAGTACCAAGGCCAATGTGGTAACTAATCATCATAATACTCTTTATTATCTTTTAACAACATGAATTCATTCCAAAAAAAAAAAACTAGTAGGCTACATGGTAGGTCCATAAATTATTTTTTGTTCTTTACATTTCAAAAATATGGAAAGCGGATCATAAAAATCAAACTGGTTTATAAATATAAACAAAAACTAAAGTTAAATATTTTGTTTTCATTAAAATAAATTCTACATAAAAAGATAATTCACTCTTTAAAAACGCTTATGAGAACCTAGTTCAATTTTAATTTCAAATATAGTAACAAACGACATATAAACCACTAGGCTACATGGCATGGTCGTTTTTTTTCTTTCTTCTTTACATTTCAAAAATGTATAGAAATGTATAGAAAACGAATCATGAAAATGTCACAGGAAGTTGTTGGGCTTTCTCGGCCGTGGCGGCTGTGGAAGGCATAACAAAGATTGCTAAAGGAGAGCTCATATCGCTTTCAGAGCAGCAACTTGTGGATTGCAGCAGAGACTACAACAAAGGATGCGGCGGAGGTATTATGTCGAAAGCTTTCGAGTACATAATCAACAATCAAGGAATCGCCACAGAAAATAGCTATCCCTACCAGGGATCACAACAGACATGTAGTTCAAACACCCAATCATCTGATTACCTTGCTGCTACAATCAGCGGATACGAAACCATTCCAAGTAATGACGAGGAATCATTGCTAAAAGCTGTGTCGCAACAGCCTGTTTCCACGGTGATAGATGGGTCAGGGTATGCGTTTAAGTACTACTCAGGTGGGGTGTTTGATGGTGAATGCGGGACGGAGATGAGTCATGCGGTTGCGATTGTTGGTTACGGGATAAGTGAAGAAGGGACTAAGTACTGGTTGGTGAAGAACTCATGGGGAGAATCTTGGGGAGAGAATGGTTACATGAGAATCAAGAGAGACGTTGATGCACCAGAAGGAATGTGTGGTTTGGCCAGACTTGCTTTCTACCCACTTGCATGAGTCGGCTTACTCAAGAGTAACTGAGAAACCCTTATCCAATAGTTTTATGAAACTATATTCTCCTGTTTTCGTTGCAGTCATATGTATTTGGACTTAATGTCGGTGGATGCATTTTTTTATGTTGGTGTGGTATTTATAAAGTTTGTATGAGGAAAACATTATCAATGAGTTACGACTATTAACAATGATATAGAAAACCTGTTTGGTCTAAATTTTACAAAGTTGTTTAATGATAACTGCTCATGGGAAGCCAACTGGCAAATATCAAATATTTATACTCTTTAATTATTTATACGTCTTTGATAATGTTTCCAAATCATAGTTGTTAGCCATTTATCTATTACCGTCTATGTTACATGAAATCGGAACCATATATACGTAAGTGGAATCGTATGAAAACACGGAAGCAAAATTTTTAAGAAGATTAAGAAGCAGGTTCGTATTGGAAACACATATGTATGCATTAAAAATATAAGAATAATTTTATAAAACATATGCCAAAAAAATTATATAATTTGAATTAAAAACAAAAATCACTAATTCATTTTTAGTAATTTTATATCCTTAAGCTGATTTCATACATAGTTATAAAAATATTAACAAATTAAGTTTATAATAACCTATTATCCAACTAATCAGATTACTTATTTTTAATATCTCACAAATAATTGACACACAATTTTGAATATATATATATGCAAGATCTCTTAAAAACTATTATGCAGAAAGATAATTTGTTTTGTATTAGTTTTAATATTTGCATGTTCTTTCTAATTTAATAATATTAATTTTTAGATTTAATATAAAGTATAAACATAATAACATAATTTTATATTTTTACTTATTTATGATATTGGGTTTTAGTAACAGAAGCATGATTCCAAAAGGGAAGTAAGCTTCCAACATATTTTAAAGAGGTTATTATGAAAACGTTTTGGAATCGAGATTTCGAAAGCTTCCACAAGCTTCCGATTCCGATTTCGAAGCGGAAAGTGGATGTCTGATGAAGGTTCCGTGCTACCTAGAATACATTATTACCCATTCGGTTTCGTAAAAATGTCACTTTAACATTTTCACATAAATTAAAAAATGATTACAATGTATGTTTTTGTTAATTATACATATTTAACCAAAAGTATTTAAAATAAATAAAATTATTTAAAAAACTAATATATTTTAAAATTAATATTAAACTTAAAATAAGTATAAACTAAATTGAAATTGTAAAATGACATTGTTTGTATAACAAAATAATACTCTTTATGAAACACAAAAAGACAAGTTCACATCTTATTTTTTATTGATAAAAATCTTCGATCAATAACTCCCATGTACAGTTCAAAAAAAACTCCTATGCAAATCATATATATATTATAGTGAGAGAATTACTCTTTTCTGAAGGCGACACGTCAGCATCAGGTGGGTCCCACTTTAAAAAAATGTGAAAAAGTGTCAAACCTTGGTTCGAACCCAGATTATTGAGATACAAACACCAACATTTATACCATCAAACTAAAAGATAATTTATACATTGATGGCCGAAACTAATATATATTTATGAATGTCGGAAGCCCTTGCTTCTCCGGGTCCTTTTGAGGGTCGGACCTGCAAGTGTATTATGAGTTTCAGTTTTAAATGGGATTCATCACGTTATATAAGAAAAAGCTCAAGTTATAGTTTTCTCATATTGTAAAACGTCGTCGTTTAACACGAGTTAGGGTTTTTATCATCATTGTCTCAGATATGTCTGAGCTACAAAGTTGTGTCGTGTGTCTGTTCGTAATCTATTTTTTTCACCTATGTACTCTTCATCTCTCCATCTTAAATTGCTTGATCATAAATGTTCCTGATTTGTAGCCCCTATGTAAACCCTTTATATATGATTCTCATCTTTGATGAACCCAATCTGCATCTCCACAAAACTCATTGATTTCTCTTAACTTTAATCATCTTCTAGAAGATGTCTCTCTTGTTCTCCAGTTCCTCAAACCGGCGTCCCTGGCATCCATCACTCAACCTTTGAGTCTCTCCGTCTTGGTCAAAGTAGTCAGAGCATAGCTGTTGGCCTCATCCGCTTCTGGGATTCCCTGAACTTCAAGAAAGACACTGAGTTAATGGAAATCACGGTTATCTTCCTTGATGAAAAGGTAAGTCAATCTTCGAACTATCATACTTATTTAACATAATTGTTTTAATTGATTTCCTGATTCTTTGTTGAATAATATTATTTGCAGATTTCGTGATTCATGGGTTGATTTCCGTCGGACGTGCTAATCATTGCAGGCCATCTTTGAAAGCCGGTTCCATTGTGAAAGTAGTTCGTTTTGAGGTTGCTAGGTGCTCAAGCATGTACAAGATAATTGATCATCCATTCCTCATCCATTTCATCCCACCAACCATTATTGATGAAGTCATCACGAGTGCTTCTGAGATCAATCTCTAGTCATGATTAGACGGTTCGACAATCTCCAAGTGATTGCGAACACAAACCTAGAACTCCCATGTATATTATCATATTGCAGCTGAGTTTATATTATGTTTCTATATTATAACTGATATTTAAACTCGCAGATGTGGTTGGGAAAATCCGTTCTGTCCAGGGCTCTGACCTCACCAAAGAAACAACTCGAGTCGCTATCCGTCTCCTCATTGACCCGTAAGAAACAATCAACACAAATTTTCTTCATATTACTGTCTATATTGTGCTAACATCAATGATCAAAAATATTTCCTACCCATGTGGTCGTCTATTTATCTCTCTTACTTATCAAACTAATTTCACACAAACCTTTATTTTACAACTTAAAAGAAACCACAACAGTCCAAACAATCAAAACACGAAAAACTAGAATCTCAAAAAAGATGAATCATTAATGATCACCTCTCTTTTTGTCTAATCTTACAAATAAACTTCAAAACAAATATACCAAACCAATCACCTCAACTAAAACTCAACGACACATACATTGAATCAGCTAAACAAATACAAACTACACGACCAACTATTTAACAATTTACAAACTTACTTTCGCAGATGCTTACGAAGAAGACGAAAACAACAACCAAGATCAGCAAAATCACCTAAACAAAAAAGCAGAGTAAGTTACGAACTCTGATAAATACAACTAATAACAATTTTTTGTTTACATGTTACCCATCAAATAAAAGAGAAACAAACACTGGCACACCAAGAGATACAAGAGACAATCTTGACAAACATAAAGGCGGCAACAACATCTCCACCTGCTCACTCTTCTTGTCTTATGAAAATAGCTTACGTGCTAAATGTCAACAAGCTAATGTTATTGTATTCTTATGAGAAACACATAAATTCGTTTAAAACTCATTAAAATCCAAATACTCTGAATTGTCACTCATTTTATAGTTATTTCTATAAATCTTCATGTATTTGTTTTAAAAGTCCGGTAAAAACAACAAGTTTAAAAAAAAAAAGACATATAACAAACATAATAAAGATAATAAAAATTATAACTTAATAAACATAAACTTACGCAGCCGAGAAAAAAAAATCCATCTGACTACACACTTTACCAAGCAAAAAAAATCCAGCTAATCAGACTACACACTTTACCAAGCCTCGTTATCATGAGGTTCGATTAAAAGATTCACCGTCGGATAAATAATTGGACCGAACAATGCGAATGATATGCGCTAACCCATTGGAAATTATGGCCCAACCCCCAGAAAACGTTTGCAGATTGCGCTAACACTTTTGAAATTGTTGGCCATTTACTTGACTTCGTATCGTGTAGAAATTATTCCAACGAAATTGTAGCAAAACTCGCGTTAGAAAATTCAAGAAAATATGCCACCACGCAGTTCATAGTCTATATAACACCAGCTTCTAATACACTTTTATCGGCAAAGTCATACAAACCCATACCTTTTTGTAATAAAAAAAAAACATTTCATACATTTTCTCTTTGCAAGAATGGCTTCGATCACATTCTTGATCCTAGCAATTATTTTGAGTTCTAGAACTTCAGGAGCCACTTCTCGTGGGGGACTCTTTGAAGCTTCTGCTGCCACGGATAAACATGAGCAATGGATGTCTCGTTTCCATCGTGTTTACTCCGATGAGTCTGAAAAAACAAATAGGTTTGAGATCTTTAAGAAGAACTTGGAGTTCGTCAAGAACTTCAACATGAATACAAACATAACGTTCAAGTTGGATGTCAACCAATTCTCTGATCTCACCGACGAGGAGTTTCGGGCGAGGTACATGGTGCTAGTGGTACCGGAAGGTATGACCAGTATAAATTCAGAAAAAACGTTGTCGTATAGATATGAAGATGTCAGTGAAACCGGTGAAAGCATGGATTGGAGAGAGGGGGCTGTTACATCCATTAAGTACCAAGGCCAATGTGGTAACTAATCATCATAATACTCTTTATTATTCTTTTAACAACATGAATTTCATTCCAAAAAAAAAAAACTAGTAGGCTACATGGTAGGTCCATAAATTATATTTTTGTTCTTTACATTTCAAAAATATGGAAAGCGTTACATAAAAATCAAACTGGCTTATAAATATAAACAAAAACTAAAGTTAAATATTTTGTTTTCATTAAATTAAATTCTACATAAAAAGATAATTCACTCTTTAAAAACGCATATGAGAACCTAGTTCAATTTTAATTCCAAATATAGTAACAAACGACATATAAACCACTAGGCTACATGGCATGGTCGTTTTTTTTCTTTCTTCTTTACATTTCAAAAATGTATAGAAAACGAATCATGAAAATGTCACAGGAAGTTGTTGGGCTTTCTCGGCCGTGGCGGCTGTGGAAGGCATAACAAAGATTGCTAAAGGAGAGCTCATATCGCTTTCAGAGCAGCAACTTGTGGATTGCAGCAGAGACTACAACAAAGGATGCGGCGGAGGGATTATGTAACGGCCCGGTTCCTGGCCCAAAAATTTCTTAAGGAGAGCCCGTTGGAACTGCGGCCCACTAGGGTAAATGACCTAGGGTTCCCTCTTTTTCCTATTAATAAAGCTGCCTACTCTCTGTTTACTCTCATTCTGAAACTTGAGCGAAACCCTGCAGAGATTTAGAGAGACTAGGAAACCCTAGCAGTCAAGCTTCTCTTTTCCTTTTCTCTCTTCTTCTCTCACGTCTCTCTCTCTCCTCGTTGTCGCTCTCTCTCCCTCCTCCTCGCCGGTGCCGTATGGTGGTGGTGGTGGTTGCAGCCGATTGGTGGTGGTGACTAGATCTCGTCTCTCTCTTGTTCCCTTGTTCCAGATCTGTTCAGATCTCATCCCCGTTGTCTCTTGTTCCAGATCCAGATCCAGATCTAGCCTAAGGTGGAGTGTCTTGAACCCAACTTTCTCTCATGATTCTCTATACTCCTTTATGTTGGAGTTAGGATTGAGTAGTCCATGTTTGAGAGCTAGGTTGATAGAACATGTTTACTGATTAGGAGGATAGATGAGTGGATCATGATGCATAAGGACCCTCACACTGTTAACGGGACTTAATGAACTGATTTATGTTGTTGTGATGTTGATTGGTTGATGGGTGATGCTTGTATGATTGGATGTGTAGTCCCATGTGTTGTTTGTGATTAAAGCTAGGATGCTAGAAAGAAGCGAATGCTAAGATGATAGGTGAGTATTGATTGTTAATGTTATCGTAAGTAGAACTTGAGTGCGATGTGTATTGTGTGTGACACCGATAACGGATGGCGTCTAGTGAACGAGTATGAGTACGAGTCTAAGTGTAAAGGAATGAGAAAGTACGAGTCTAAGTGTAAAGGAATGAGAAAGTGAATGAGAATGAGAAAGTGAATGAGAATGAGACGTGATGTGAATGGATAAGTGAATGACGTTAAGGATAAGTATGGGATTGGGTGATCATATAGAGTATAGAGGGCGTACGTGGGGTAGTAGTTCTACGCTAGGCACCCATAGGAGCTGTGGGAACCCACATGAATATGGGGTAGTGGTTTAGTGAGAACTACCCACGGAGAACGAGAAGACGAGCCAGCCGCGAGAGGCGGGATATAAAAACGTGCATTGTAGGTGTCTTAGTTCATGGTCGGGTATTTGGGTGTTAAAGGTGTCATAAGATGGAGTCAGTCTTGTATGTCGGGTCGGTTAAGTCTATGGTCTGATGTGTGTGGCAATGAGTGAGGTCATTGTATTGGTTGATCGCTAGGTTGTTAGAAACGTCGAGAATTGTGAATGCTTGGAAATGATGATGATATGAAATGTTTAGTTGCATTAACTGATTGTGGTGGCTAGTCAGTCCTAGTTCCCGCATAGATTAGTATAGAGTGTCTTGCGGGCAGGCTGGTCTAGAGTCACTTCACTGAGTAACTTGTTGCTCATCCCTCCTTTTCCTTTTCCCTGTGCGCAGGACTATAAGTAGAAGTATATGGATGTGGGTGTGACGGTATTTCAAAGAAGGTTATGCGTCCGTCGATTCCTGGGACCAGTAACGGGACATGTAGGGTTGTCTAAATGAGTAGACACGTGTCCATAATGCCCTTTCGATAACCCCAATCGGACGCCGGAGTATCGGGCCGTTACAATTGGTATCAGAGCGGGTTAAGATCCTTAGTTCTGTCCTAAGGGATCAGCATTTCCGATGTTTTCATTAAAAAAAAAAAAAAAGAGTTGCGAAAGTTTTGATTCTTTTAAAAGTTGTGAAACGATTTCAAAACCACCTACTATATATGTACGTCTATTATGGTTTTGATCAGATCCATTTTACTTGCAGAATTTCTTCCGAGAATAGTTCATTCATTGTTTTCTTTTAAAGATCCCGAGCAAAGTTGTTCTCGTCTTGTATGCCTCCCTTGATTGATGTGTGATTGTGTGAGTCCATTTCAATTTCGGAAGTTAAGTTCGGAAGCCTAGGGCTTGGAATTCGGGGACGAATTCCGATTAACAGGGGGAGAATTGTAACGACCCAGTTTCTGGCCCAAAAATTTCTTAAGGAGAGCCCGTTGGGATTGCGGCCCACTAGGGTAAATGACCTAGGGTTCCCTCCTTTTTCTATAAATAAAGCTGCCTCCTCTCTGTTTTCTCTCATTTTGAAACTTGAGCGAAGCCCTGCAGAGATTTAGAGAAACTAGGAAACCCTAGCCGTCAAGCTTCTCTTTTCCTTTTCTCTCTTCTTCTCTCACGTCTCTCTCTCTCCTTGCTGTCGCTCTCTCTCCCTCTTCCTCGCGGGTGCCGTATGGTGGTGGTGGTGGTTGCAGCCGATTGGTGGTGGTGACTAGATCTCGTCTCTCTCTTGTTCCCTTGTTCCAGATCTGTTCAGATCCCATCCCCCTTGTCTCTTGTTCCAGATCCAGATCCAGATCTAGGCTAAGGTGGAGTGTCTTGAACCCAACTTTCTCTCATGATTATGTATACTCCTTTATGTTGGAGTTAGGATTTAGTAGTCCATGTTTGAGAGCTAGGTTAATAGAACATGTTTACTGATTAGGATGATAGATGAGTGGATCATGATGCATAAGGACCCTCACATTGTTAACGGGACTTAATGAACTGATTTATGTTGTTGTGATGTTGATTGGTTGATGGGTGATGCTTGTATGATTGGATGTGTAGTCCCATGTGTTGTTTGTGATTAAAGCTAGGATGCTAGAAAGAAGCGAATGCTAAGATGATAGGTGAGTATTGATTGTTAATGTTATTGTAAGTAGAACTTGAGTGCAATGTGTATTGTGTGTGACACCGATAACGGGTGGCGTCTAGTGAACGAGTATGAGTACGAGTCTAAGTGTAAAGGAATGAGAAAGTGAATGAGAATGAGACGTGATGTGAATGGATAAGTGAATGACGTTAAGGATAAATATGGGATTGGGTGATCATATAGAGTATAGAGGGCGTACGTGGGGTAGTAGTTCTACGCTAGGCACCCATAGGAGCTGTGGAAACCCACAGGAATATGGGGTAGTGGTCTAGCGAGAGCTACCCACGGAGAACGAGAAGACGAGCTAGCCGCGAGAGGCAGGATATAAAAACGTGCATTGTAGGTGTCTTAGTTCATGGTCGGGTATTTGGGTGTTAAAGGTGTCATAAGATGGAGTCAGTCTTGTATGTCGAGTCAGTTAAGTCTATGGTCTGATGTGTGTGGCAATGAGTGAGGTCATTGTATTGGTTGATCGCTAGGTTGTTAGAAACGTCGAGAATTGTGAATGCTTGGAAATGATGATGATATGAAATGTTTAGTTGCATTAACTGATTGTGGTGGCTAGTCAGTCCTAGTTCCCGCATAGAGTAGTATAGAGTGTCTTGCGGGCAGGCTGGTCTAGAGTCACTTCACTGAGTAACTTGTTGCTCATCCCTCCTTTTCCTTTTCTCTGTACGCAGGACTGTAAGTAGAAGTATATGGATGTGGGTGTGACGGTATTTCAAAGAAGGTTATGCATCTGTCGACTCCTGGGACCAGTAACGGGACACGTAGGGTTGTCTAAATGAGTAGACACGTGTCCATAACGCCCTTTCGATAACCCCGGTCAGACGCCGGAGGATCGGGCCGTTACAGATTATGTCGAAAGCTTTCGAGTAAATAATCAACAATCAAGGAATCGCCACAGAAGATAGCTATCCCTACCAGGGATCACAACATACATGTGATTCAAACACCCAATCATCTGATTACCTTGCTGCTACAATCAGCTGATACGAAACCATTCCAAGTAATGACGAGGAAGCATTGCTAAACGCTGTGTCGCAACAGCCTGTTTCCACGGTGATAGATGGGCCAGGGTATGCGTTTAAGTACTACTCAGGTGGGGTGTTTGATGGTGAATGCGGGACGGAGATGAGTCATGCGGTTGCGATTGTTGGTTACGGGATAAGTGAAGAAAGGACTAAGTACTGGTTGGTGAAGAACTCATGGGGAGAATCTTGGGGAGAGAATGGTTACATGAGAATCAAGAGAGACGTTGATGCACCAGAAGGAATGTGTGGTTTGGCCAGACTTGCTTTCTACCCACTTGCATGAGTCGGCTTACTCAAGGTAACTGAGAAACCCTTATCCAATAATTTTATGAAACTATATTCTCATGTTTTCGTTGCAGTCATATGTATTTGGACTTAGTGTTGGTGGACGCATTTTTTTATGTTGGTGTGGTATTTATAAAGTTTGTATGAGGAAAACATTATCAATGAGTTAAGACTATTAACAATGATATAGAAAACCTGTTTGGTCTAAATTTTACAAAGTTGTTTAAGGATAACTGCTCCTGGGAAGCTAACTGGCAAATATCAAATATTTATACTCTTTAATTATTTATACGTCTTTGATAATGTTTCCAAATCATAGTTGTTAGCCATCTATCTATTACCGTCTATGTTACATGAAATCGGAACCATGTATACGTAAGTGGAATCGTATGAAAACACAGAAGCAAGATTTTTAAGAAGATTAGGAAGCATGTTCGTATTGGAAACACATATTTATATATATTAAAAATATAAGAATAATTTTATAAAACATATGACAAAAAAATTATATAATTTGAATTAAAAACAAAAATCACTAATTCATTTTTAGTAATTTTATATCCTTAAGCTGATTTCATACATAGTTGTAAAAATATTAACAATTTAAGTTTATAATAACAAATTATCCAACTAATCAAATTACTTATTTTTAATATCTCACAAATAATTGACACACTACTTTGAATATATATATATATATATATATATATATATATATATATATATATAGATGCAAGATCTCTTAAATACTATTATGCACAAATATTTTTTTTTGTATTAGTTTTAATATTTTCATGTTCTTTATAATTTAATAATATTAATTTTTAGATTTAATACAAAGTATAAACATAATAACATAATTTTATATTTTTACTTATTTATGATATTGGGTTTTAGAAACAGAAGCGTGATTCCAAAACGGAAGTAAGCTTCCAACGTATTTTAAAGAGGTTATTTTGAAAATGTTTTAGAATTGAGATTCCGAAAGCTTCCGATTCTGATTCCGAAGCGGAAAGTGGATGTCTGATGAAGGTTCCGTGCTACCTAGAATACATTATTACCCATTTGGTTTCGCAAAAATGTCACTTTAACATTTTCACATAAATTAAAAAATGATTACAATGTATGTTTTTTGTTAATTATACATATTTAACCAATAGTATTTGAAATAAATAAAATTATTTTAAAAAAATAATATATTTTAAATTTAATTTTAAACTTAAAATAAGTATAAACTAGATTGAAATTGTAAAATGACATTGTTTGTATAACAAAATAATACTCTTTATGAAATAGAAAAAGACATGTTCACATCTTATCTTTTATTGATAGAAATCTTGGATCAATAACTCCCATGTACAATTCAAAAAAAACTCCTATGCAAATCTTATATATATATATATATATATATATTATAATGAGAGAATTACTCTTTCATGAAGGCGACACGTCAGCATCAGGTGGGTCCAAATTAAAAAAAATGTGAAAAAGTATCAAACCCATGGTTCGAATCTGGATTATTGAGATACAAACACCAACATTTATACCACCAAACTAAAGGATAATTTATACATTGATGGCCGAAACTAATATATATTTATGAAGGTCGGAAGCCCTTGCTTCTCCGGGTTCCTCTGAGGGTCGGGCCTGCAACTGTATTATGAGTTTCATTTTTAAATGGGATTCATCATGTTATATGAAGAAAAAACTCAAGTTTGCAACAAATATAGTTTTCCCATATTGTAAACCGTCGTCGTTTAACACGAGTTATGTTTTTTTCATCATTGTCTCAGATATGTCTGAGCTACAAAGTTGTGTCGTGTGTCTGTTCGTAATCTATTTTTTCACCTATGAACTATTCATCTCCCCATCTTAAATCACTTGATCATAAATATTCCTGATTTGTAGCCCCTATGTAAACCCTATATATATGATTCTCATCTTTGTGAACCCAATCTGCATCTCCACAAAACTCATTGATTCATCTTAGCTTTAACCATCTTCTAGAAGATGTCTCTCTTGCTCTCCAGTTCCTCAAAGTGGCATCCCCGGCATCCATCACTCAACCTTTGAGTCTCTCCGTCTTGGTCAAAGTAGTCAGAGCATAGCTGTTGGCCTCATCCGCTTCTGGGATTCCCTGAACTTCAAGAAAGACACTGAGTTTTTGGGAATCACGGTTATCTTCCTTGATGAAAAGGTAAGTCAATCTTTGAACTATCATACTTATTTAACATAATTGTTTTAATTGATTTCCTGATTCTTTGTTGAATAATATTATTTGCAGATTCCGTGATTCATGGGTTGATTTCCGCCGGACAAGCTAATCATTGCAGGCTATCTTTGAAAGCCGGTTCCATTGTGAAAGTAGTTCGTTTTGAGGTTGCTAGGTGATCAAGCATGTACAAGATAATTGATCATCAATTCCTCATCCGTTTCATCCCACCAACCATTATTAATGAAGTCATCACGAGTGCTCCTGAGATCAATCTCCAGTCATGATTAGACTGTTCGACAATCTCCAAGTGATTGCGAACACAAACCTAGAACTCCCATGTATATTATCATATTGCAGCTGAGTTTATATTATGTTTCGATATCATAACTGATATTTAAACTCGCACATGTGGTTGGGCAAATTTGTTCTGTCCAGGGCTCTGACCTCACCAAAGAAACAAATCGAGTCGCTATCCATCTCCTCATTGACCCGTAAGAAACAATCAACACAAATTTTGTTCGTATTACTGTCTATATTGTGCTTACATCAATGATCAAAAATATTTCCTACCCCTGTGGTCGTCTATTTATCTTCCTTACTTATCAAACTAATTTCACACAAACCTTTATTTTACAACTTAAAAGAAACCACAACAACCCAAACAATCAAAACACGAAAAAACAGAATCCCAAAAAAGACGAATCATTAATGATCACCTCCCTTTTTGTCTAATCTTACAAATAAACTTCAAAACAAATATACCAAACCAATCACCTCAACTAAAACTCAACGACACATACATCGAATCAGCTAAACAAATACAAACTACACGGCCAACTACTTAACAATTTACAAACTTACTTTCGCAGATGCTTACGAAGAAGACGAAAACAACAACCAAGATCAGTAAAATCACCTAAACAAAAAAGCAGAGTAAGTTACGAACTCTGATAAATACAACTAATAACGATTTTTTGTTTACAGGTTACCCATCAAATAAAAGAGAAACAAACACAAACACACCAAGAGACAATCCTGACAGACACAAAGGCGGCAACAACATCTCCACCTGCTCACTCTTCTTATCTCATGAAAATAGCTTACATGCCAAATGTCAACAAACTAATGTTATTGTCTTCTTATGAGAACATAAATTTGTTTAAAACTCATTAAGGCCAAAATACTCAAAATTGTCACTCATTTTATAGTTATTTCTACAAGTCTTCATGTATTTGTTTTAAATGTCTAGTAAAAACAACAAGTTTAAAAATAAAAGACATATAACAAACATAATAAGGATAATAAAAATTATTATTTAATAAACATAAACTTACACAACTAAAATGGAGAAAAAAATATCCAGAAACAAAAAGTAATTTCAACAACTTTAATATAATTTATACTCTCAATAATACAAAAAGACAAATTAAAAAGACAAACAAACAATAAGTCTCACTGGCACATTTACCAACACCACGAACTATATCAATTACATTACTAACACAGTTTAGTCATTCATAAGTGGGTGGAAAACAGTGCCTACACAGTTCATCATCACAACTCTAATCCTATAACAATAAAAAAAATTGAAAAACAATGATTAACCGAAAACGCAAAATTCACAACTAGAATAACCTTAGCAAATATCGTGATGAATCAAGAATTCAGTCGAGAACCCTGTGTATCCTGGTCTACTCCAATAGTGGACAAAAATGAACGTACACACAGCAGCGTTTTTGACAAAGAACGAAAACGACAACGTTTTAGTCGAGCATAAACCCACGATGTCAAGGGTTTTAGTCGTTGACCACTCGTCTTCCCCTTTCAGCCATGCTTGGGTCGAGAGCTCTGTTCTGCGGAAGAATCTGGAATCATTCTCTGTTTCCGAAACGTTCTGGAAACTTCCGAGCGAGTTTCAGAACGAAACGGGTCGGGACGCATAATGGAACATTCCATTGCGACGAAACCTTAGCTTGCTTCATGCTTCGTCTCTCCTCCAGATTCTCTGGTGCCCAGATCGTCCGTACCAGAGATCATCAGGTTCGAATTCGGTCTACCCACCATCTAATTGAGCGTTACTACCTTTGGATTCAGTTTGGGGTTTGCGAGTAATGGGTCTGAGAATAGCGATAAGGCTTGACTTTTATTGTAAAGTTACAATCTTGATTGGTAAGTGATGTGGTTATAAGGTATTGGAGAAGCTTGATGCGGCTCTTGATGTTGGTGGTGTGTATGATCCTGAGAGTGAACGTTATGACCATCACCAGAAAGGCTTCACTGAAGTGTTTGGACATGGGTTTAATACTAAACTCAGTAGTGCAGGGCTTATCTATAAGGTAAGAGAAGGTGCATTCTTGAGATTTTGGTGGGCTTGTAGAGAATATTTGTGCTGATGCTTCTGCCTTTTAGCACTATGGCTTGGAGATAATTGCTAAGGAGCTTCAGCTTGATCAGAAGCATACTGATGTGCAGCGATTGTTTCTAGCTGTGTACAAAAACTTCATTGAGGTGATCTTTCTTGCTTTCGAGAGAGGTTTCCTATTTCGCTTCTAGATTCTTTGGTGTGTATTCACAGCAAAGAACAAGCTAAAGTTTTTGGCTATGTCTTTGATAGTTTTAGTGTATGATGGGCACAGGTTACTGAATCTGTTGGCAGATTGGCAAATATTGCTAAGTAGTAGTATCTCTGGGCTAACAAAGAAAGATATTGCAGTTTTGATGTTAGGATCGTGGAGCAGTTCTTGAACTTTCATATATTGTGATGTTTTCACTTGGTTTTTTGAAGGTAACTGGTTGTATAAAATTACAGGCAGTAGATGCTATTGACAACGGTATCCATCAATATGATACTGACCAGCCCCCAAGATATGTAAACAACACAAGCCTGGCGCATAGGATTGGAAGGTTGAACTTAGACTGGATTGAGCCTGATCAGTCTAGTAGCAAAGAAGATGAAGCCTTTCATCGAGCAATGGAACTTGCTGGCTCTGAGTTCTTACAGGTTTCTTTTTCCTTCTATACTCGCATTTAATTCAGTAATTCATCTGATTCTGATCCTTTTTCGGAATAGAAAGATGCAACTAAGGAAAAGTTGAGAGTACCAAACTAAATCTAGTGTGGAAATTGCTTTGAATGAATGAGCCTAATGTGATACTATAACAAATGTTGTCTACTCGTAAATATATGAAACTCATTTTATTATCCTGGTTTCATAAGAACTGATTGGTGTCCAGAATCTGTTTGACTGTCTGCCTCTTTGAGCGTGAATTGAGAATACAGCCAATGCTAATCTCTATGTTCTACGTTTTGATAGTGTGTTCATTTTCACGCAAAATCATGGTTACCAGCTCGGTCAATTGTTATGGAGTGTCTTGCAGAACGTCATGATGTAGACTCCAGCGGAGAAATCATGAAGCTCAACAAACAATGCCCAGTAAGTTAGAATTTGCTAGACGAATTAAAAATGAGAATGATAAGGACTACTACCTTTGAAAGTTGTTAAGAGTTGTGTGTGTTTTGACAGTGGAAACTCCATATATTCGAGCTCGAGGAAGAAATGAAGATTGATCCTCCCATAAAATATGTCCTTTACCAAGTCAGTTTCATGCATATTACAATGTTCAAACCTTTATTTCTCTTAAGCCAGTGAGTGTTTTGCATGTAATTTCAGGATGATAGAAGCGAAAATTGGAGAATCCAGGCGGTTTCGGTTTCACCGGACAAGTTTGAGAGCCGTAAAGCTTTGCCAATTTCATGGAGAGGTCTTGAAAAGGAGCAGCTCTCAGAGGAAAGTTCAATTCCGGGATGTGTGTTTGTGCATATGAGTGGTTTCATTGGTGCAAACCGGAGCTATGAAGGTGCCTTGGCAATGGCAAAAGCCTCTTTGGTTGCTTAGTTTCCATGTATAACCCAACCCAAAGATGAGTTCTGGTTCTTTGGTTTGAACCGGTCTACAAACATACGATTAGAATCTCAGAGGTTGTAGCTAAAATCTAAGTAACACGATACATTTTTTTTTTAACACAGACTTAAATTACTATAAAACAAATTGTGAAAATGTTCATGTTTCACCAATTGAAGGTTTTTTTTGTAACTTTAGTTTTATTAATCTGCATAAGTCAGTACATCATATTTTCTTGGGATTCAACTCCAAATTTTCGAAGCAGAAACATTAATAAACGCTAGATTTTGATCTGCGCATGCGCGCGAATGTATTTTTCTGTTGCTGTTTATTTTTTATTTCACTATTTAGGATTGAAAAAAAACCCAAATCCGAAGAATCTAACCGATCCCGATTCGAAAAAGTAGTACCAAACCCAAACCGGAATTGATCAAATATCTGAATTATTCAAAATTTTGCTATTTAGATAACTGAAACCTAATCCGATCCAAACCAAAATATTTCGGATATCTGAATGTATATGAAATATATTTATATACTTTTATATATTAATTATTTTTAGATTTAATGTATATAAAAACATTCAGAATATATATGATACATTTAAATTGGTTTAAATACTTGAAAATATATACAAATAGTCAAAAGTAAATATCTAAAATAGTTAAAGTATATTCAAAACACCAAAAATATAAAAAACAATTATTGATTCTCTATCCAAATATTTAAACCAAACCAATTTATATGTTAAGTTTAGGTACTGTGACATATGTTATCCAAATTTACATGAAATATATTATTTTGTTTATAAATTTTGAGAAATTTAAACCATATAGTGAATTTTAAAATTTTAAAAATAATTTAAATAGGTTATTTCAATCCAAACCGAACCCGCAAAGATCCGAACCACGAACCAAAATTTTAGAAATATCAGAATGTTGGAATCTTTGATCCCGAAAACTCGAAACTCAAAGAGACCCGAACTGGACCTGAATGGGTATCTGAACCCCACCCCTAGTCACTATTATATACTCCCTCCGTTTCAATATAGATGATGTTTTAGAAGGTTTGTTTTGTTTCGATTTACATGAAGTTTTGAGATTTTAAGGAAGTTTTGAGATTTTAATGTTAATTTTAACTTTATTGGAAACTGTTCAACCAATTAGATTTTACAATCTTTTTTATAATTGGTTAATTGATTTTAAAATTATATCTTTAAAATATTTTTCTAGGAAAATGTAATTTTCTTAATCTTTATGCACTATTACAAAACATCAAGTATTATGAAACGGAAGGAGTATCATATATGTGTCATCATATAACTAGTCTTATTTAATACCATCATATAAATAATAATATAAGAGAAAATGACCAGGATAGCACTAAAAAAGTTTTTGTCACAAATATAGCCTCTAAAAATAAAAATGACCAAAATAGCACTTAATGTTTTATTAAAAGAAATAAATATACACTTATACTCCAATGGTAAATTAATTTAGACATTAGGGTTTAGAGTTAATGGGTGGGGTTTAGGATTTAGGGTTTATGGTTTATAGTTTAGGGTTTATGGTTTAGAGTTGGGGAGTGGGGTTTTGGGGATAAGATTTCAAATTTTGAAAAGTAAAAAAAATTTAAATTTTTCAAAAGATAAAATACTATTTTGGTCATTTTAGTTTTTGAAAGCTATTTTTGTGACATAAACTTAGAAATGTGCTATTTTGTAAATTTGCCAGATAAAATACTATACCGTAGGAATAATAACCAAATGTTTATAACTCTCACGTATGATCCTGAAACGTTATGGAAGAATAATAATCTAATCACCGGCTAACGTTGACGTGTATCGTAACCGCGTTGTACAGTATATAATTTTACAAATTCGGTTAACTGGTTTGGTACAATAGCACACGCCTTCTCTCCACATTTCCTCCTCTTTCTTCTTCTTCTCCGTAGCTCTCCAACTCTGAGTGAGAGTGAGAGAGAGAGAGAGAGAAGCGAAAGGAAGAATGGAGGTTTTCTACTACATGGTGTTCGGAGTGATGGCTGCCGTAGTGGCGGGTTTGGAGCTGAGCAAGACAAACAAGGATCGGATCAACACTTCTTCTTCCTTCAATTCCTTCAAGAACAATTACCTCGTCGTCTTCTCTATCATGATGGGTACGAGATGTCTCCCACTCCATTACTCTATCGTTTCTACACATACCGGAATCAGCTCTGTGATTCATCGCTACTTGCGATTTCCTGTTATGGATCCGATCTAAGTAGTTATCGCGATTTCTAGACTTCTTCTGTACTAGATCGAATCCAGATGCAGGTTATGTTGTCGCTGATGCTAAATCTTGTTAGTAGAATTAATCTCGTTTTTATTATTATATGTGTCGTAGATCAAAGATTTAGATGAGGTTGATGGCACTTTAGGGCGAGTGATCATCACCTGATGCATAATAGGTTTCTTTTTTTGTGTGTGTAGTTTTGATCAATTTGTAGAAGGTAGTAATTGTTCTTGAATGCATAGATGAGATCAATTAATACACTCTTGATTATGTTTGTTACAGCTGGGGATTGGCTTCAGGGACCTTATGTGTATTACCTCTACAGCACTTATGGTTTCGGCAAAGGAGATATTGGTCAGCTTTTTATTGCCGGTTTTGGCTCCTCCATGTTGTTTGGAACCATTGTTGGATCTCTCGCTGACAAACAGTGAGAATTTCCTTTTCTTTTCTTTTCTTAAGTTCAAGTTTGTGTAATCAGAGGAGAACTATGTTGTTAGGGGAAAATAATATCTGTGCGTGTGTGTTTGGATTCAGGGGTCGAAAGAGGGCATGTGTTACATACTGCATAGTTTACATATTGAGCTGCATCACCAAGCACTCTCCACAGTACAGAGTTTTGATGGTCGGTCGTATCTTGGGTGGTATTGCTACATCTCTCTTGTTTTCAGCCTTTGAATCTTGGCTCATTGCAGAGCACAACAAGGTCAGCCTTAGTTTTATTACTCTTGTTTTTTTTTTCTACATATGCACGTTAGTCACTCTTAAGTGTTCAAAACCTACAAATTCGTAGTATCATTCTTGCGGAAATTCTTTTAGATGCTTGCTACTGGTTTGATAGAAACATAGTTTAACTCCAAGTTATGTCTGCTTGTCGATTAGAGTGATGAGTTGCACTGTTAACTCTGTCAATTCTCGATGGCTGCATTGTTTTGAAACTATCAATTCTGGACTTCAAAATCTAGAGCATATCAAAAATCATTTGCAATCTTTACATAAAGTTTTAGTGATGAAGAAAGTAAAGACTTGGAACCTTATCTTAGTTTTAGCCATAGCTAACGTTAAATTTTTGCTTTCCTGAACAACCATGCACAGAGGAACTTTGACCAACAGTGGCTGTCACTGACATTCTCTAAGGCTGTTTTCCTCGGGAATGGTCTGGTCGCTATTCTCTCCGGGTTGTTTGGAAATCTACTTGTCGACACTTTCTCGTTTGGCCCTGTAGCTCCCTTTGACGCCGCTGCATGCATTCTTGCGATTGGAATGGCCATCATATTGACAACATGGTCGGAGAATTATGGAGATCCATCGGACAGTAAAGATCTACTGACTCAATTCAAAGTTGCTGCCATAGCCATAGCTTCAGGCAGGTTCAAAGTTAGCGTTGAATTTTGAAGGCTTCTCAATAACTCCTTCGTACATTCCCGCAGTAAAACTGTAAGCTATGTATCCCCATTATCACTAACACAATCTATGGATGATTTCTCAGATGAGAAGATTGCATTGCTAGGTGCTATCCAATCTCTATTTGAAGCCTCTATGTACACATTTGTTTTCCTGTGGACACCAGCTCTGTCCCCAAACGACGAAGAAATTCCACATGGCTTCGTCTTTGCGACCTTCATGTTGGCCTCCATGTTGGGAAGCTCTCTTGCAGCTCGTCTAATGGCTCGTTCATCTCTCAGAGTCGAAAACTACATGCAAATTGTCTTTCTAGTCTCCGCTGCTTCTCTTCTGCTTCCCATTACAACGAGTGTATGTGAAGCTAGATTGTTAAACTCTTAGTTATACACAATCGTAGACCCTATAATAATAACATGTTTGCGCAGGTCTTGGTGACGCCATCAAAGGTGAAAGAAGAAGGCTTGTCGTTGACTTGCTCCATTCAGCTACTTGGTTTCTGTGTTTTCGAGGCTTGTGTTGGAATCTTTTGGCCATCGATCATGAAGATGAGATCACAATATATACCTGAAGAAGCAAGAAGCACCATAATGAACTTCTTCCGTGTTCCGCTCAACATATTTGTCTGCATCGTCTTGTACAACGTAAGAATAAGTCAGGTCATCATCCTCTTCACATAATCTTTGTTTTGTTTTTAATCTTGTGGTCGTGCAGGTTGATGCATTTCCGATCACAATCATGTTTGGTATGTGCTCAATCTTCCTCTTCGTAGCTTCCATATTACAACGGCGGCTTATGGTCATCTCCGAAAAGCCAAGTGCGTTCCTTTTCTTCTCTTACAGTCGTATATACATGTTGTGTTCATTTTTGTGGTTGTGGGTACCTACTAAGGAGCTCTTTATGTTTTGTTTTCAGAGGGAGAAGAGTGGAGTCCAATGAAGGATCGAAACTCTGAAGTTGATCCTCTTACCCTCTGATCATTTTCCACTTTTTTTTTTGGTTAATTGATTCGCCGAATCATTGAAAAATAGAAAAAGAAACAGTCCAAATGAAGAAAGGTAATGATTTCCTCTAAGATTTTGCATTGTATGGTTTTGTGATGTTGATTTTTTTAATAGGTATATAACTCTATATTCTACCTTTACCAACTGAATCTTACAATTAGTTTTGTTTTAAGTTTGTGAACTTCTTTGTTCACTATGTACTAGAAATTGAACCACTCTTTGCACACGTTTAATGCTTTTTCACTAATTTAATGTGTTGTTCATTACAGTCGAACATTGAAAAAAGATTGTTCACTAAAAATTAGAAAGATAAATTCAATATATTCAACCTTAAAAGATTTGAATAAAGCTTTGGATCCACGCAATGGGGTTTGAATAGTGTGCGAGTTATTGGATCATTGGTTTAAATCAAACGTGACTATCATTATCTACCTATTCAACCATTTTTTCTAAGTTACATAGTTAGTATAGATTATGAAATATTAGGACCGGTCCGCCCTACGGACAGGATGAAAATTAGCATAAAATATATTTATTTAAATATATATACATAAATAAATCATATTTAAAAAATCATAACTAATTTTCAAATAACATTGTTTATTTAGTCGTCAAATACAATAAAATGTACAAAATTAAACTAACATGATTTTCTTTTTTCTTGTTAAAAGATTTAAGATGATTTTCTTTTGTTAAATAATCTATGTTTTAATTATATATAAAAAATTAGACGTGACATTACATCATTTTTTGTGATTTCTGGAGTTGGAAGACCATAAAAAACCAATGATTATTTTTTCTATTTTTGTTAGGGGATAAGAAATAAACTTGTAAATAAATTCACATATTATTGTTTAGTTTTATATTCTTTAGTGGATTATTTTATGTTTTTATGTTTTTAGTAAATTTAGTTTTTACAGAAGATTATTGTTAAAATTGTTCTATTTTAGTTTGGCGATGTAGAGTTGATGATCTATTTGTTTTAGTTTATGTTATCTAGTTTTTTTTTCTTATGTGTTTCGCGTTAGGTTATATTATAATGTGTCTCAGACTGTGCTATAAACTTTTATTCTTATATCAGTTGTGTATTTATGTTCAAAGATTGTTTTTTTTTAATTCATGAAGCAACCTTTTAAAATATTATATGTTTACTTAGATATATAGAATAACATAATATATTTAATATATATCATTAAAACAAACTTGTTCATTTTTTCTTATATTTATTGTTTTCATTATTTATTTTGTTTCTCTAAAATAAAAACAAACTTCTACATTTGTTCTTATATTTATTGTTTCTTTATGTATTTGCTTATTTTGTTTCACCAATGACATATAATCGTTTTATTTATACTTTTAAAATTTGTCAAATAACATTAAAGTATATTATTATAGTTCCATGAAATAATGCCTAGATGTGATTCTATCAACTGCTAACGCTTGTTTTGTTTAGTTTCTTTATATGTTTATCCAACATTAGTTGACTGACTCGGACTCTTTTCTACATATTAATCAGATGACCTCGCGTATAAAGACCATAGGAACGGTTAAGGATGCACTAAAGGGAAGAAAAACTACACACCAGTGATGATACTTCTCGGCTTAAGCTCTAAAAATATATTGGAATTGGTTTTAAAATAAGTTAATATAAAAAATTTAAACTCTTTTATGAAGTGTTTTCTGCCCAATAAAATTCAAATGTTTTTGTTGTGTGTTTTATTATACAATTTTTTAATTTTAAATTATGAGATCATGGTATGAGTTAGAAATTAATTATACATATGAAATCTTGTGGAGAGCAGCCTGTATAAACCAATTTTCTACTTGGTTTATTTCAAACTAAATATATTGGTCTAGCTAAATTTATATAGCATGAAAAAAAATTATATAGCATGCAACTTTGGTTTGATATAAATATTAATCATTTTATCAGTTTGACACAAAAAAAATGTTCCTAGCTAGATTATTACATAGAAAAATTGTTAACATGACTTTAGTTAAACTTATAATTAAAATTGTAAATTTGACACTCGTGATGAATCTCTTCACTCTTTCTCTTCTCACTTCTGGCTTCCCTTCATCTGCTAGACTCCATCTTTATATTTTTCTCACATTGGACATGACATGTTTTATCACTATCCAACCGATTTTTAATTTGCATTTATGGCTATTTTGTCCTCCTAAATTAATATTATCGAAGTTTCGTTTTAACTGTAGTTATTGTGCATATGGAATGAAACCATAAGTAATGTCTGGTTTTACATGTGTGATAATTCTTTAAAAATACAGCAAATGCAAAAAAATTAACCTTAGTAATGATAAGGATACGGTGGTGGAAGGAGGAGTTTCACATTAACTGTATTAAAAATTAGAAAAGTCGGATACATAATCATGAAAAGTAAAGCAACAAAACCAAACTTGCAAAATATTTGAAGTATTCTAACTTCTTGTCTTTGAGAAATATATTTAAAACCTAATGCAACTGTAATCATTTCCTTAAAATTAACTTCCCCTTGTTCTGTTTCATTAGTCAGTCCGTGCCTTTTTCCAAATTACACAACTTCCTTCTGTGGTGCAACCTCACCTGTGTTCCTCCCATCATCAGAGCTGTTACTTGGTTCAATGGCCTCACCTCTTCCACCTTCCACAACACTATTAGCATCACACACACCATGGTTGATGACACTGCTCTTAGGGCCATCATTGTCGCTTCGTTTTGACTGCTCCAGCACCATGCATAGCATCTGATCCCCAAGGTTGTTATTCCCACCCTGTCAATGTGTCAGTTATCACTAAACATGAAAGCCAGTTCAAGAAAAAAAACTTATCACTAAACATCAACGAATTCAAGTTGCAAAGAACATAAAGTTCTCACAACACTCACCTGATCATGAAGCTCAAAATGAGGCTGTGGTGAGCGTTGGTTGCTATAAAAAATGTAGGAAACGGTGAAGGTCTAATGTTTTACACAGAGTTGAACTCAGATAGCTTCAGTTGAAAGGTTAAAGTGGTCCCAACAATCTCCTGTAGGCATTGTGGGAGGTGTTCCAACCGTCAGAGTCGGTGGAAATTAATCGATGCTTGAAACAATTTTGCCTGAGAAGAAAACACTTTAATCAGAGAAGTTCATGCTCAAAACATAAAAGATTGTCAGACAAACAAAAGCTTAACTAAATACCTAAGTGTTAGGATACAGGCTCGTGACCTCTGTCGATTAAAGCTCAAGGGAGAAGGAAAGGTTTGCACATCATGGCCTTAGACTGAACAGCATACAATCAAGCCTAGGAAAACAATTATGTTGATAGACTAAAAAAACCACTATAATCTTGAAGATACTTACGCAGGAGAGAGTGGAACCTGAACATCTCAGTAGGGATCAGATTAGCAACTGCGGGCACTTCAAACATCTTTGTAAACTCGTTCAGCCGGATAGACACAACAAAATCACAAAGTTTGAAATGATTGTTGCTTCTAGTCACATCAATTCCACTAAGCTCATAAATAGCTCCTTCACGAAGGAGTTCTCGGAACGTGTTCAACCGATGGACAGAAACAAATGCTTGGATGAGAAAGACTGCAAAATAAGGATATTTGTAATCAGAATCTAGAATCCAAGGACAAAACAAATAAGAGGTATTAAAAAAAACCCTCACCTGATCATCCATGAGAAGCATAACGACACCTATTAGTTCACCGCCCTTCTTAGCATTCCTAGCTTCCCAAAAAAGGAGTAGGCGTGTCACGACGATCCGAGCACAACGTCCTCTCCTCAACTCGGAAACGGAGATCTGGGAAGCAGCCATTGTTCTCGCCGGTATGTGTTTGAGTTCAGAGTAGAGAAAATGAATGATTCTGTGATAACCATGAAGCCAGGAACGCCTATTTATAGGATCCAAATTCTGAAGAATCCGAAGAGATAGAAGGTTTTGGTGGAATAAGAAGTAGTGGGGGAAGAATTTACTGAGATTGAATGCTGAGTTTATGGCTTGAACATAAATCGTGATTCCGCTACTTGGTTGTGTTACGACGATGAAGTGATTTTAGGGTTTACAGTCCTGCGGCGTGGAAGAAGAAGGGTGGTTGCAATGGGCCAAAAACAAATAAGCCCGTACAGTTCTCGAATTAATGAAACGCAATGTTTTATTAAAGGAGACACGTGGCAGCACGTCGTGCAACGAATTTATGCGCTGGCAGCTGAGGTGGACCCCCTGGGAGAGATTCAAAGCCTATTTTATATTAATAGATAAAACGCATTAATTATATAAAAATCTGGAGAAACACCAGTAGCAGTGGAACTAGGTATTGGATGTGCAGTTGGCCATGGTAAACCCGATTGGTATCCACCAACTTGAACGTCTTCTTCTATAAACTTGTCAACGCTTCCCAGAGAGGTTGAACAGGTTTGTCTATTTCATTCACATGCGACAAAGTTGCATATGGAAACTCCCCGTGATATAAACAACAACTCATGTTTTTCCAGATCAAATAATTTCTATCCCTTCTGCCCATATAGGTAACCCAGGAAGACACATTTTCTACCTTTTGAGGCAAATTCATCTCCTTTCGTATTTTGATTATGAGAATAACATAAACTGCCAAAAAACTCTCAGAGGATTATATTTGGAACTTTGCTATGAATCATCTCATATGGAGTCATTCCACTAATCACTGAACTTGGAGTTCGATTGATCAAGTAACCAGCGGTTAAGATGCATTTGTCCAAAACTTAATAGAAAGGTTTGCTTCGAACTGAAGTGCCCGGGCTATGTTCAGTATGTGTTGATGTCTTCTTTCTGCTCTTCCAGATGTGACCATGGTTGAGCCAGCTGATTATCCAACAAAGGACAAACTAGGATGGATGAAAGGTGGGCATAGCTAAAACCAGCTGATGAGACTAAGGACGAGATGAACCAGCTGTATGAGCTAAGCGACTCTGAAGTTTACTTAAAACTGGATGAGCGGAGTGACAAAGGAGCTGAAGCTGGAAGAGCTGAATGACACTCGAACTCGAACCCAATTTGGAGATAGAACAGATTTGCTTTTCTCACCCAAAATGAAGTTCAAAACCCATGATAAGGACCCATTCTCTTTTGCTGATGGGCCAGCCACAAAATCAAAGAAGTCAAAGAAACCATTTGAAGCTGTTTTTTGGATCAAGTGGCCTAAAGAGATGTGATATCAGCCCATGAACATATCATAACAAGTTCACTATGGGTTTGTTTCTTGCCAAATTCGACCTGGCCCTTTATTCAAGCAAATCAGTTCTGGTCAAAATTCAAGTCAAGGAGTCAGAGAAAATAAATAATTATTCAATTTTCAAGACAATTTTAGTTTTAATTAAGTTTTTCTCATTTTTTCTATAATTTCAAGACTTTTCGATTTCCTTCTTCTTCTTCTTCTCTACTTAAACTATATTTTGTTTCTGAACAAAACATTCACTCTTTTTATCAAAAATCTCTCTAAAACTTGTGAATCCTTTTTTCATCATCTGAACATCGAATTGCTATGTAGTTCATTCTCCATACGCAAACTCGTCTTTGATCACAATCTGAGTTCATTCTCTTGATCTTAGACACTTCTATACAAGTGTTTGGTCTCTCCATCGATCAACACTGAAGATCACCCTCCACATTGACTTCTATCCATTCATTCATCATCATCTATCATCAACTTCATCAGAAACAATCAGATCAACAACCAAACCAGTCGATCATCATTCAAAGAATCAGGGATAATCGAATTCCCCTCACAAGGAGTTCATCAATTTTGTTGAGGAGTACCAACACAAGACGTTTCATGAACAATTCCATTTCTGAGGAAGTGTTTCGTCAAACATAAGAACTCTGATCAATTATCACTCTGGACTGTTTGGACGTGCGTCTGAAATTTCCTTGTAACCATTGATAGAAAGTTCATCAAGTGTGTTGGTGCTTCGGTTTTATCTTTCAACAAATATATCCACACTCCTCGTGAGCAGTCGTCGACTATGGTCAAGAAATAGCGTGCACCGCTGAAAGATTCTGTCCGGTACGGATCTCATAAATTGCAGTGTATCATTTTGAAAATTTTCTTTGTCTTATTAAGACTGAATGGGAAACAAGATCTTGTATGTTTCGCACGGAGGCATACATCACACACCTTTTTAAGGGCCTCATAAGTACTTGAAACCGAAACAACATGAAGCGAACAAACTACTTTAAAAGCTGGATGTCCCATACGTTTGTGCCACATCTCGAAAGTGTTGATGTCTTTAGCTGTGACTGCTGCAACAATCTCCATATTGTGAAACCAGAATGCTCCTCTTTCTCGCTTACCCGTTCCAATCACTGTCCTTGATATGTGGTCTTAGACAATGTGGAACTGGTCAGCCAATTGTACAACATAATGATTCTCATCCATTAACTGGCCTACTGAAATCAGATATGATTGCATTTCCTCAACAAACAAAACCGATTTCATCACAAGATTTGACCCAAGCCTCACCTAACCTTTTTTAACAGATACTCGCTCATTTCCATCAGCCAAAACAATCAAAACGGGATCCATATCTCTAACATCAGTCAGAAGCTCAAGTTTTCCGATTAAGTGATGACCAGCTCATGCATCCATTATCCAAGATGGAGTAGAAAACATACTAGTTTAAGTTGAATTAGTTTTGTTCTTTCCTGCATTGAGATTAGTAACAATGCTACGCCACCGACTTTCGTTTAGCCCACTCACGCCATCACGATCAGCTTCCATAAGAACATAATTAGCCATCTCCATGTGTGGTGCATTATTGACATGTGTTGTATTAACATCAGCAACGACACCAAGTCCTCTTTCTCTTCCACCAGAAGACGAAGATCTTCCATCATAGTTTGTTTCTCTCAAAAATGGATGAGAGATCACTGCGTCTGAATTATCAGCAGCAGTTAGATCATATGGCGAGATGATTCTCCTCATTTCTGTTGTTATCGGGTTAGTGATTGGTGTCTCAGTCGTCAGGTTCAAGGTCGGGTTCGATCGATTGTTTTCTGTGACTGGATTATCAGTAGCAGTCAATTCAAACGGCAAGATGGTTCTCTTCACTTCTGTAGTTATCGGGTTCATGACTGGAGTCTCAGCCGCCGGGTTCAAAATCGGGTTCAATCCATTGTTCTCTGTCATCATCAATGGACAAATCAGATTTTCTGGGTATAAGAAAAGAGTTCAGGTAAAGAAAAGTTCAGGCTCTGATACCATATAATTAATTGAATGAAATGAATTATCGTAACAATTTTTGTATTCATCTCGTAGTTTTTTCTACAACCTTCATACAATACGAGTTACCTAAAACAGAAGATATACTGTAAATACAATTGATACAAATAGTAAAAATGATGCATAAAATCAGTCTTGATATATCTTGTAATTGTTCCTTAATCTCCTTGATATCATCCTCCAATAAAACACAGGTGGATAATTTTTCATTAGCTGAGAGTGTTATTGCAATAAAATACCTCTTGAAATAATGAACATTCCAAGTGCCATAAAAAAGGTGATGAACTCCAAAGTGAAGATTATCAATCACAATGGCCAACTATCACAAAGAAAACTTACTATCTATTTATTCTACAAGGGAGGCAAATTAAACACATTGATTATCGTAAACTCAATTTTTTGTTCAAATAAAAAAGATGATGAATGAAACATGAGTAGAATTACAGTTTAATAAAAAGTGAACAGTACATAAAATTCTAAGCTAAATAATCCAAGAGCATGTTTGATGGTAAACTTGGTCAGTTGGTTGATTAAACAAAAAAAACCTAGTCAGTTAAAGTCAACAAATATTTTCTGATTGTTCCTATTTATTTATGATTCAATATTTTTGGAAATTAGTTATAATTTATTATAAATATGTCAATCAATACTATTAAAATATAAGGTTAGACCGTAACATTTATTTAACTTCCTATTTTTTCTCCTACAACTAACTTAGTTATTATTAAATATATATCATATGTTACCTATTATTTTAATATTTTTAAAAGAAGATATCTAAAAGGATATTCTTAAGTATCATTTTTCTAAGATTGCATTTTAATAATATATTTTAGAGAAAAAGACAAAAATAGCACTAAATCAAGTTTTTATTCCCAAACTAGCACTCAAAGTCAAAAGTCACAAAAATAGCACTTAATGTTTTATCAAAAGTCACAAACTTAGGGTTTAGAGTTAAAGGGTGGGGTTTAGGATTTAGGGTTTAGGATTTAGGGTTTAGAGTTTAGGGTTTAGGGTTTAGAGTTTAGGGTTTAGAGTTTAGGGTTTAGGGTTTAGGGCTTAGGGTTTAGGGTTTAGGATTTAGGGTTTAGGGTTTAGGGTTTAGAGTTTAGGGTTTAGGGTTTAGAGTTGAGAAATGAGGTTTTGGGGATAAGATTTCAAATTTTGAAAAATAAAAAAATTAAAATTTTCAAAGGATAAACTTAGAAATGTGCTATTTTGGTCATTTTAGTTTTTGAGTGCTATTTTTGTGATATAAACTTAGAAAGGTGCTATTTTGGAGATTTGCCCTATATTTTACTACCTTTTTTTTATTTAAAATGTAAATATACATTTATTTTTAATATTTAATTTTAAATAATAAAATTAATAATTAATATTAACTATAATTATAAACGAATATTTATTAATTTCTTTTATTTATAGAATAAGAAATAACATTCCTATAATATTTATATTAATAATTAAATTACTACACCAATTAATAAATGTAAACTAACTTAATCCATTTATTGACTATTTTATACATTATAAATTTAAATAATAACATATATTCATGAATTTTACAACATACTTCAATTTATTAAAGCAAAATATTAAAGTAAGGTATATAAACTAATAAATAATTTTATATTTTAATATACATATTTAAATTAGAATATTAAAAACAATTCAGTATATTTACCAAGTATGAGACGGATTGAATGACATATAGTTAATTTATATAACAATAAAAATAATCTTGCGCGTTAAAGATGGGTTGAATAACATATAGTTAATCATATATATATATATATATATGATCAAATAAATATTAATAGTTAGCTACTATTAATAATTAATAATATGATAGAACATGTTATTATTGATTTTTTTATGAGTATAGTTTTATGGGTTATTCCAACAAAAATGTAAAATATTTATCAAATATAAAAATAATCGAACAAAACATAAACCACATTTTAAGTTAGGCTTTGTTCAGGTATTCTTATTTGAAATTTTTGTTTCTAATTTATATCACATCATAGGTCTTATTTGGAAAATTTATAAATACGGATCGGTTTCGGATATAACACATCAGTTTAGTTCTAATTTGTATCACGGCCTAGAACTCATAAAATAATTTTATATCATTGGTTTGGATATATCTAAAGTTACATACCAAATTTAAAAACAAAACAAAACATAAGCAATAAATACTTATTTATATAGAATTAGATATTTAAGGTACTTATTTAAAATTTAAATACTTATTTTTAAATATTATTGAAAATAAAGATAGAATTAAAAATTTGAAGTACATATTTATTTATCAAATATTTATATTTGTGATTAATTTGGACTTTCGTTTTTTGGGTTACACGTTCGGGTTAGGGTAATATTACTTCGAGTTCGATATGTTTGGTACCACCCTACAAGACCCACTCTGGTATTTCTTATAGTTTGGACCGGGTACGGATCGAGTTTTTGTTTGGTTTCAGTTCGGACTTCGCGCTACGGATTCTATGTCCATGCCTACTTTAAATAAAGAGAAAGTGCGATTAAATAAAGTTTTCAACAAAACATTATCCCGCTCTTTGAAAGCGAGGATCAAAATCTAGTCTATACTATTAAAAGAGAATCATTCTGAAAAAATCTACTTAAACAAGGTTTTTTGCACCCTTTCATTAACTAATAATATTTTGATCTTACTTTAAATTTCAACTATCAGTATGTTACCTTATATTTCTCTAACAATCATTTAGTCAATACTTTTATTTATTAGACCAACATCTTTTTATACAAGAAAAGATTAAACATATTAATGATTTCGTTGAAGGCCTTCCAGTGTCAGTAGGAAAAACGTGATATTGGTTGTTGTGGATCGCTTGAGAAAATATGCTCATTTTGTGGACATCATTTCTATACTGAGTAGAACTCTCTCTCTCTCTCTCTCTCTCTCTCTCTCTCTCTCTCTCTCTCTCTCTCTCTCTCTCTCTCTCTCTCTCTCTCTCTCTCTCTCTCTCTCTCTCTCTCTCTCTCTCTCTCTCTCTCTCTCTCTCTCTCTCTCCATTGTTTCTCACAAGGACAAAGATTTTCTTGAGTTCTTTTTGGCAAGAGTGTTTCCATTTGGCTGAGACGAAGCTGAAGTATAGTACAACCTATCATTCACAGTCAGATGGTCAAACTGAGGTTCTTAACCGCTGCTTGGAAACTTACCTCATGTGTTAAACGTCGTCTCACCGAAATAAATGGTTTCATTTTATTGTGTGGCCCAATTTTTGTATAGCATAAGCTATCACACATCCATTCAAACTGATGTATGGTCGTGATCCTCATAAATTTTTTGCTTATGAAAGTGGCTACACTAGATTTTAAATTGGAACAATCTTTGCAGGAGCGGGATGCATGGTTGTGTAATATCAAGGTTCACTTGGTGCATTCTTAGAAATTGATGAAACACAATGCGAACACGCATCGTAGTGACCTGGAGTTTTTTGGTGGGAGATTTTTTTAAAGTTGCACCGATATAGACATAATTTATTACAAAACATCTTTGTAAGAAATTGGATGCATGTTATTATGGGCCTTTTCATGTGTTAGAGAAGATTGGTACTGCAGCCTATCGTATGCAAACTACCTGTGGAGTCGCGTATCCAACATGTTTTTCACGTTTCTCAGTTGAAACTTGTGTTGGGACATAATCACATCGTTACAACCTTTACCTTCGGTTTTGTCCGTGGAAGATGAGTTGGTGATTAAATTGGATGTTGTGCTTGATTCACGTTATGATACTATGGGAACTTTGAGATTTTGGTGTGTTAGAAAGGCTTGTGATACATCCTAAATAGAAGGATCACTCAGCTGGACTGAAAGACATAATCCTAAGCTTCTAAGGGTCGTGTAGATCCAACAAGAGGTATATTAAACCTAATGCCTGATGCTATCGACGATCCGACAAGAAGATAGGCGATGGAACCTCCGGATGAAGTCTGATGCAGAACCGATGAGGAGTATATGAAACTCAACACCTGAGCTGTTTAAACACCAAATGAACACCCTTTGGTTGGTAGAATGGTGACACAAATGAGGATGGAATTCACTTGATAAGTCGGGTTGATCGCTTGGATATGACGCACCAAGAAGATGATCAATGGATATTACACACCATTGAAAAAAATGAGAATTACTCTCAAGGTTCCAAAAATAATCACTCACAACTTATTTTATTTCATTGATCAGATGGCCTTTATATAATAGGCAAGACATACAAAAGGTTGGGATACAAAAGACTAGTCAAACATTGAACTTAGCAATCTATAAAAACTAGGAAGACTTAGACCAAGAATCATAAATGTCTTGACTTGACCAAAATTGAA
Source organism: Brassica napus (assembly GCF_020379485.1). Taxonomy (NCBI): domain Eukaryota; kingdom Viridiplantae; phylum Streptophyta; class Magnoliopsida; order Brassicales; family Brassicaceae; genus Brassica; species Brassica napus. Next base: position 42,506,144 of record NC_063446.1, read on the forward strand.
GGATTCTGGTCGCACAACTATTTGTATGATCTCGTACTTTCGCATGGTCGACGGTCTTCGAATTACCGTCAGATTGATATATTATACGACCATGACTTGAATTTTTTTGTTGGGCTGAAACATGTTCATAAACATATTTTTCATAAATCCTGAAACCCATCTCGTTTAATCCAGACTCCATAAGCCAAGCCTTCTTGATTTGTTTCTGCTACTGATTCGGGGCGCATCATTTCCTCCTCCTCTAAAAATATTTGCCCTCAAATATGTCTTTCTTTAGCTTCAGATGGGATGATCTCTTGGCTTTTCGTAGAACTCTTTTTTTATATATAAAGAAAAGAAGATGAAAGGTAGAAGATGGATGAAGAAGATGGAAATATGAGAAAATGAACAGACAAGTACCGGTTGAGTGGCTCTGATAACACTTGATACGTCCAAAATAGAAGGATCACTCAGTCGGACTAAAAGGGATAATCCTAAGCTTCTAAGAGTCATGTAGATCCAACAAGAGGTATATTAAACCTAATGCCAGATGCTATCAACGATCCAACAAGAAGATAGGTGTTGGAACCTCCGAATGAAGTCTGATGCAGAACCAATGAGGAGTATATGAGACTCAACACCTGAACTGTTTAAACACCAAATGAACACCCTTTGGTTGGTAGAATGGCGACACAAATGAGGATGAAATTCACTTGATAAGCCGGGTTGATCCCTTGGATATGACGCACCAAGAAGGATGATCAATGGATATTACTACACACCATTGAAAAGAAATGAGAATTACTCTCAAGGTTCCAAAAATAATCACTCACAACTTATTATTTTATTTCATTGATCAAATGTCATTTATATAATAGGCAAGGCATACAAAAGGTTGGGATACAAAAGACTAATCAAACATTGAACTTAGCAATCTATAAAAACTAGGAAGACTTAGACCAAAAATAATAAATGTCTTGACTTGACCGAAATTGAAGGATTCTGGTCGCACAACTATTTGTATGATCTCGTACTTTCGCATGGTCGACGGTCTTCGAATTACCGTCAGATTGATATATTATACGACTATGACTTGTATTTTTTTGTTGGATTTTTTTTTTGGGCTGAAACATGTTCATAAACATATTTTTCATAAATCCTGAAACCCATCTCGTTTAATCCAGACTCCATAAGCCAAGCCTTCTTGATTTGTTTATGCTGCTGATTCGGGACGCATCAGCTTGCCTGCTTACAAAACGTTTTGGGTTTGGATGGGTGAGACGGTTTCTCGTTTTCCATATGCTAGGCTTGGGGACAAGCTGATACTCTGTGCCGAAGGAATTGATGGGCCGCGAAAAAATTATTATAGAAAATAGAGGAAAGACTTGACAGTTGATGGTTTGGAGAGGATTAAGACTTCAGTGTGGATCAGTTGGATCGAAAGAGTGAAGTGGCACGTAACGAAGTAATGCCATAAATACATTTGTAGTTGGAATAACAGATTTATGCTATTTGTAACTGTTGTACTGGATTGACGCTGTGATTCACCGCTATGAGACGTTTGTACAATGATTACTTTTGGTAAATAGAATTAAACAATATTTTAAAGAGAGAGTATTTCATTCATAACATATTGCTCTGACCAACTAGAGAAAATATGTTCGTGTATTCATGTCATATACAATTTTATCAAATAAGTTATATATTCAGATAACCAACCACACATACGTTAAGTTTTATTCCAAGAAACCAAAAAAAGATTCAGATACTTCTTCTAATGATCATGCCTCCAGCCTCTCTTCCCGTATCCGGTAGGACTTTGACTAGGACTAACGGGTTTACGTCGGATGTCCGTTTTGGGGTTAGGACTCCTGAGACCGGGATAACCGGTTATTACTTCTCCACAAGAACTTGACGAACCACAACCCGACCCATTAATCGAACCTTGTTTGGTCGACGAGTTCCAATTTGGAATAAAAGAAGTGCCTTGAAGCTTGACGGTAGTGCCTTGGTCACGAACTTTAGCATTTGCAGATGCAGTTGGAGCCATATAGCTTGGTATACGGTTTGGGCTTTTACGTTGCTTATGGGCTTGTCTGTATGTTCCTAAGTCTATATACTCTCGGTCAATTAGACCGATTATCCTGTCCTTGAGGCTAGTAGGAGTGGTCGCGTCCATTTCCACCGTTTTCTCCGATACATCATCCGGTGTGGTGTTACCAGCCGTGGTTGTTGCAGCTGTGGGGAAAGGTGGATATGGAGGAGGATTGTACTGACCAGGACCGGGACTGGAACCGGGTACGGTTTGACGGCCTGTGTATGGTCGGGAAGACATCCAATGGTCAAGCCAGTTCCAAGCTAATTGACTTCTATCAGGCCCATTGACAGAAAATCTAATTGCATCGCCATCATTTGTGTGTTGCATTTGCCGCTTCAATTTGAAAACAAAATCGTGTAAGTAAAGATGTTAAAGATATAAATAGTACATATATATTATTTTTTGTAATTTTTTTTTCTTTCCATATATTTCAGATGTCACGTATATATATTTCAGATGTCACGTATGAAAATATTGTCCAATTTAATTTTATCAAAAATTAGAAGGCTATTTTGAGAGAGTAAAAGTTATTAGGAAAAAGAGAGATGTCCAACCTGGTAGGTGTATGCATAAGCAAGAGCCCTCTCTCTTTCCATCATTCCTTGAGTCTTCTCTTTTCCCTGTTTATACTCAAAATACAATTAACTAATAGTTTACAATATAGTACTTTCTTATAAGACAATATTGTAGAACATAGTACCCATGGTTTTTCCACATTACCTTCCCTGGAGTTTGGTACAGGCTGGTTCGGTTCACATCGTGTAATTTCTTCTTTTTTTCTCGTTCGGTTTGGACATTCGCAGATCCTACAAAACCATACAATTATAAATATTATGTTCACCATCGGAAATGCATGTATATATAATATCCACCATAAACATTTGGACAATTCTCTCAAATAATTTTTTTAAAATTTTTATCACAAAATAGCCCTCAATAAGAAAATAACCAAAATGCTTCTTTTTTATTTTGAAAATTTTAATATTTATTTTTTAGTTTTTAAATTTGAGACCATATCCTCAAAAACCCGCCCATTAATTCTAAACCTTAAATATAAATTAGTTAACTTTAGGGTATAAATATATTTTTATCATCTAATAAAACTTTTTTTGATCATTTTTCTCATCGAATACTATTTTTGTGACAAAAACTTAAAAAAAAACTATCATGGAGAATTTTTCTAAACATCTCAGTACGTACCTTTGTTCGATTTTTCCATCATAAATCGACTCTCTTCTTCTTCAAACTGTTTCTTAAACCGGTCATGAGCCACTTGGAGCCTTCTGGCTCTCACTCGGCCTTGGACACGAACTAGAGCTTGCATACATTTCATGGTCATTTGTGCCTGTTTACGTACGTGGTAACCACGTACCAATGCTTGTAGCCTAACTAGTCCTTTTAAGGCACGAAGTGCTCGTCTCGCCTACAATAGATAAAGAAAGAAAAACAAAAACATAAAAAACAAACGGTCATAACCTTGGATAAACCGGTTGTTTCTTAAGATTACTGGTTTACTACTAGTTTGCAACTACAAGTTACAATGAATAAATGAGCTACGTTTTCAATGAATTTGTATACAAATATCAGTTAATACCGGTTTAAACATAGTAGCCAAATATATTTCGATTCCGATGGTAACTTATTTAATTCTAAATAAATTTTAGCAAACTGGTGATCGCGATGACAGTTGAAATTACTCATTCCGTTCCACATGATAAGATATAGATGTTTTGAAAGTTTTTACTTTTCCACAAAAACATTTTTTTGTGTGCTTTGTGTATTTCCAAAAAAATTTTGTGTGTTTCAAAACAGTTTCTTAGTCCCTCTGTTTCACTTTAATTGTCGTTCTAGGTTTATACACACAGATTAATAAAACATATGATTTTGTACATTTCCAAAATAAAAACATAATTACCAATACACCTAACCATATTTCAACCATTAGAAAAATAAAATTAAAAATCTTATTAATAAATTTTACATTGAAACTCTAAAACGACACTTATTTTGAAACGAATTTTTTTCCCTACAACAACAACTAAATCGAAACGGAGGGAGGGAGTACATGTTTAACTATTTTATCTACATTAATTGAAAACAATTATTATTTAGAATAAACTAAACTTTTGATTTTTTTTATAAAAAAACTTTGGAAATTAAAAAAAAAATGCTCTTTAGTATTTAAGTTTATTTTTATAGTGTGTGATATATTTGTAGAATAGAGATAATATTTATTTACAGAAAAAAAAATTAGGAATCTAAATTACCAAATAACCCCTGTACTGCGATTGGATGAGCACTGCGGCGGTATCTTCCTCTGTCAGGCGGTTATAGCCGGCAAGACGAACGACTTTAGCCGCGGCTTCTGCGGCCGCAACCGCAGCTTTAGCAGCATCTGCCGTGGCCATAGCCATGGCATGTTTTCTCTCTCCAATAGCCGTTGCCGGAGTAGAAGCTATGCTCTCGACGTCATGGGAGATCTCCGGCGAACTTTCCTCCGGAAACTTTTCAAAAGACACGACTTCTTGCGTGTCGTTTTGCTGCTGCCACCTGTTGGCGTCGCTGTTGCTAATGTTGTTCTCTCTCTGCATATGTTTAAATCAACTGTGAAATAGTAATTATACATCATTTGAAATATTTTCATCTTTACAAGTTTATGGGCATATTACTTCCTTTTAGCTTTTTATTTCAGGTCCAAAATTTTCAACGTTTTCAGTCTTCACTATAGTTACTTCGTTCATTTTCACTTCTTTTTTTGTATGAGAATTCTTTGGGAGACCATTAATGCTAATGGCATAAAGGATTAGACCGTTAGAGTTGAGATCCAAAATAAATAGAAAGTGATAAAGATTGTGGGGCTAAACGTTAGGATAGTGGTAAATAAAAGGACTATACTATAGTAACGTGAAGATATGCATATATGTAGTTACAAGTTGACATAAACATACATATATCTATAGGTGGGGAAATAAATGGGTGGAGTGATGGCGAGGGAACAAAGCAATGCACATGAAATTGGTGGAGTGATGGCGAGGGAACAAAGCAATGCACATGAAATTTGGGGAGAAAGGAAAAAGATTTGTTTTAGGTGTCATGAAAATCATATATCAATGCTCTTATGAGGAGCCTCCTTAGTCCATCTCTTTCAAAAGGGGACCAATCTTTTTCGGCTTTTAATTCATAATTACGGTCTTTACATTTAATTTTTGACTCAACTTGTCATGTAAGATGAACGATCGTATTACTTGTTCCCTTTTTAAGCTAAAGTATATACATAAATGCATCTTACGGACACTACTTAAATAATGCAAACAAAAAAGGTTTATATTGCAACAACAACAACAAAAATAAAAAATAAATAAATAGAATCGTCACTCTCTTGATAGTGCCGTGTAAAATGCGTTAATTTGTATGTAACATATCAGGTTAATAAATTCAGTGCATATCATTAGTACATTACGTATGCATAATGTTTTAAGATATGCATATCTAACATGCATATTGCCTAATTCAAGAAGAAAAAGACATTAAACCAAAATTACTTATTATTTAAGTAAACAATTATGGGGCATATAGTATATCTTACTCTTCAAGTTTAGTTTTGTTAGAAGTGCTTAAATTAATTAAAACGTTACACATGTGTACTTTGATAACTATAGATTCTTTCTTTATTTTGGGTAAAATGGCTATAATTAGTATTTTCGATTAAGTTTTAGATCCAAATACTTCTTATATGTTTGTAGTACATCGAGTTATGATGCTGCAATTTAATGAGAAATGTATGAATGTAATAACTAAAGGTATGTTTGGATATACCTTTGAGTCTTTAGGAGAGGACTTAAAGACCTTCTTCTTCACCGTTGAGAACCATCCACCATTCCCTTTCTTCCCCATTTCCGGCAAAACTCTTTGATCATAAGCTCTATCAATACTGAAAAATGTTTCAAAATATGCTTTTAATTAAAGTTTCTCAAATTAGCTTTAAATCTGCAAAAGCAAAAACAATTCCAGAAGTAGCCAAAACCAAAATGTGTAACATTGTAACGTACAGGGTTTTGCGTTTATATATAACATATCCAGATGCATACAAGTTAGACATATATGTATAAATGAGCATTCAGGAACTTACATGTTTGTGCAGTGTGATCAAGTCATTCAAGCGATTTTTTAAGTTTAGAGAGAGAGAGAGGGAGAGTGTGTATGGAGAGAGAATGAGAAAGATAAGAGGTGAGAGAGTGAGAGAGAGAGAAGTCACATAGAGTTAAGTTGAGAAAGAGGAGGTGTCTCACTTCACCACCGATAATGAAACCATTAACGGAGTCACGTTGAGTTCGGTTAAACGCCGTTAAGTGTTTTTACGAAGTTCACGAGGTTTCTATTTTTGTCTTTTTCTTTTTCGTTTTTATTTAACGCCAATCACATTTTCTCTTTTGTATAAAGTCTTCTGACATTTGTGATGATCGGGAAAAACGAAAGAAGACAATTGAGCTCCTCATTCCATTAAAAAATATGTTTTGACTTTTTAAAATCTGTGGATTTGTGGACCTATATTATATACTCTATTTTACATATTTCTGATGGAATTTGTATACGTAAATATATAGTTAAAATATAACAGTAATCAAAGAAGTTTTAAAGCTGAGGCTTAGACTAATCCTCATGAATGATATGTGAAATAACTCATGTTACCAATTGTAATCAAATAAACGGCGGACGACTAGCTAGGCATAATAGTCTACACAAATTATTGTTTTTAATCTATAGGTATTAAAATGTACTACTCTCTCCATTCCTAAAAGATCCGTGTTTTAGAAAAAAAATTTGTTTCAAAAAAATACATTTTTTACATTTTCAATACATTAATTAATGAAAAATTATACTTTTCAAGAAAATACAATTATGTTTAATAAAATATCATTGATTAAAAGTTATTGGGAATAGTTAATTAAAAAATACAATTTTATATATTTTCTTAATAATTGCGAAATAACTATAATATGAATTTTTTAGGAACATAAGAGACGTAGAAAATAGCAAATGACGCCGTTAGTACTTTTTAGATGTAAACTAAATTAGATTGGAAAATACAAATATGACAATGTGCGGTTGTTTTAAAAACGGCGACCTAACTTCTCTATGCGGGCACAAGACCTACAGCACACCACCTCCAAATTGGATCACCTTTCGATCTCAATACTCATCGAGACTCATATGTAAGAAATTTTATATATATATGCATGTATATGAATGAATATTTCTTTCTCATGATGTGGTCTTATGTTAATCTGGTTAACCTTAAGCATACTTGGTAACCAATAAAATGGTAAATAATGGAGTTTATTTCCTAATGTTTTAATTTAAATACAAGTGACTAATGTTCTAGAAGAGAAGAGTGACTTGAAGGACAAGTCTAATGGAAGATACTTAAGAGAACAAGTTCAATGTATGAACCTAATGTTCTAGAACACTTCACACTTGTCTTCTCCTAATGAAATGAGTCATCTTAAACAAAACACTTGTCACTTACTTAACTTTGATGGATGGTTGAGATTAAAGGATAAACTTGCCGAGAAAGTAAAAAAACTTGGTGAGAAAGTTATCAAAACTTGATGAGGAAGCTAGGTCCCTCTCCCCACCTATAATAGATTTTGCTCCATCCTAAAGCATCACAACAAAACTAAGAGAAACACATAAAGAAAGGTGTAGGCAAGGGGAGAGGAGGCTTAACTCCAACTTAAAGATCAAGAGATCATCTTATGGAGAGAAGATCTAACTCCAACTTATATATCAAGCAATCATATTCCATGATCAAAACCGTTCAAGAAGATTTTCGCAACAATGAATGGAGGTACTCCATAATCTCTCTTATAGTTATATTATGTGATTAGTCTAGATGTTAAAGATCTTAGGGTTCATGTTTACATGTGGTATCAGAGCTAATGGTTATAAACATCTAGCTAATCCGGAAAGTATAATAGATTTATGATTTATAGAATTAAAGTAGATCTATACTTAAGTAATAGTAAAATTAGATCTAAAATAATGTTTAAGTTTCGGTATAAAATCGATGAGAGTTTTCGGAAATCTTGAATCAGATATTATATGTATGTATTCTATTTCGATCTCTGAAATGAGAATTAATCAATGCATAAATTTTTCTATACATAAATCATATATAAATTAAAGTAAGTAATTTATGCATAATTTTATAAAACAATATTTTTCATATATAGAGCAAAATTAGGATAGCGATATCACCACAATGACTTTATTCTAAAATGATTTGCGAAATGAAAATTATTGTTCAAATAAGTATTTGATATTTTGAGTAATAAGTAGTTACCCACAGGTAGACTATATACACAAAATATGATCAAATAACTTATAGTGTTTGTATTGTGAGGATTAAGTATATCCACATATAACTTAATCTGAGTAATTCGATACATCACTCATAAATGTTTTCGAATACTATGATTATTGATGAAAATATGGCTGCTACCCACAGGAGCAACCATAATTTCTTGGCATAAGTATTCAATAAATATATGTGTTGATTAAGTCTAAAAGCATAATTTAAACTTGTGTATCTCAAAACAATAAATTGTTTGAAAGCTTATCATATAAAGTCTCGTCTATTTCAGTCCTAACCGGAACCGACTTCTCAGAATGAAAAGGGAAAGTTGAGTCCATATTAAGAGTACTATACTTGAATTTGACACTCCACAATAATGAGTCAAATTCACTAATGGTGTATAGTACTTAGGACGAAAATAATTTCCATAAAGCTTGGTTGAAATTGAATAGACTGAGAATTACGATCTTAATATGACAATAATTAAAAACATTAAAACTTTCTTTATGACAGCTTATAAAGCTAAAAATAAAAATATCTTAAATATATAGAAGAACGGTTTAAGATTGCAACCAAATCTCTAGTTGGGAAACTTATGGCACATCTTACAACCATAAAAGGATAATGACATAAGGTCTATGCATGAAAATTGCATTGAAATGACCTATCTTTCGGCTTGTCCGTAAAGGTATTAAAGTTGTCTATTATGTTCAAGGAGCTAGACCTAAGTAAGTCATAAAATACCACCACCCATAATGGATATTAAGTAAATGAGAAGAAAAAGACAAAGAAAGATGACATATGAAAAAATCTGAACTCTTTCAGAAAGATTGCGATAAAAGAAGAAAATAGTTCAAAAAATGTAACCTTTTAAGTTCCGTAAGGGTTTTCGAATCTATTCTTATAATATTTCTTCTAAAACTTGGTGCTGGATAATGGTTCTAATGTACATGTAATTAATTCCGTGCATGATTTATTTATGATCAAAACCGTAATTTCAAGTGTAAACTAAGTACTTATGGGAATTAGAGCGAAGTGATAGTTGAAGCTATTGGCACTCCTCATTATGAATATTGGATTTTGTTTGGATTCTTTCCAAACATTATATGTTCCATATATTTCCCATAAGTTTTAGTTTTATGACTGGGTTTTTAAATCAACTTAAAGAGATGGATGTTTTAATTTGTTTTTGAACCCTAATTGATTCGATTCAAGAATATTAGTTGATGGCCGATATTTGGTAACACTGGCCGATCAATCTTTAAAAACATATCTAGTTCTGCACATTAAAGGAAAATTAAAGTATATAAAACGTGTACTAATGATCAGTATTTCTTGTGGCATAAAATGTGTATATATTGCATTAGGGATAAGCAAATAAACACACTAAGGAATGAGTCACAAGAAATGTAAAGCTTCTTGAATTATACATACAAATATTTTTATACCCTTTGACGTTTTATCTTTTAGAGATGAAAAGTATTCAATTACCTTTATTGATGATTATTCACATTATTGTTATGTATATGTACTGCATGAAAGTCTCAATTTTGGATACATTACAAGTATTCAAAATTAAAGTAGAAAGGAATTAAGATATAAAAGTGAAAATCATAAGGTCATTTAAAGGTAATGAATTTATGGCAAGTATGATGAAAAGAGACAATGTCTCGGACCTTTTGCCAAATTTCTCCAAAAATTAAGAATTATATCAGTACATGCCTGGTTCTCCATGGCATAATGGTGTAGCTGAAAGGCATAACCGTACTTTTATGTAAATGGTTTGATTTATGAAAATTCACTTATATCGTTATGGATAGATGCATTATGTATTGCAGTATATTTCTTGAATAAGGTTACCAGCAAAGCAGTTCTCAAGACTCCTTTTGAACTGTATAAAGGCTGCTAACCTAGTATGGGATATCTCAAAGTATGACGATGTCCAATTAAGCAAGAATTTATAATCCACATGAAAAGAAATTAGATTTCAGAATGATCAGTGGTTTCTTTATAGGTTATCCTGAGACATCTAAAGGATATAAGTTAAATTGTCCAAACCATAGTACGTGATAATAGAAACCAATAATGTCAGATTTTATAAGAATGGCAACATTAGTGGGAGTCATAAAGTTAAGAAATGGTCATTCAAGAAATTAGTGTAAGTAACATGTTATCCTAAATTATGAATGGTGGAAATTCTCATGTTGTTGTAAGTTTAACAATGAGTAAAACCCAATGAATCACCATATACTCCATGATGAAAAGTTGCCAATAATGATTAAGTACATGATGTAAAAGAGGAACAAGCATTAAGAAGATCTACTCGTATGCGTAGATTTGCTATTTTCAATAGGTACTTTATCAAGTAGAATCTGTATAATTGAATATTAAAGATTTGGTTTCTTATTCAGAGCCTTAAAAGATGTTAATTCCGAGAAATGAATTGATGCCATGAAAGATAAAGTAATCTCGATGGCTGAAAATGAAGTATGGGACGTTGTTCAATTACCTTAAGAACATACTAGTCGAGTGTGGATCTATAAGATCAAACTCGACTATAATGGAAATATTGAACGACATAAAGCCCGACTTGTAGCCAAAGGTTTCGATAGAAAGGAAGGCATCGATTAGACTGATTCTTTTTTTTTTTCATGAGTCTGTAAGAGACTCAATAAGAATTATCATGGGCCTTGGTAGCTCAGTACGATCTTGAGTTCCATTACCGATGAAAGAATTACCTTTTCTTAATGGTGACTTACAAAAGTCTGTATGCGTCAACCTGTAGGCTTCATAATCGAAGCGCATAGGAAGACATGGTTTACAAACTAAAGAAACCAATTTATGAACTGAAACAAACCTTGAGAAGTGGTATTTAAAATTTGATGAAACCATTAGGAAATTCGGTTTCAAATAGAATATATGTAGATCCATGTATATACCTCAAGATCAGTGGGAGTAAGTTCATATTTTTGGTTATGTATGTTGATGATATCTTATTGGCCAGAAGTGATCTTGGTCTATTAAATGAGACCAGGAATTATCTCTCTAAAAACTTTGCAATGAAAGATATGGGCAAGGTAACTTTTGTGATTGGGATTGAAATTTTCCGTGACATATCACTTGGAATTTTAAGGTTGTCTCATAATACATATGTTGACAAAATTCTTGAGAGATATGGCATGATAATGTGTTCTTCTAGCATTGTTCCTATGCAGAAATATGATAAGCTTAATCTTAAGCAATGTTCGCATAGTGAAACTTAAAGAAATGAAAAGTTGAAAATAAATTTTGAGATATCTAAAGGAAACAAGAAATCACTTGCTCACATATAAGAAATCAACACACCCACAGGTGGTTGGATTTTCAAACTCGGATTTTAATGGATATAATAGTTCTAAGCATTACAATTTTAGCAATGTGTATCTCATCAAATGAGATACCTTATTATGGAAAGGCTTATAGTTGTAATTGCTTTAACGTCCAATAAAGAGGCTGTGTGTGTGGCAAGTTTATGAGGCTTTTATAAAGTTAATTATGATTGCAATAGTATCTTTGAGTTTGAAACCGTAAGTGTTCGACTCTTTATTTGATAGTAAAATATTCAGTCTTAAGTAAGACATGCTATCCTAAAGGATCCAAGTATATGGACATTAAGATTTATATATGTCATTAAAGTAAGATTTCAAAAGAGGAAAAATTTGTCAATATGCATATATGCATAAACTTATGGTCAAAAACATATTTACGAAAGCTTTATATCCAAAGACATTAAAGAAAATCTAGAAATTATGGGTCTAATGGATAGCTATTAAAGTTGTTTGATTATGTTTAGCATATATTTGACAATATATGAGCTCTTAATAACTTTTGAATCTTTTATATTCTGTTTCCAAAGTGTGTACACATTATCATTGTTGGATTACTGATAACATAATAAGTCTTTAAACAAGACATAAAAGGGACCATTATGATAACTCCTACTTATGGTCTAACTATGATAGTAAGCAATGTAGTAGTGCATGGAAGGAATCATGTTGCAAAATAATATGTGCCCGCCATGACTCTCATTGTTTGCTAGATTAGCTAAGACAATTATGATGACCAAATAAAAGCAAAGGTTTAGCAAACGAAGTCGACCTTATGATTTTCAATAAGAAATCTTAAGAGATTTTTACTAACGACCAAGTGGGAGAATGTAAGAAATATTATATATATGAATGTATATGAATGAATATTTCTTTCTCATGATGTGGTCTTATGTTAATCTATTTCTTATTAAGATGGTTAACCTTAAGCATACTTGGTAACCAATAAAATGGTAAATAATGGAGTTTATTTCCTAATGTTTTAATTAAAGTATAAGTGACTAATGTTCTAGAAGAAAAGAGTGACTTGAAGGACAAGTCTAGTGGAAGATGCTTAAGAGAAAAGGTTCAATGTATGAACCTAATGTTCTAGAACACTTCACATTTGTCTTCTCCTACTGAAATGAGTCATCTTAAACAAAACACTTGTCACTTACTCAATTTTGATGGATGGTTGAGATTAAAGGATAAACTTGCCAAGAAAGTAAGAAAAAGTTGGTGAGAAAGTTATCAAAACTTGATGAGGAAGCTAGGTCCCTCTCCCCACCTATAAATAGATGTCTTTGCTCCATCCTAAAGCATCACAACAAAACTAAGAGAAACACATAAAGAAAGGTGTAGGCAAGGGGAAAGAAGGCTTAACTCCAACTTAAAGATCAAGAGATCATCTTATGGAGAGAAGATCTAACTCCAACTTAAAGATCAAGCAATCATATTCCATGATCAAAACCGTTCAAGAAGATTTTTGCAACAATGAATGGAGGTACTCCATAATCTCTCTTATGTTATATTATGTGATTAGTCTAGATGTTAAAGATCTTAGGGTTCATGTAAAATCATGTTCACATCATACATAACTACAGATCCACAGGAGTAAGCTAAAATATGTTATGCATCGAATATTGATAGAGATTAGTTCAGTAGATTACGAAAGTTGTAGACATACGAGATCTGTAATACATAATAAAAAGCTCAATTAAACATGATATTCCTTAGTGATATATCCCTCCGTTCCCGAAAGTAAAATTTTTTTATATTTTTTTCTTGTTCCACAAATATAGATTTTCTATATTGGTAAGATACTTTTTTATGCTTTTGAGGAACATTAATTGAGAATATATGAATTGATTAAATTTCATTGGTGGAAAGTTATTGGAAAGTATATAATAAAGTAAAAAATAAATTAAATTATAAACATTTATTAAATTCTTAATAAGCGTGCATACTCTAGAAAATCTTAATTTCGGGAACAGAAGGAGTTGCATATATATCTTCTTCTTTTTTTGAAACTTATATCATATATTTACTATTTATGCAATTTTAGGATCACTAAAATCATTTTAACGTTTATAATAGTGCTGATAGAAAAAGAATATGAATCTTGAATTAAACTCATGGACATGAAAAGATAAAAGAGTGTTTGTATTTACATTTTAAGAGAATTGATTTCTCCAAAAAGTTTGAATGTCGAAGTTGCAAAAAAAAAGAAATATGGTTTTATAATATACCGTATTTTACAAGTTCTATGCCTATAATATCCAAGCTACTTTAAATATTTAGATAGAAAATTGGAGGGAACAAAATGGTTTAAACCAATGAAGGTGCAATATAAAACACTTAGCAGAGATGGAATAAATATTAATTATATTTCTAGAATCTTAAGGTATTCCATGCTAGGCTTATTCAATGCTATAATTATCATATAAATCTATCTTATTAAAATAGAAGTACCCATAAAAATAATCCTAAGATTTACACTTCATTTACGAGACCATGCCGCTGAAATAATTCAATGAACCTTTAAATAATTCTTGTCTTTTCCAAAATTAATGAAGTAATAATTACTATTCCATGTCTTTTCCAAAATTAATAAAACATTTCCTAAATTAAACTCACAGTAAATTCAAGGGAAATCTTTTAACTTACCGATTTCATATTTCAATGTAAATCTTTTAACTTACCTTTTTAACTCACCATGTTACTCTCTTTTCTCTTTTTTTGAACAAATTTTTCTTTTTCGCTGATATAAATATACTAGGTTGAGATCCGCGCCCTGAACAGGGTGACATTACGTTAATGATATATAATAAAATTTTAACATTTGAAGTTAGTTTGTATACAATAGTTTATGCATTTGTTTGTAATAACATATTTTAATTGGTAATAAATAATTAAAAATGATATGCATGTATTTTTAATATTGAAAAACTTGTAGTAAAACTCTTGATACAAATTTTATAATGATATATATATATATATATATATATATATGATTATCTGTACACATATATATCTATATTGTAATAATTTCAAAATCTCATGCCTTGGATTATACCTTTCATTTTTATATGGTAAACTAGGGCCGGCCCCGGGCTACGCCCGGATTTTTTATTTCAATATTAATTATAATCATATATTTATGTTATTTATATATATAAATATTATATAAATATAAGTAGCTAGATAATTATAAAATTTTATTTAATTATTTATTGTTTTCTGTCTTATGAATTTCAATTAACTCAATTTCTTACAATAAAATTTTTCGTTGATTTATTTATTGAATGAAACTTGTGTAGCTTAAAATCATGCATGCATTTAAGCTGAATCGAATCTAAACTAAACCGAAGTAAATCTGGTTATGTTATGTCGTTTTTCTTTGAAACAAAAGGCTCAAAAGAAAACACCCAATGGGAATTGAACGCATTGCTTCCTGTCTATTTCCCTTTTAAGTTTAAAATATGTATCTCATATCTCACCAACACGCATGTCTCTGCGCGTGTATGGCACTTCCATTCATGTTAATTCCCAAAAACTAATTAAAAAATGAAATAAAAATCTTTGATTGCTTCTCTTATCTTTTTATGATTCGTTCGGAGCAATCTTTTCTTTGATAATATCTATATTTCTTTGGACAAAAAAAACTATATTTTTCTCTTGATCGAGTCATAGCGGAATTGATAAACCGATCTGATTTACTCGCCACTGCTTAAACTGTGGAATATTTTTATTAATTGGCTCGATTTTCCTTTTTAACCTCTTCAGTGTTGTTGCTCATCATCCTCTTCCCTCTGCCTCTTCATACTCTGCAAAACCCATCGCCAATAATTTTAAACTCTTGAATGTTATTGAGTTACGGTGGCGGCGAAATGAACCGTCACCGTTGATATCGCCTCCAACCAAGGCGAAGTCAGTAGCATCCAGAAACTCACGGTACGCTCCTTCTTTTCCTTCTTGTTTCCAAAGTTTCATTCTTTACATATGTTTTCATTATAGTGGCTATCTCTCTGTATTTGGGCTATATCACGGTGTGAACAAAAAGCCCACTAAACCGTAAACAATTATGAAACGCAGCAGCCCACATTAAAACTTAATGAAACAATGAGTTTTAGGCAAAGAAGACAGGTGTCGCACTCACAATCAACGACTTTATGACGTGGCGCAACAGGAGGGAGGCAAACATTTTTTTATATATATAGATATTTGGATCTTATTACCATGATCTGGGCCAAAAGGGTTGCAAAATTTTAATGGGCTGAAAATATATAATTTTGGGCTGCACACTATTAAAAAATAAATAAAAATCAAGTAAATCTAACTAATTGAAAAAAAATGGCTTTTCTCTCATATCCTCAATCAAAAAGGGGTTACCACTATAATCGATTGAATTCTTTCTTTTCGGTGATTCAGAAACTTGTTTGCCGTTCTTGACTCAGATCATTCTACAATTTTTACAAAGAATCTCCAGTCTTAATTTTCTCTTCCTTTCTCATTAATGTTGCTATCTATCTACATCGATCATGAAATCTGGATCCGACCAACCCAGAAGTAAATTAGCTTTCGGACAGCGATTCATTGCAAATTCGTTCGATGATTGATTTCATTTGGGTAAGTCTTCCTTAATTCACGAACAGAAACGGCAACAAATGTTTTTATTTTAGATATGAGTTACAAATCATTTACGATACTTGATGTTCCCATATTAGCTCCTTAGCTATTCAAATACTATCTTAATGTTATGCTTATATGCATTACATTCATGGTTGTGATAGGTAAACCCACATAACTAACATACGTAAGAGAACAACTTGAAACTGGGTTTGTTTCAATCGTATGTTACTAAGATTATATCCACAACCTTCGAGAATTTACATGGAGAAAACTTTTGTACTCAGGATACCTTGGAATATATTCTTATGGATTACTACAGGTCAATGATTCAGGAAACTTATAGGTACATGTTATTGATGCCTATTACGCATTTATAGATTTGATAAGTATATAAACCATGTAGAAATTCTAAGGAACATAAACTACAAATAGGTAAAAACAATAGGATAATTTTTTTTTTCTGGTAAACAATTATTGATAAAAAATCAGAGGCTTAAAATTTCCCCTTTACTTAGGTCGACAATAAAATTAAAAGAAACATAAGCAAAACATTAAAGATCAAAACAAAAGCCCTGAAATGAAAACCAATAAAAAAAAACAAAGCCCCGTAAAAAGATAAACACTACAAGAAAACACGGACAATACCGACGGAAAAACCGACCGAAAAAAATCGGTCAGGATTTTCCAACGGAATTCCGACGAAAACTTGTCGGAAATCTATTTCGGCAAATTCGTCGGAACTGCGTCGGAAAATACTGACAGAATACTTTCGTCGGTATTTGGTCATACGATCCCGACAGAAAACCGACAAAAAACTGACAAAAATATGACCGTTGCAAAAAATTGACACATACCAACGAAATACCGACGCAGTACCGACAATTTTGGAATTTGGTCAGAATTCCGTCGGTATATTCCGACGGAATACCGACGGATTGAACAGCCGTTTCACTTCCCGATGGAATACCGACGAATTTGCAGCCGTTGCACTTCCCGACGAAATACCGACGAATTATGTAGCCGTTAGTATCCGTTTAAATTACCGACGGAACACCGACGGGTTTTGTACGTTAATTTAGCCGTTATTATTCCCGACGGAATACCGACGAATATTTTCCGTCGGGAAGTTTTCCAGATTCATTATAAATACGACCTCTCCTTCATTCATTCAAATCACAACAAAACAATATAAATTATGGGTACTCCTTATAATTTCCGTTCTTGGTTAGATCAACCTCATATGGATCCAAATACAAATTTACTTACGAAGGAATACGCACGTGGTATTCAAGAATTCATGGGGGTGGTTCAAAGTCAACCGGAAGCAAGAACAAGTAAGTATTTATTATGTCCATGTTCTACTTGTAAGAATAATATCCGTGTCAAAAAAATGGAAGTATGGAGTCATTTATATTTGAAAGGATTTACACGTGGTTATAAGATTTGGTATCTTCATGGAGAAAGATTTGAGTATGGTAGTAGTAGCGAACCTCAAACTGCCGATAGGTTAGATGAACCAACCACAAATGTAGATTTTGGGGTAGGGACTGTTCAGATGGTATATGATGCATATGGAGAAAATTTACCGTCGGGTGAAGAGGAAGGAGATAGACAAGAACAACCCAATTTAGAAAATTCTCATGTGAAGAGGAAGGAGAACGAGAACAACCCAATCTAGAAGCGAGAAGATTTTTTGAAATGTTAGATGCAGCTAAGCAGCCATTGTATCAAGGATGTAAAGATGGGCATTCACCTTTATCATCCGCAAGTCGATTGATGGCGCTAAAGACTGACTATAATTTGGCTGAAGAATGTGTGGATGCGATTGCAGATTTTGTTAGAGATGTTCTACCTGAAGATAATCTTGCACCTGGCTCATATTATGAGGTACAAAAATTGGTCGCTGGTCTTGGCTTACCATATCAGGTGATAGATGTATGCATCGATAACTGCATGATTTACTGGAGAGCAGATGAGAACAGGGAGAATTGTAAATTCTGTCGGAAACCTCGTTATCAGGATACGAGTGGAAGAGTTCCGGTGCCATACAAACGAATGTGGTATTTGCCGTTGACTGAAAGATTAAAGAGGTTATATCAGTCTGAACGAACAGCAGAACCAATGAGATGGCATGCAGAGCACTTAACAAATGGTGAGATAACACATCCTTCCGATGCAGAGGCGTGGAAGCATTTTCAATCAACATATCCAGAATTTGCATCTGAGGTAAGAAATGTGTATCTTGCATTATGCACAGATGGTTTCAGCCCATTTGGAAAGCATGGAAGACAATATTCATTGTGGCCGGTAATCTTGACACCTTACAACTTACCACCACATTTGTGTATGCGACGAGAGTTTTTGTTCCTCTCAATTCTCGTTCCCGGGCCAGATCATCCTAAGAGATCACTGGATGTGTTTCTTCAGCCATTGATATATGAGCTGCAATTATTATGGGAGCACGGTGTTCATACATACGATGTTTCGCGGAAAGAGAATTTTCAGATGCGAGCAGTACTTATGTGGACAATAAGTGATTTTCCAGCATATGGTATGTTATCTGGATGGACCACGCATGGGAGGCTATCATGTCCTTATTGCCAAGACAACACAGATGCTTTCCAACTAAAAAATGGTCGGAAAACGTGTTGGTTTGACTGTCACAGGAGATTTCTACCACACGATCATCCATATCGTAAGAGTAAGACATTGTTTACAAAGAACAAGAGGGTGTTTGACAGTCCACCTGAAGAAGTAAGTGGCAAAAAGTTGAAGGAACAATTAAGAGATTTTGGTGCAGATAGAACGCCAGACGTGGGTGGAAATGGACATGAACCGATTTATGGTGTAGGGGAAAATCATAATTGGCATAAGAAAAGTATCTTCTGGGATTTGCCCTATTGGGAGACTCATTTGTTGCGGCACTGTTTAGATGTCATGCATATTGAGAAGAACTTTTTCGACAATTTGATGAACACCATCCTTGATGTCCAAGGCAAGACGAAGGATAACTTGAAGTCAAGACTGGATTTGGTTGATATTTGTGCTCGTCCCGAACTTCATGTTGATGAGCACGGTAAAGATCCTATTCCCATATATCGACTGGATGCAACTGCAAAAGAAGAGTTTTTTGATTGGATAACACACAGTGTTAAATTTCCAGACGGTTATGCATCAAGTTTGCGTAATTGTGTTGACAAAAGTGAAGGGAAGTTTACTGGCTTGAAGAGCCATGATTGTCATGTAATGATGCAGCGCCTCCTTCCTTTTGCGTTTTTCGCACTATTGCCACGAAATGTCCACGAAGCAATCGCAGGTACTTTAAAATTTAACATAGTTAAATTAATTGTCATATTATTTTTTAATGCTTATATATATATATATGCTTATGGAATTTGTTTTCTTCGTGTATGTAGGGATAAGTGCTTTCTTCCGTGATTTATGCTCGAGATCACTCACATCAGATGGTATTCGCAATTTGGAAGTTAAAATACCGGTGATCCTTTGCAACCTCGAGAAGATATTTCCTCCATCATTTTTTGATGTTATGGAGCATCTTGCTATTCATCTTGCGAGAGAAG
This sequence comes from Brassica napus, assembly GCF_020379485.1. Lineage (NCBI taxonomy): Eukaryota > Viridiplantae > Streptophyta > Magnoliopsida > Brassicales > Brassicaceae > Brassica > Brassica napus. Next base: position 42,526,133 of record NC_063446.1, read on the forward strand.
CGGCACTCGGTGGTCCCGTCAGTACAGGTGGATGTATTTGTACGAACGGTTTATGTTTCATCTGAAGAAGAAGGTCAAGAATTTAAGCAAGGTGGAGGGATCAATAGTGGCTCAGTGCATCAATGAGGAAACCTCAAACTTTGCTGAATACTACTTTCCATCAGAAATTCGAACAAAAAGTCGAAGACCTGCACGGCATGATGATAGAGGTGAAAGGGCAACTTATTATGTTTATGTGCCAAACATGTTTACACAAATTGGACGACATAGTGGAAAGTCAACGGATCGGATACTTACAGTGGCTGAGCATGCTCATTTGCACACATATTTGCTTACAAACTGCGAAGACATTCTTGAATATGAGAGGTACATAGATTTAAAACTATGAATTATTTGCAATATTTTTGACACATATCTAACATTTTGTGTTTTTTACAGTATTTACTTGGCAGAGATGCGCTTAAAGTACCCGGATGCGACCGAAGAACAACTCGAACAACTCAAGCAAAACAACTTTGCAACATGGCTTTCTGATTATGTAAGTGTCTACTCAGTAATTAGTGGTAACTAATCATTTTACTTATTATCTTTTAATGAAAGAAAACATTTTTTTTTGTTTTTATAGGTAAGCCATTGTTTAGCTACTGGGCACCCACCTAAAGATTGGTTACGTGAGATAGTTTGTGGTCCAAAGTTTGTTGCGAAGTCATATCCGAGATATTGCACTCGAGGATATGCATTCAGAGTTCTTAAGGAAAATACTGTAAGGAGAACAGTTGATTGTGGGGTTTCTTCGTCATCCGGAGACGATGTGTACTACGGTAACGTACGCGAGATTTTGGAAATTCAGTACCCGGGAATGATTGGCATGAGATGTATTGTCTTCAACTGTGAGTGGTACGACAACGTTGTTGGTCGCGGAGTAAGCACTGACGCATTCGGTGTTACATCTGTACATTCGCGACGACGACTGGATTTTTACGATCCATTCATTCTTGCTTCACAAGCTGACCAGGTATGTATGTTGAAATATATTTTCCATCGGAAGTAATCATATATAATTACTTTGACTTATATAATTTATAATTTTTCAGGTTTGCTATATTCGTTATCCGCGGATTAGGCAAAGGAACGATCCTTGGATCGTTGTCATGTCAATAAATCCCAGAAGCCGAGTACAAGGAGTATTTGATCCACTACAACAACAATTAACCGAAGAGGACGGCGAGATTGGAGAGTTTGACGAAGACGATTCAGATTCATCATGTTCATCATCAGATAATTCCTCAGATGCAGAGTAGATACTCTTTTATGAATGTATATGCAAATTACTTTTAAACATTGTAGATTTCTTCTAAAAACAAATTATGGGTTTGAAACGTTGTATACTTTAAAATTAAAAAAATAAATTAGATTTGTTGATTTCAAAATCTAACGGTTTTGATTGATTGATTATATACGGTTTTGATTGAATGGTTATATATATATATGTCATGTACAAAGTTTTAAAACTGTGAGAATACAATGGTGAGATTTGTAAAACAAAAATCAAACTGAAACTCGAAATTGATAATGTCCGTCGGTATTCCGTCGGTATTTACCGACGCATTTCCGACGAACCCTTAGAATTTGAGGGTTTTGTCGGTATTCCGTCGGTATTTACCGACGGAATACCGACGAATCCCTAGAATTTGAGGGGTTCGTCGGTATTCCGTCGGTATTTACCGACGCATTTCCGACAAAAACCTCAAATTCTAAGGGTTCGTCAGAAATGCGTCGGTAAATACCGACGGAATACCGACGGACATTATCAATTTAGAGTTTCGGTTTCTTACATGTATGTTTTTTTTTACAGTTGTACTAAATATCATATATAACATCAGACAACAAATCTACACATTGTATTCTCACAGTTTTAAAACTTTGAACATGACATATATATAATCATTCAATCAAAACCGTTCGAACAACATCATACACTTTTAAGTTGGCTTGTGCCAGTTCTCAGAAGTTGTAACACTCAAATAAATTTATAACATTTTTTGAGAATGTTTTATGATTATATAACATAATATATCGGTTTTTGAAAGTCGTATAACAAATATAAATAATTTCGACACCCTGTGTAAACTCTAAACCGTAATCCGTCGGTATCTCGTCGGAATATTCCGACAAATAACTGACGGAATTAACTATACCGACGAAGAACAGACGGAAATGGTCGTCGGTATTTAGAAAATTACCCAGGTGAAGCTGTACCGCGCAAAATTTCAGCGAACCGCCAATATTAAAAAACCGACGGATTTCCGACGGGTATATTAAATACCGACGGAAAAAACCCGTCGGTAATCCGTCAGTTTGTTAAATGAATACATAAGAGAAAATCTCTTCTTTTTCCTCATTTCTTCCCCTTTTTTCTCTCTCTCGCCCAACCCCTCCTCCTCCCTCGCGATTTCCGGCGATTCCCTCCTCCTCCCTCGCGATTTCCGGCTAAATCCCCCAAATTCGACCTCCTCTTTCACCCAGTCATGTAAGATTTTCAATTCCTTTAACTTTGCTCATGGGATTTTAAAGGTTACAATGTTAGTTTTAGGGTTTATGTGATTTTGAGATTGATTAGGGATTTGGAAGTTAGTTTAGGGCGGGGATTGAAGTTTTGATTTAGGATTTGTGTGATTTAAGTTATAGATTTTGAAGTTATTGAAGTTATAAAGTTTTTTTTTTAATAAAATGTTTTTAATTATATAAAAATCGTTTTTATTTATAAAAAATCAGCATATGGTATAAAAAATATTTTTTTCATTATAAAAATTCGTTAAATAAATTATAAAACACATTTTAATTATTATAAAAATATTTTAATTATAAAATGTTTCTAATTAATAAAAAAACTTACTAATGTTCTTTTTTGTAGGGATGAACCACCTCCTCTTATACTTAGACGTCGTTCTCGCCGGAGTACTTCTTCAGTGACTCAGAGTACTCAGAGTACGTCACCCGCTAGTAGCCCAGTTGCAGCTACCACTCCTCCAGCAGCCCCCACCCCTCTAGCAGCCTGCACCCCCCCTTCTGTAGCTTCCGGCCCTTCTCAAAGTTCAAGAGGAGGAGGATTGCCTACTACGATGACTGTTGCGGAGTTAGTTAGGCAACCTGGCTGAGAATCGCTTCAGCGCCTTGATCCAAATTATCTTATTGTCCCAAACACCACTTGGTAAGTATTTGTTTTAAAATGTTCTTTCATTTTATATTCATCTTTTACATTTAATTGTGTTTGGTTTTATTTTGTAGGTTTGATTTGTCTGGCAATGGTATCACCAACAGCCTTCTTAGGATGGAGTACACGATGCTAAAGCGTGGTTATCCAACTTTCTATGACATGCCTGACGAAGATCAAGAACTTTGGTTTCGGCAATTTGCGGTATACGTTGTCAATTTTTAATATTATAAAAAAAAATTCTACAATTGTAACTTTCTAAAAAAAAATTTGTATTTATTTTGCAGCAAGAGTTCACTTGGGAACCAGGGATTACAGAACAAGTGAAAATTGTTTTCCGCCGCAAAGCAGCTTCGCACTACACCAAGCGGATCAATGAGTGGAAGCAAAAATTCGATGTTGGCGAGGTCCCGAAGCACATCAACCCAGACGTTTGGCGGGATTTGTGTGCTCATTGGACGAAAGATGAGACAAAGTCTTTGTCGACAATCAACTCGCAAAATCGGTGTAGCGGGCGTGGCGGGAAAGGGATGTTTGTCCACAACTTAGGGGCAACAAGTTTACAGACCCGAGCACTTCAGCTAGTAAGTTTCTAATCTGATTTTCTTATTCATTTTTAAATATGTGATACTAAATATATTGTTTTTAGATGAAGGAAAACGGTGGAGTTCCCGTAGATGATTTTACCCTGATGAAGAACGCCTATACCAACAAGAAGACTGGGGAGATTCAGGATGGACTTATTAAGGGCGTAATCCAGGTCGTGGAAAATCGAAAAGTGGATCTCCTCGCGACTCAAGCTTCTATGTGTGAAGAAGGCGATTCTGCATCTTCCAACTCCTTAACCGTAGAGCAACTCAACAACCTTGTTCTCGAGGTACATTCTAATTTCTTTTTGCTAAGTATGTGTGATATGTGTGTGTGCGTGCGTATGTGTGTGATATGTATTTGTTATTTCTCATTCAGGCTGTTCCAAAGAAAAAGGGCCGTTATGTTGGATTGGCTCGTTCGACCGGAGGGGCTTCTTCTTCTTCTTCAGCTCACTATCCACTCGTTGATGAGCTTATGGAGCAGATTAAGACCAAGGATACGGAGATTGAATTCCTGAAGCAGGACAATGCTGAAATCCGGGTTGAGCTGCAGCAAAACCGAACGACTATGGAGGAAAATAATGTTCTCACCCAGACCTTGTTGCAGAAGTTTAGGACCCGATTCGGTGAAGACTTTTAGTTGTTTTTTAATTTTCAAAAACTTTTTATTACTTTTTATAACTTTAATGTATAATAATGTTGAATTTATATATGTATAATGTTTTTAAATTCTAAATTATCAATTTTTTCCTGAAATTAAATTAAGAATTATAAAATTGTTTTTTTAATTAAAAAAAGAATACCGACGGATAGAGTTATCCGTTGGAATTTCTACATTTTTCCGACGAATAAGATCCATCGGTATTTTCATGATATTCCGACAGAATAAAGTCGTCGGTTTTATTTTCAGTTACCGATGGACTGTTTTCGTCGGTATGTTCTGAAATTCCGACGGATTCTCTTCGTCGGTATTCTCTATAAATACCGACGGATACGCATCGTCGGAAATTTTAGAAAAAAACCGACGGAATGCGTTCGTCGGTATTTGCCGACGAAATATGTTCGTCGGTATTTACCGACAAATTTCCGACGAATATCAGTATACCGACGAGATGATACCGACGGACATTTGTCGTCGGTATTCCATCGGTATGCGGCTTTCCCGACGAGATTATGACGGATTTGTCCATCGGTATCGCGCAGTTTTCTTGTAGTGAAACCCTGCTCTGAAAAGGCTTCCATTACACTTTCAGGCACTTTCAGACATAAGATTCTTCTGATCTTCTCCAATGTCTTCAATATCCTGCATTTGGAATCCTGAATACAACAATAGAAGTCTCAACGTTAAATTTTTCATCACGATCTATTATATTGTAATCACACTTTCCAGTTGGCAAGAAGCATGTATAGTTAACTGGTACCTTGTTCTGAATGCTTGAATTTCTGGAATACCAGGTTCAAACAACATTCTCGATAACACTTCATAGTTACTCACAAGTTTTAAGGGTCCTGCACATGAAATACATATAATTCATAAAACTACACACTACACAAAAAACATATATGGAAAAATGTTTGTAAGATACGTTTTCTCCATTCAATACGCCAAAACTTCAAAACACATAGTACAACAGTTGCAACCGTTGAGTTCCAGAAATGATATAACTTTAGGGCCATACTTCCATAGGCAACACACTTTACTTGAACAAACCTATCATTAGTTTGTAATTGTTATAAGATAAACTTTGAAATGATCCTCCGCTCCTTTACCAACTCAAGCACTATGATCATCTACTCATCAAGCACTATGATCACCCACTCATTTACCAAATCAAGCACCATCTTTGATATTTTATGTATTGTTGCTCACTATAAATACCATCACTCATCTCACTCTTTTGTACACCATTACATCTTCTTCTTCTTCCTTATAATAAACTCTCTCACTTATATTAGTGTTATTTGCTTCCTACGGGTATTGAATTCTACTCTTATTTAAATTTCTCGATACTATAAATTATAAGTTATTTCATAACACGTTATCAGCACGATCATTCTGCGATTCGGTAAAATTTATTTGTATCATTTATACCCTGTTATAATGGTCGGTATACCGCCTCTACTATTATTTATATCATGTTATAATGGCCGGAATACCGCCTATATTATTTACTAGTAATTTAATTTATTTATTGGTCGGCCGAGCCGCCTTATATCCTGTTTATTATTTATTGGTCGGCTGAGCCGCCTTATATTCTGTTTATTATTAATTGGTCGGCCGAGCCGCCGTATAATTTATTTATTATTCTGCATTGATCGGCTGAGCCGTCGCATGATTTGTTGTCATATAACATAAATATTTCATTGTCATAATTTTTCACTTTTATGAAATTTTATAGATTTGATTGACCGTTTAATACGATATTTTCAGACTAATTTTTGGTGCACTCGATTTAACCCAACGGTCACAAAGAAAATTTTTCAAAAATTTCTCCTTTCTCCAACGGTCATGAACAGTAATTTTCATCTATAAATACAACTCATTTTCACTCCATTTCATCATCCAAAACATTTCATCTTCTCTCAAAAATTTCAAATCGCTCTCCTCCGATTTTTCATTTCAAGAAAGATGATTCGCGCACTTTTGTTTTTATGTGCCATTTTTATTTGTGTTTCTATTTATGGTTTATTCGTTGGAGAATTTACTCCGGGTGAATTTAAGATGAATATCGGTTTACTTTTATTTACATCGCTTCTCCTTGTAATTGCTTGTATGGTTAATGTAAACGGTTTTTAAATTATGAAGTTCTAATAAAATTACTATTTTGTGTTTTAGAAATACAAATGGCAAACATCGAGAAACTCCAGTTCCCGGCTCTAAAAGTAACCGGCGAAAACTATGTCAGATGGGTCACAAATGTGAAACCTTATCTTGTAATAAAAAAGATATCCGAAGCTATAAAAGTCGGTAACAAATCGCCACCCGAGCATATAGCCGAGGCGATAATCTTCCTGAAGAAGCACTTAGATGAGAATCTAACTCACGACTATGGAGACGTTGAGGACCCAGCTGTACTATGGCAAGCCTTGAAAGACAGATTCGATAATCAAAAGGAAATCAATCTCCCTCACGCTCTTGAAGAGTGGAAAACCCTGAGGTTTCAGGATTTCCAAAGGGTTAGAGATTACAATTCCACTATCTTGAGGATAGTTGCACAATTAAAATATTGTGGTAACCCTGTCACCGAAGCAGAAATGCTTGACAAACATACAATACCTTCCACAAAGAACACAACGTCTTATCCCGAATTTACAGAAAATGTGGGTACACCAAATTTTCTGAATTGATGGTAACACTCATGTTGGCTGAAAAGAACGATGAGTTACTAATCAAAAACCATAATTCCCGACCTACGGGAGCCAAGGCATTTCCCGAAGTGAATGCTACGGCGGTAGAATATTCGGGAAGGAGAAACCATACCAACCGAGGTCGTGGTCGGCGTTTCAACAACAAACGTGGAAAGCCTTACTATCCTAAAAGTATTAGATCTAACAAATGGGTTAGATCTGAACAACCTCATAAAGGCAAAGAAACCGAAGAGGATACCACAAAGAAAAGTGAGACTGTATGTTACAGATGTGGATGTAAAGGACATTGGTCCCGTACCTGTCGTACTCCCCCACATTTGTGCAAGTTATATCAAGAATCCATAAAAGGAAAGGCTAAAGAGGTGAACCTCACGGAAAACGTTGAAGGGACCTCATACCTTGAATCCTCTGATTTCGCAAATGAGCTGGACTAGAATACTCTTGAAGAGTACGAAAATGTTTCTAATAAGACTGCTGAATAGTCCTCATTTGTAATGTATAATAATTATGTTTTTTAAAGAATAATGTTGTTTTAACAACAATATATGTATAATTATTGTGTGTTTTCTTTATATAATCAATGAATAAATTTCACGTTTCACTTTTATTTAATGTTTATGATAATTTCAGAAATGGATCAAAATACTAATGGAGCAAAATCCAAGAAACGGATTCGTGAAATATGCATACCAGATAGTGGAACAACGCACACTATTCTGAGACAAAAGAGATATTTCTCTGATATAAAACCGACAAGAATTGTCGTCAATACAATATCAGGTCCTGCAGACGTGATTGAAGGAACTGGTAAAGCAAACTTTACTTTGCCGAATGGAACAAAATTTTCCATAAATAATGCTTTATATTCTCCGAGTTCTAAAAGGAATTTGTTGAGTTTTAAAGACATATATCTTCACGGATATGATACTCAGTCTGCAACTGAGGATGGAAAGAAATACATGTATGTAATTTCTGAAAAATGTGGCAGAAAACACATATTGGAAAAGTTTCCAGAACTTCCTTCGGGATTACATCATACTTATATCGATGAGATCGAATCAAATCTTGTAGTAAAACGGAACCCAGAAGAGTTCACGTTATGGCATGATCGCCTTGGCCACCCAGGCACTACAATGATGCGTAAAATCATAGAAAGTTCACATGGTCATCCATTGAAAATCCAGGAGATTTCTCAAGGGAATAAAATGACATGTGTTGCATGTTCTCTAGGAAAATTGATCGTAAGGCCATCGCCAACCAAAATCGATAAAGAATCACCAAAGTTCCTTGAAAGAATTCAAGGTGATATATGTGGACCGATACATCCACCATGTGGACCATTCCACTATTTTATGGTATTAATTGACGCATCCAGTAGATGGTCACACGTTTGTCTATTATCATCTCGAAATGTGGCATTTGCGAGATTTCTAACTCAGATAATCAAACTGCGAGCACAGTTTCCTGATTATACTATTAAAAGAGTTAGACTAGACAACGCTGGTGAATTCACATCCCAAGCATTCAATGACTATTGTATGGTAATGGGAATTGAAGTTGAACATTCGGTTGCTCATGTTCATACGCAAAATGGTTTGGCTGAATCTTTAATTAAGCGTCTGCAATTGATTGCAAGACCATTGATCATGAGATCAAAACTTCCAACCTCTGTATGGGGACATGCCATTTTGCATGCAGAAGCACTCATTCGGATCAGACCGAGTGCATACCATAAGTATTCCCCACTACAGTTAGCGTTTGGTCGAGAACCAAACATTTCCCACTTTAGAATCTTTGGTTGTGCGGTATATGTGCCTGTAGCACCACCACAACGAACAAAGATGGGACCACAAAGAAGGTTGGGAATATATGTTGGTTGTGATTCTCCATCAATTATAAGATACCTAGAACCACAGACTGGTGACGTCTTTACAGCACGTTTTGCTGATTGTCATTTTGACGAAAATGTATTCCCAGTTCTAGGGGGAGAAAACAAAAATGTTGGAAGTGATATAAAATGGAGTGTACCATCATTGTTATATCTTGATCCTCCTACTAAAGAGTCAGAACTAGAAGTTCGACGAATTATGCATTTACAGAGTATAGCTAACCAGCTACCTGATGCATTTGCAGATACCAAGACGGTAACTAAATCTCATATACCAGCTGCAAATGCTCCTGCTCGTATCAAAATGCCAAATGAACAAGAAAAGGAGGATGACACACGAGAGCCAAAAACACGCCTGAAGCGTGGTAGACCTGCTGGTTCTAAGGATAAGAATCCTAGGAAACAGAAGAAAGCTGAAATATATGATGCACCCAAAATAGCAGAAAATATTTTGGAAGAAATAAATGATAAGGACTCTGATGAATCAGAGCATCATGAATCGAAAGATAATCATGAGATTTCTATTAATTACATCCATAATAAAAGGATATGGAATAGAAATGAACAAAATGACCTTGATGATGCTTTCTCATATATCGTGTCAAGTGAGGTAAATGAAGATACCGATGATCCAGAACCGAAATCCATATATGAATGTCAAAAGAGACATGATTGGAATAAATGGAAAGAAGCAATACAAATCGAACTTGATTCGCTTAACAAACGAAAAGTGTTTGGATCTATTGTACTCACACCTGAAGATGTGAGACCAGTTGGGTACAGATGGATTTTCGTTCGAAAACGAAATGAGAAAAATGAGATTACAAGGTATAAAGCTCGCCTTGTAGCCCAAGGATTTTCTCAAAGACCTGGTATTGATTATGAGGAAACATATTCTCCTGTAATGGATGCGATCACATTTAGATTCCTGATGAGTCTAGCCGCTGATAAAAATCTTGAGATGCGTCTCATGGATGTTGTTACAGCTTATCTATACGGATCATTAGATACTGATATCTACATGAAAATCCCTGATGGATTTAAAATGCCAGAAGCATTAAGTTCCAAACCTAAAGAGTTATGTGCAATAAAATTGCAAAGATCATTATATGGGTTAAAACAATCTGGACGTATGTGGTACAATCGTCTCAGTGAACATTTAACAAAAGAAGGATATGTGAATGATCCTATATGCCCATGTGTTTTCATCAAGAAAACAACATCCGGATTTGTGATAATCGCGGTATATGTTGATGATCTAAATATTATTGGAACTCAAAAAGAAATACAAAAGGCATCAGACTATCTCAAAGGAGAATTTGAGATGAAAGATCTTGGACAGACACAGTATTGTCTTGGCCTACAAATAGAACATTCACAAAATGGTATATTTGTGCATCAATCCACATACACTAAAAGAGTGTTGAAACGATTTAACATGGATAAATCAACTCCTCTTAGCACCCCAATGGTCGTTAGATCACTTAACATTGAAAGTGATCCATTTCGACCACCTGAGGAAAAAGAAGAGATACTTGGTCCGGAAGTACCATATCTAAGTGCAATTGGAGCGTTGATGTACCTTGCAAATTGTACACGGCCTGATATATCATTCACTGTTAATCTTCTAGCAAGATTTAGCTCATCTCCAACACGAAGACATTGGAATGGAATTAAACATGTCTTTCGTTACCTACAAGGGACTATTGATTTAGGCTTATTTTACCCTAAAGATTCAAATGGTCAAATGGTTGGTTTTGCAGATGCAGGATATCTTTCAGATCCACACAAAGCCCGATCGCAAACAGGATATGTTTTTACGATCGGAGGCACTGCTATATCTTGGCGTTCTCAGAAACAAACGCTTGTGGCTACCTCTTCAAATCATGCTGAGATCATCGCACTCCATGAAGCAAGTAAAGAATGTGTATGGCTAAGATCAATAAGCCAACACATTTGTTCAAGTAGTGGGATTGACAAAAGTACGGGGCCAACTATTCTATATGAAGATAACGCGGCATGTGTTGCTCAAACGAAGGAAGGATATATCAAAAGTGATAGAACAAAACATATACATCCAAAGTTCTTCTCATACACTCAAGAGCTCGAGAAGAAGAAAGAGATTGAAGTAAGATATGTCCGATCATGCGACAATGCAGCCGACCTCTTCACAAAAGCACTTCCTACTTCGGTATTCAGAAAACATGTCCATAACATTGGAATGCGTCATCAGAAGGATCTATGACTGCTCAATCGAGGGGGAGCTTACGTACTTGTACTCTTTTTACCTAACTATGGTTTTTCCCATTGGGTTTTCCTAGAAAGGTTTTTAACGAGGCAACAAAGACGTTAAGCGAGAGCGGAGAGTGACACCGGTCCCCAATGGGAGTGTTACGAAACTTAATTTAATACAAGATGGATGATCAAGGGGGAGTGTTATAAGATAAACTTTGAAATGATCCTCCACTCCTTTACCAACTCAAGCACTATGATCATCTACTCATCAAGCACTATGATCACCCACTCATTTACCAAATCAAGCACCATCTTTGATATTTTATGTATTGTTGCTCACTATAAATACCATCACTCATCTCACTCTTTTGTACACCATTATATCTTCTTCTTCTTCCTTATAATAAACTCTCTCACTTATATTAGTGTTATTTGCTTCCTATGGGTATTGAATTCTACTCTTATTTAAATTTCTCGATACTATAAATTATAAGTTATTTCATAACAGTAATTAGATTACAGCCTACTTTACCATATATGTATCATATAAAAACTAATAAACATTTATATAGTATAAATTACTAACTCGATGTTGATCAAAGAGAATTGTATTCTATGGTTTAGCCCACCAGGAATCCCATCAACCATTTCTTCTTGGTATATCTCCAAATCACCTACATTAACCAGAGCTCTGTACAGATATATAAAATTGTTAAACACAATAAACACATTAATTTACTACATTCCTATAAATTTCATTTCATAAAAATACAGTAATGAACTATATAGAATTAAGACAGCTAAATACCTATATCAAAAAATAGACAACAATAAGAAACCTAGCGAGATAACTTATTAATTGAATCAATAAAAAGTAAACTTGTTCTCCCATTGAACTTACTCTAGCATCGATAAAAACCATTTCGATAGTCTCACCACCCGCAGCCAAATACTTTTTCCAAAGACGAATAATCTTCACTTTCACCTTCTACATGTTCTTGAAAGGCTTCAACTCCGAGACAAAGTTCATCGCAGCCATAGGAATATTTTCAGTAGGTTTAAATTTGAATGAGTGACTAAATGGACCACATAACATTTACTTATATAGGTGTAAGAGTCGTATTAAATGAAAATATTCCTACGATTTGATAATTATTAACATATATCTTGCTTGTCAATCACTCATTCAAATGATAACATGATTGAGGCTGTGTTCTTGCAAATTACATATCGTGATTGACATAGAAGTAGTTAATACTATATATATGATTGCCAAATATAAGGCCAAGCGTGGTAAAACGAATTGAAGTAGTTAATACTATATATATGATTACCAATTACAGTAAAACATCTATAAATTAATAATGTTGGGACTTTGAAATTTTATTAATTTAGAAAGATATTAATTTACAAAAGTTTCCTTATTCAATTTTTTTCTATTTTTAATATGTTTATATATAAAATACGAAAAATATTTGATTTTATCGTTTGTACATTATTCAAATTTTAGAAATTTGACTTTCATATTGTTTTATTTTCTTATTTTGTGTATATTTTTATGTTTTATATGATTGTTAAATGGTTTTCGATATAATTTTACTAAATATTATCAAAATATATTAAAATGTTAAGAAAAATAAAAATATTTTCATTGTGAATATAAAATGAATACTATAATGTTTATTTTGTACTTATATAAAATTATATATAGATAGATTATTAATTTATGATTTTAATGGGACTATATATTTACATGGAAGTTTTAAAAATATTATTATCTAATTATTTTATCGATTTGTGTCATATTTTATACTGGCCTAAATTGGGACCAGCAAAATTTATTAATTTATAGAGATTATTAATTTATCAAATATTAATTTATAGAGGTTCTATTGTACAAGGCTAACCGTGATAAAACACATCGACATAGTTAATACTAGGCATGGGCATTCGGGGTCCCAATCGGGTTTCGGTTTTATCCATTCGAGTTTTGGTTTTTCGGGTTTATCAAAATCAACCCCATTCGGGTTATATAAAAGTTCGGTTCGGGACCGGTTCGGGTTCTATCGGGTTCGGATCGGGGTTATTTAATTTTCAAAAAACCGGTATAACCCATTGTACTTTCGGGTTCGGGTCCCAATCGGTTCTTCGGTTTAAAAATACCCGATTTGAACCTATTTTGTAACTAAAACATAAATGAAATCGGTTCTTCGGATTTAAAATACATGATTTGTACATATTTTAATAGCCAAAACATAACTAAAATCGATTCAAAAATAAGAAAAAACATCAAACGTGATCATTCAAAATCAAGCGAAAGATAAACATAGTTAGTGATAGAAAAAAAACCAGATAAATAAAATCATAAAACAAAAACTAAGTTCTCATGAAATGAGAATCATTATTCAATGAAAACAAAACCAAAATCTAAAAACTTCAGGCTTCAACCGCCACATTCCACCATCAACCTTCGTGTAACAGATAATTATTTTAGAAGTTCAATAATATCTTAAAGTATTTTGGATACATATTAAGAATTAAGATCATATTTGGTAGAAGTTTTTTTTTGTGATTTTAAATGTTTCGGGTTCTATCGGATATCCATTTAAGTCCGGGTTCGGTTTGGATAATACCCATAACCCAAAATACCAAAAAACAGGATCCATTCGGTATTTATGTCGGGTTCGGATCGGTTCGGATTCATTTTTATCGGATCGGGTTCGGTTCAGATTTTCGGGTTCGGTTTATTTGCCCAGCCGTAGTTAATACTATATAAATATGATTGCCAAATATAAGACTAACCGTGGTAAAACACATCGAAGTAGTTAATACTATATATATATATATATATATGATTTCCTTTCTCTAATCATTTTAAAGAAAGACTACATTAAACACACGAATAAGGTCCACGTTTTAGGAAATATTCGTTTTCACATTACTTGCTAATATTTTTTCTTTAAGGAAACAATAATTACAATTCGGTATGGCTAAGGTCCAAGTATGCATTGTATTTGATTTCGGTTTGTGGTAAGCACAAAAAATATGTGAAACGAATGTGAAGCGTGACTAAATATAGTAAACCATAATTTATATCAAGCAAAGGCGAACCATAGCTTAAGTAACCAAAATATTATAATCATCAAAAATAGCTAAAATAGAAAATATACAATCCAAAAGCTAGTGTGTTTTTTCATAATATGGTTCAGTTGGTTATTTGATAACTATGATGTTGTTTTGCATCTGTTAACATTATAAATATAACAAAAATATGGTTCAGTAGGATATTTGATAACTATATTGTTTTGCAGGCATCCCAAAACATCGTGGAGAAAGTGATACTTACGTGGAGTTGAGAATGTAATAATTACGTTTTTTACGTTCTTCGTTTTTATTGTATTCTTTATGCAAGAATAGTATACAATCAAAGTATATATTAAGCGCCAAATGTGAGTCTTTCTATGGGAGTGACATATTCTGTAAATAGTCTTGTAAAGCAAGGAGAATTAATTTGTTAGATGGAGAAGGATTCTAAGGCTGCCACCTCAGCATGCTTGTAATTAAGTTACACTTTAAAGATTACTCTTTTAAAATATTTCTATGTTAATAATAAAGAGTTAGATACACCGTTATAATTATTTACCATCTTATTATGTATACAAAACAATTTATTAGACATTATATTAAAATTTTAATCCAAAAAACAAAAAAACTATGTATTGATGCACAGGTCATATTCTAAAAATGGTGATGATACAATTGACGGTGTACATGATAAAATAAAATTAATCATTATAAACTGTAAAATTATTATGTTTATAAATGTCATATTAAATAAATATTTAACACAGGTAAAAAAATTAGAATATATATTATCACTTAGACAAAATAAATATTTATTTCTAAAAAAATAAAAAAATGCATACGAGCGTTGTTTAAATGTACACAAACTTAAATTGATTTATAATTTCTTATGAGTTACATCAAATTTATATTTTCATTTTATTTTCTTACAAATTTAAGTCTTAATTTTATATGTTCCAAATTTTATAGAAGTTTAACAATTATTTTCTTACAAATGTTATAGCTAATGTATCATTTGTAAATAGCATACTAATTTATAATTTTCTATTTTCGTACTTTTCATTAAAAAAAATTGTTCGCTATATATTTTAGACATGGATATTATTATATAAATGTTAGATTTGTTTATATAATATCCAACATTGGTGATATATTTTACGCTAAAACGTAAACATGTAAAATTAAGTACAAATTAAAATGTAAAATTAAATACTCGTGCTGTTGCGCGGGTCAAGATCTAGTTATATTTTAATAGATACGGAAGATGTCTTTCCATGCATGTAATTTTTTTTTAAAAATAGTACATGAAAACCTACCTTAATAATCCTTAGCTACAATGAATATATCGTGATCAGTGTTTGAAAAAACGTTCGCTGCATAGAATTATATAGTATAATTATAGTTTGATCACTGTGAACATTGATTATATAAACTTACTAAACTAGTTTTTAGGTCCAGATTTAGTGGCTATGATTCTACATACTGATCAATATACCCTTCAAAAAGAGGAAACACCTTATACATGGTTCGAGCCTTTAATCTCCGACCTATGCAGAGTGAGATATTTTTAAAATATTTATTACATAATATTTTTAAAAATATTTTAAAGTAGTAATAAGAGATATATTTTAATGATTTGATCAATTTAAATTGCATAAATATTTAATTTTATAAATTTAAGTATTACAATTCTGAAATTAAAATATTTATAAAATTTTATATGGTATAAACGATATTATATATATATATATATATATTAATATGTATATCTATTAAATGATGTACTCATGGTCTTATGATCATTTATATATTTTTACAATAAAATATTAAAATATTGATCATAATAAATTTAATGTGGGATATTTAATAGTTTTAATAATTTATTTCCATTTAAAAAAAAATCAAAATGTAACATATATGAAAAATCTAATTTTATTATATGGTTAATATGATTGAATAATTGATTTTAATAATATAAAATTGAATAAATATGAAAGATGGTCACAAATTGTTATCAAAATTACTCAATATCTTCAATTTTTATATATATTTTAAAACATATAAAGCAATTTTGTCATTTACTTTCATCAGTTTTGTAGTTTTTATTTAAGAAAAAATGAAGAAGATTTTTTGTACATTACTAATTAATTTATGATTAGTTTAATGAAATAAATATTATATGTTTAGATAAACCAAATAATGAATGAAACATATTATAATTATTCTAATAATTTAAACTTATTTCTCTAATGACTCTAAAAATTATTTTGGTGTTAACACATATGTATTGGCGTTGGAGTGTCCAATCAGTTTTGGTTCATGATCAATTCAGATTTGGGTTTTTCGGGAGCACAAATTTAATCCAGTTCAGAAATTATAAAAGGTTGGTTCGTTGTCGGTTCGGATTTACTCGGATTTGCTTAGGATATAATGACACATTACCTGATTGAATTAATTTTAAATTTGGGTTTGGTTATAATTCGAGTTTCAATTTCGGTTTCGGTTCTAATTCGAGTTTCAGTTATCCAAAGATTTATTTGTGACTGGAAAATACAGATTTAAATTCAAAAAATTGATTTTTTTTTAACATTTTTCACTAACAAATGTAAAAAATTTAAAACTAACAATTAAAAGCTCTATAAACGTCGGAAACATCATTTAAAATTAAAATAGTTGAAAACTTTTGAAGAAAACTTAAGTATAATAAAATTTTAAATGCAATTGTCAGAACATTAAAATCTCAATATTTAACTAACTATCAAAAATATACATTAAAGTAAATATTGGAATATATTTTGATGTTATAAATACTTATTAGAATATTTATCCAGAATTGAGTTTCTGTGTGGTATAATGTGGATATTATGTAAGGTTCAGTTTGATTTGGATTTACCTTTAATTGGATTGGAGAGTTCGAATTTTTTTTGTTTGTTTTTTTTTTGCTCATCCCTATTAACGACATCACCTAAATCAAATGTTAGAATAATTTTAATCAGTATATAAGGGATACAATGCTATTCTAGACTATAGTCGGGATCCAATCTATGTTATATGGAATCAGAAGCGGGTACGCGGAAGCGAAACTGTATAGAAGCGCATAAGCGATTTTTTTTAAAAAAATTACGGAATGGGTACGTGTTGGAAGCGTATATCCATATATATATATTATATATATTATATATTTAAATATAATATTTTTTTTTTATAAAATTCATAACTAAAAATTATATGATTCAAATTAAAATAAAGCATTTATTCTTTATAATAATTTTAAATGCTTTCATATTAAATGTTGGCGATAAAAAATAGGCTCTCTACTGGTGACAGGATGCGCAGCTGGGGTATGCAGCAACATTGCACTTTATGTGGGGAAATAGATGAAACTATGTTTTCTTTGCTTGCCCATTTAGCTACACTGTATGGGATAACATTGCTGGTCGTTTGCTTGGTCAGAGAATGAATCCTGATTGGTCTGATACATTGCTAGCTATACAGCATGCTCGTTTCTCCCCTCTGGACTGGATATTGGTTCAAATGGTATTCTAGATGACAATCTATAATGTTTGGAAGGAGCGCAATGGGAGAAGGCATCAGAAGCCGTGGTCAACTGCAGCTCAGATCACTTGCCTCATTGATAAGACTGCGAAATCGAATTACCTCTCTTAAATATGGACCGTCACACAAGTATGCAGGGCTCATGCAAAGATGGTTTACAGTAGTTCCTTAGTTTTTTTTCCTTCTCTTAAACATCTTTCGGTCTCTTACTCAACATATTTTTTTAGATAGATTATTCTTTGTAAATGCTTACCAATAGATCAATAAATTTGAAATTTCATAAAAAAAAAAACTGTAAAATACACATAAATTAAGTTTATAAGAAATTATTATATTAATTATTTTTAATTTTTCATAAATAATTGACATAATATATTTGAATATATATGTTATATCTCTGATAAAAGCATCAATGCATAAAGATAATTTTAGTTTTAATATTTATATATTTCTATTCTCTCTATTTCATTATTATTAAATTTTGAAATTTTATATAAAAACAAAAAACATGATTTTTTTATTTATTTATGACATTATGTTTTATTAAACGAAAGTGTGATTTCAAAATAAAATCGTAAACTTCCAACGTGTTTTTACATAGAATATTTTATAAGCTTTTTGGAAGTAACATTATGTAAGTTCTTACAAGAATTTGATTCTAATTTTGGTTCTACAGCAGGAATCAAATGTTGATGAAGCTTTCGGTGTAACCTAGGAGCCAAGGGAGGGAACAAAAATATAGTTTTTGGTCCCTTAGTTATTGGGCCTTTCGTGGACCGAAGGCTAGCTTAGCTCTCTTCTGATTATAATGTACCCCAAGAAAATAATTAAAGAATAAAATGAAAAATACTTGCTTACGTGTTTCGGCCCAAAGGAGTAAATAAATGGCTTTCATTTCCAGAGGAGACCCTGCAAAATAAAATTCCTCACCAGTGAGACCAAAGAGGAAGCCGAAGCTCAGAGATCGAATAAAAAAGATTCTCCGGTAGTAACATTGAAGCTGAGGAGGAGGAGCAATGTATCCAACAGGTCAACAGGTCTGGTCAAGAACTTTCACTTTTGTTACTTAGAACATCGCAAACTAAACCAGATTAGTCGGAATCAACAAGAATCTAGCTTTTGATCTCTTCTTTACGCGATCAATCTCTCTGTAAACCTGGAGAAAAGACTCATCTTTACTTTCTTATTTTTGTATCTTTCAATTGCATGCGACTACATTGGCCGAGTTATGTTCTTGGCTTAATGCAATTGCCTTTTTTGTTCAGTATCTGTGGTTAAATTGGATGAAAGGTCTTAAAGGTTTCGGCTTTTTCGAAATTGAGGATTAGGGTTTATGAAAGAAATGATTTTTTTAATCCAATTTTTGTAGATTTCGTTTCGTGCGGCCGTTCAAGATCCATTAATGGTGGATCCAAAAGAAACAACCCAGAACGGAGGAGGGATATCTCAGGCAGAGTTTGCTTTGTTCACTTCCAATAGGATCCAGTCTGATCTTGAAGCCATGGGTATCAAACTCAAACTGCACGAAGATAACTTGAAGTTTCTCAAGGCTCAGAAAACCAAACTGGATGAATCTATCCTCGACTTGCAAGGTTCGAGTCCTGCTTGTACCCACATTCTGTCTGAGAAATGAGAGGTGTTTAATGTCGGCTTTTGTTTGGCAGTTCATATGAACAAACTCAATCCTTCAGGCCCTCCTAGAAGCGAGAACTGTGATGCCAATCTTCAGGGTGAAGACATCAATGAGCAGATCCTTCGCCATGCAAACTCAGCTGCTGGAGTTTTAGCTCATGTTCAGTCTCGTCATTCTTCTCAGATGACGTTGACGAAAGGTGTTGTTGGAGTTGTAGCCAAACTCGGGAAAGTCCATGATGAAAACCTGAGCCAGTTAGTTCCATTTTCTGTTACAAACCTTTCTTGTGATGGTTTCTGTAGTCTGAAACTGACTAGCTCCCTCTCGTGGTACTTCTTCATAAATTGCAGGGTTTTGTCGGTTTATTTAGGGACTCGTTCGATGTTGGCACTTGTATGCAAGGACTACGACAGTGTTAAGGGCCTAGAGAGTTATGATAGCCAAGGCAACGTTGATAGAAATGCTGGACTTCACGGGCTTGCCTCTTCGATTGGCAGAACCATTGAAGGACATTTCGATGCCATCTCTCTCGAAAATCTGAGGTACTCTGTATTAACCAATTGTGTTTAGATACTTTCATTATGAAAATCTTTTTCTAATGACACTTTGTTCTGGTGACATTTAGACCGTATGTGGGCCAGTACATAGCTGGTGATCCACAAAGAAGGCTTAATCTCCTGAAACCAAAACTACCAAACGGCGAGTATCCTCCAGGTTTTCTCGGTTTTGCTGTGAACATGATACAGATCGATCCTGCTTACCTACTCTGTGTCACAGCATATGGACACGGTCTTCGTGAGACTTTGTTCTACAGCCTGTTCTCCCGTCTTCAGGTGTACAAAAAAAGGGGTGATATGATTAGTGCCCTCCCATGCATAAGTGAAGGTGCAGTGTCTTTGGATGGAGGAATCGTTAGAACAGGCGGGATCTTAACACTTGGAAGCAGGTATGAAGATTCTGACAACCTTTTTCCCTCTTTTGGTTCTTCCCTCTGTGACAAATGCCGAAATTGCAGTGATGAGGTGAAGGTGAGGTTTGCAAAGCCAAGTGCTTCACGGGCGATGGATAATCATAGTGAGGCGGAGAGGCAAATGAAAGAGCTGAAACAGAAGAAGGAGAAAACGCTGGAGGACATAAAGCGAACGCAAGTGCTCCGTGATCATGCTGTTTACAACTTTGGCAAGAAGAAAGACGAGTTTGTTCGATTCTTGGCTCAGAGCTCATCCACTAGTATGAGGTAGTGTTTATCTACTTGCTGACCAGACTCCATACATATATGATTGCAGCATATCATGGAATCGTCTATGATTATACATTTATTTGTTTCTTTGGTTTTAATATGGGCTAACATCTCTCTGTATTTGTGTGTTGTGGTGCTCCAGCCAATGATGAAAAGAGAGCAAAGCAAAAGAACCATGGAGCTCTGAGTAACATGCACTTCTAGAGGACAGACATCTTATTTTGACTTTAAGAACATGTTTCTAGTCTTAGTTTTTTTTTTGATAAGTTGCTTCCATAGACTAGTTTGGTTTAGATTTCTTAACTTCGGTTCTGTATGTCTCTAGTCATATGTTTCGGTTTAACTTCAACATGTACATATAATGATGGATACTTTTATTATATAACCTCTTCAAGGCTTTGGAGTCTTATGTTTCCTCTGTCTTGTTTATTATATGGCTTTTGTCTTGTTTGGAACTCCTTTTGTCCTAAACTTCATTGTCACAACTTGCATATTACATGCAGAAGCCTGTATCAAAGAATACTATGCAGTCATATAGATGGCATCAAGTAGATCTGTTTTGAAACCATGTTAATAATAATATTTTTATGAAACCAGAAGCAAGGTTGAAAAAATGACTTTGCAAAAATCCTGGCATAATAAAAAAAGGTGGATCATAGCTTATTCACGCCTTCTTCTCCTTGGGCTCCTACATTGACTTCTTCAACAACACCATTATTATCCCAAAGCATCTTTTACCTCTTCTTTCTTTTCTTCTTCTAGTTTTGGACTCATTAATGAAGCTATACTAACATTTGTACTCCTTTTCTTGGCTTCTGCTGCTTCTAACTCTTTCGCCTTTGCCTCCTCTTTCAATCTCTCTTTCTCATCCATAAGTTTCTGCAAATCATCCTCTCTTCCTCCTTTCCTCAGCTCCTCTTTCACAAACTCTTGTATTTCTTCACTCACTCTAACAGTTTCATCACCCAGCATCTCGTCCACAATCTTAAGCATCTCGTCCAGTCTCCCAGCTTCACTTAACGCCTTCATCATGAATTTGTAAGCCTCGTCGTCCATCTTGAGCTTGCTCACCATCATATCAAAGAAGGATTTCGCATCGTCGAGTTTCCCGGCTTTAACCAGCTGATCTTGCAACCGGTTATACACCGCCAAGTTTGTTCTCAGACTCGACTCAACCATCGTTTTGTAATACGCAGCTCCTTCCTCTATCTTACCTTCCTTGAAACAAGTATCCATCAACAAACCATAAGTGTACTCATCAGGCTTCACCTTCTTCTCGTCCATTTCATTGTAAAGCTTCTCAGCCTCTGCCAACAATCCGTTCTTACACAGCTGATTCATCAGATTGTTGAATGATAAAGTATCAGGACTACAGCTAAACTCACCCATTTGCCTGAAAACCTCCAATGCTTCCTCAAGCTTTCCTTCACCACAATACCCATTAACCATCACATTAAAACTCCCCAAATTCAAAGCCAAACGCCTCGGGGAATCATGTTCCCTTTTCATCTCATCAAACAACTTCAAAGCCTCGTCAAACTTCCGGTTCTCATTCAAAGCCTCAAGCACGTAGTTATAAGCCATAGCGCTCATCCTAACCTTTGAGTTATCTTCAATAGCTTCCTCACAACACTCCATAGCTTCCTTGTCCATCCCTTTCATGAAATAACCTTTCATCAACAGCCCATAAACCACACCATCCTCAACAAACCCACCAAGCTTCTCCTTCAACTCCTCATAAAGCTTAAAGACACCATCAGCATTAGACTTCCTCACACAACCTATCATTAGATAGCTATAAACAACAGGGTCAGGAACAAAACCTCTAACACTCATATCTTCCTTAATCTCCACGGCTTTCTCAAGACTCTCATTATCAACTAAACCCTTAACAAGAATCCTAAAAGTAGCAATGGAAGGATTCAATGGCGCGTTATCTATAAACAGCTTGTAATGTTCCAGAGCAACGTCAGGCTTTCTAACGTCAAGATAAGCCTGGAAGATCAAGTTGTAGGTGATGATATTGGCGGCGATGCCAGCTTGGTTGATGAAACCGTGTAACTGCAGAAGCGCCCCGTACTTTGACTGACGGAGCTGCGCCGTCAAAACGGCGTTGACGGTGAAAATCGTCGGGCGGCAGTTAGAATAAACGGAGTGACGAGTGTAGAGAGCGGCTTCTTCGAGATCGTTCTCTCGGATTAGTTTTAGGATATGGTTGTGGAGATCGAGGCGTTTTCCGGTGAGAGCCGATACTGATTCTGGTAGTTTCGGGATGTTTGGGTTCTGGATAGGTCTAGAGATTTGAGGTTGATTGGATCTGTTGAGAGGTGGCTCCATGCGAATACGACGCTTACGACGGCGACTTTCGGCGGCGGCTTCTTCCTGCGTCGCGAAAGACATTTGGCGGACGGCGGAAAACAGCGGAGGGATGCGAGGGCGGTAGGCTCGAGCGATTGTTTGCAGAAGGGCAGCTTTGGAAATCGACATGGTTGAAAATGTGTGAATTGAGTGATAGGGTTTTAGAAGGGTTTGGGGTCTGGAGAAGATGAAGTTGTAGGCTTGTTTGGTAACTGGGATAAGTATATTTTGGCGTGGTGATAGAGACAGACATGTATGTGTCTTGGGCTATTCATTCGTATCTGGGTTTTCTGTGACCCACAAGTAGGCTTGGGAATTCGGTTATTGGAGCTGGGTTCGCATCGGATAAACTAAATTTTGATCCGCGCTTTAAAAATGTCGGACTTTTTTTTTTAAATATTATTTTAAAATGATAACTAATTCTAAATTATAAGAAAATATGTTTTAACATTTCATTATGTAATACAAGTTAGTTTTGTTGATTGTTTATATTTTAAAAATATTATTCTATGTTGAAAATGATTTTCAAATTTATAAATTAATCCTCATATAATTTTAAAAATGTTTTTTTAAATATAATTCTACTGTATTAATTTTTTTAATTTATCCATTTTTTGAAATCGAAGAATTGTCTCTTTTTAAATATTTATTTTCATAACATATGAATTTGATATTATATCATGTGTTTTGTGAATTTGTTTAATAGTTTTTCTATATGTTTTGGATTACCAATATCTATACAAATTTTTAATTTTGAGCTCCCGAATTCTTTTTCTGTTGCAAATTTCACCTAGAAATTTTTCTATATTTTTCAACGATGACAACTTATAATGTTTAAGTTTTCTAATGTTTTAGAAACTAAACAATTAATTAAATAAGATCCAAATAAGTGATTCACCATTGAATTAAAATTTACTTATTTGTTAGGAACAAAATATATAAAATAAGTAAGTGGGGCCAATTTTAATTATATGATTGGTAGCAATATATTGGTTTTAATGAAATGAATAAATTTAATTTTAAAAAAAATTCTAAATAAGGTAATGGCAGTTTCTTGTAAATAACTTGAAAATACAAGAGCATAATCCTATTAAGGATTCCACTTTAATATCTAATCTATTAAAACTGGAGTACAAATTGAAATTAACCCTCAGTTTTCCTTAAATATTACAAGTTTATGCCACTAGCTTAAACCATGTTTAACACTTAAATCAAACCATTTAAATCTAATTTAAACAACTAACCAAACCGTACGTAGTAGTTAACCCAAACAAACGTCAATTCAATAATATTACTAAAACCAAAATTAATTAAAAATATTAACCATTCATCACCTCTTCCTTTAAGAAATCCAAACTCTTATAAATTTTGGAATCACACCAAAAATAGAATGGCATCTTATTATCGTACACTGCTCCACTGTAAATTTCTAACCTTCGTATGGCAAACATAAGCCATATAATTATCATATATTGAAAATTCAACAAATAACATATTATTAGTTCGTTACTTTTTGGATTACAAAGTGAGCATAAAAATTAGGAATTGTTTTTTTTTTATCATTTGAATACTTTTTTCATGGATAACTCCAATTATTATTATATATCAACCATTTGGCCAATATCGCCCAACAAACCTTTTCTATATCACAAGCATTTGGTCAATATCGACCAACAAACCTTCTCACGATACAATTTGTTTAAATATAATAATATATAATTAATTATATGGTAAATGTTAAAATATATATTTACTAATTATAAAAACAAATAATTATTTTGAATCAAAAATAAAAATAAACACCCGCACGGGTGTGCATGTCAAAATCTAGTTATAGATTGTTAGGAACAAAATCTATAAAATAAGTAAGTGGTGTCGATTTTAATTATATGATTGATAGCAATATATTGGTTTTAATGACTTGAGTAAATTTAATTTTTAAAAAAATTCTAAATAAGGAAAAAGTGCCTTGTAAATAACTTGAAAATAAATAAGGAAATGGCAGTGCTTTGTCATTCGACATATTTTTTCATTTTTTACATTCCACATTACATTGGTTCTCTTCCACATAATCATTTAACATTTATTCATTATTCATATTTTACAATTGTTTTGTTTTGAAAATTTTAGTACCCAATTACTTTTCATTTATTTTTTATTTTTTTTCTTTATAAATACATGTCAATAGTAATTATCAACTAAAATTTTTAAATAATTAAAACTTAATTAATTTTAAATATTTTAATTATAAATTATTTGATCTATTTCACACAGAATAATTATTTTTATAATAAAAGAATTGTTGAATAATATCAAATATTATAGTAAAAAAAGTATTTGTTCGAATTAAATGAATCAAATCTATATTTATAGAACACAAAATAATGAATTTTGATCTTATTATTTTAAATAAAAATATATTTGCTAGAATATTATTTATTTAAATAAGTAGAATGTATTAAAAATTACTTAATCAGTGTAGAGCCCTTTTGTAATGATCAACTAGTTGAGTCGTAGTTAATAATTGCTTTAACTACTCTATTAGATAAGGAATTGTCCCGTCATATGGGTTTTTATTCCTTGAAATGTAACTTAAATTAATATTAAAAGAATTATGTAATTTAGTGATATATATTGCAAAAATAAAATCATTTTAATTTTTTTTATTTGATTATAATCTTGTATAAATTTTTTGACATACAGTAATTTGAATAAGTTTGTATATTTTGTTTATTTGTTTAATATGCTATAAGAAAACATTGTTGATCGTATTTTCAAAAATCTGTAGAGAATTTTTGTTTTCAACTATATTAATGTGTAGTTGATATTTTTAAATGCTTCAAAATAAAATGTGCTTGTATTTTTGGTAAATATTTATTTTTGTTAATTTTTTTAAGAAGTTTGCATATTCTTGTTTTACTTAATTTCATAAATTCATAAATTCTTTATATATTTTATTCTTATTTGCAATAAATTATTAAAATATTAAATTAAGTTAATGTTATTAAATTATTCGAATGTATGTCAAGCTAAATAATTAGCATTTTTCATAAGCAATTATAATAGGATTTTATGAAAATAAACTCAAATACGAAATAACTAAATATTTCTGGTTTGATGACACTAAAAATATTGTTTAAGGAATTGAAACATTATCTAGAGAGAGTAACAAACTACAAACTGAAATTATTTGATTAAAAGATTATAACTATAAACTTTTTAAAAACATTTTTGATAAAATTTCAAATTTATTGATCAATCAAAAAAAGAATGTTATTTACAACTCAATCTTGTTGGTCCTGAGTTCTTTGAACTGTATAAAAAACATGAACCGCTATTAAAGAGTAAGCTACAACCAGCATCCTAGGAGGCATGCGTACTTGTGTGGAGGGTGATATTTAAGTGATATAATCCTATTCTTCATTGCTTTGTCAATCGAGTCCTTTATCACCCATTTGCGAAAGATGCAGTAAAGTGTGTGATAGATCCTTAAATCGGAGCACTCAGCCGGTACGGACGAGATATGATCTCCGAGGGAGAAATAGATGGATCGATGGGTCTCACGAAGGATGCAAAAAGGCCTTCGATGTTCCCGGTCTGATCAACGCCTGATATGACTCACAGGTCCGTTGAGGAGACAGATCTCGGACATATTGCCGGATGCGACGCACCGGTCCAATCGTGGTCGAGATGGTTTGCTTGGAGCTAACCACACCAAGTAAACGAAGAACAAGTTCTTATTAAAGAACAGAGAGAAAAATCTCAAAACTAATAAAGGAAAATCGAATACCTTATTCAGAAATGAGATTACATACTTATAGTGTTTGTGGTCAAAGACCATTATTACAAATGTAGAAAAAAAAATACTTAGAAAACATAAACTTGACTGCATAGAAAATCACAAGTTTGACCAGATCTAGTCAAACTCGGAAAACTAGGAAGAATGGTTGATTATTGTCAAGGTTCAATGTATCCTGGCCTCACGTCCCGCGGTAAGAAGTAGCACACGAGCCGGACAGTCCACTCGTCCGGACGGGATTTCTTCACGGACTGACTTGTCCCATATGTAGCCTAGATCTTCAGAGAACTATCCTTGCCTAAGAGAAGTCCTGAAGATCAAACTGGACAATCGGATCAAAATGGCCGGACAGTTCGCAATACGTTCGGTAGTGCACGCGGTACGGGCCAAACGAGTCAGAAACTAGAAGCTTCGGTCTGATTCGGAATCGGTACGTTCGGACTGGATTCTGGCTCGATCGTTCTTCTTAACTTGTCGAGTTGGTCGGAGAAGCCGGACTTCAGTACGGTCAGATCGGTCATCCGGACGTGGATCGAGTCGAAGTTCCCTTCCGGATGCACGCGGGTCGATCCGATACACGGCTCGGTCAGTTTGTCCGGTACGGTCTAAATCACGAACCTCGGTTGGATCGTTCGGGACGTTCTGATCATCATGCTGGGTTCGTTCCACGGACTGTTCCACATAATGAGGTGTATCATTCCCTCCTTCTTCAAGAGGATTTTTCCACAAATCCGGAACATCTACAAGAAAAGGAGAAAGATCAGAAACATTAAAGCTTGAAGAAATGTCATACTTAACTTTCAGATCCAATTGATATGCATTGTCACTGATTTTTCTTGTGATCTGAAAAGGACCATCGACCCGGGGCATAAGCTTGGATTTCCTTTCTTCCGGGAAACGTTCTTTCCTTAAATGGACCCAAACAAGATCTCCTTCTTCAAAGATAACTTCCTTTCGCTTCTTGTTGACTTGTCTAGTGTAACCCTCGGTTTTGACCATGATATTAGCTCGGACTTGCTCATGCAACTTCTTGATCGTATCTGCCTTCCTCATGCCATCTGTGCTAATTCTTTCACTTAAAGGAAGAGGTAAGAGATCAAGTGGAGAAAGGGGATTAAATCCATAAACAACCTCAAATGGAGAAAATTTTGTAGAAGAATGCAATGAATGATTATAAGCAAACTCAACATGCAGCAAACATTCTTCCCAAGTTTTCAAATTTTTCTTAACCAATGATCTAAGTAATGCGGACAAGGTCCGGTTCACTACCTCAGTTTGTCCATCGGTTTGAGGATGACAAGTGGTGGAGAACAACAATCTAGTACCCAATTTTACACCACAAAGTTTTCCAAAAATAGCTAAGAAACTTAGCATCACGATCTGAAACAATGGTTTTAGGCATTCCATGCAATCTTACCACATCCTTAAAGAACAAATCAGCAATGTGAACGGCATCATCAGTTTTATGACAAGAAATGAAGTGAGCCATTTTCGAAAACCGATCTACCACAACAAAGATGGAGTCTCTACCAGATTTGGATCTCGGCAAACCAAGTACAAAATCCATTGAAATATCTTCCCATGGATGAGAAGGGATAGGAAGGGCAGAATACAAACCTTGATTCAAGACTTTGGACTTAGCTTTCTTACACACGACACAACGGCTGCAAATCCTCTCAACGTCTTTCATCAAACTCGGCCAATAGAAGTGATCATGCACGACCTTGTAGGTTTTCTTAACTCCAAAGTGTCCCATTAGGCCTCCTCCGTGGGCTTCCTTGAGAAACAATTCCCTCAACGAGCATTGGGGCACACATAAACGGTTATCATAAAACAGAAAACCAGACATCTGATAGTACTTCCCATAAGCCGCCTTGGAACTCTTTTTGAACACTTCTTTGAAATCCGGATCAGAAGCATAGATGTCTTTTATGAATTCAAAACCAAGAAGTTTTGTCTCAAGGGCTGAGAGAAGAACATACCTGCGTGATAAGGCATCGGCCACAACATTCTCTTTACCTTGTTTATACTTTATCACGTAAGGAAACATCTCTATGAACTCCACCCAACGAGCGTGACGTTTGTTCAGTTTCTGCTGCCCTTTTAGATGCTTCAAGGACTGATGATCAGTGTGGATGACGAACTCCTTTGGCCATAGATAATGTTGCCAAGTTTGGAGTGCTCTCACCAAGGCGTAGAGCTCTTGATCATACGTCGGATAGTTGAGTGTGGCCCCGCCCAGTTTCTCACTGAAATAAGCAATTGGCTTCCTGTCCTGCATCAACACAGCACCTATACCAACTCCAGAAGCATCACACTCAACCTCAAAGGTTTTAGAAAAATCTGGAAGAACAAGAAGAGGAGCTTGAGTCAACTCTCTTTTTAAGATCGTAAAAGCATCTTCTTGTGCTTGCTCCCATTTGAAACCCACGTTCTTCTTGATGACCTCAGTGAGAGGGGCTGCAATGGTACTGAAGTTCTGGAAGAACCGTCTATAGAACCCGGCAAGGCCATGGAAACTCCTTACTTCGCTAACGGTCTTAGGACTCGGCCAGTCTCGGATTACCCTAACCTTCTCTTCGTCCACTCTCAAGCCATCTTTGCCTACAACAAAACCTAGAAAGACACCATGATCTGTGCCAAAAGAACACTTTCCAAGGTTAGCAAACATGCGTTCATTTCTGAGAACCTCAAGAACGGCTTTCAAATGTAAATGGTGATCATTAAGGTTTTTGTTGTAAACAAGAATATCATCAAAATACACCACAACAAAATGTCCTATGAAAGACCTCAAGACATGGTTCATCAGACGCATAAAAGTACTAGGTGCGTTCGTTAGACCAAAAGGGCATAACTAGCCACTCATACAGACCTAGTTTCGTTTTAAAGGCCGTTTTCCATTCATCTCCTTCTTTCATCCTAATCTGATGATATCCACTCTTTAGATCTATCTTAGAAAAGACACAAGCACCATGGAGTTCATCAATCATATCATCAAGGCGAGGAATGGGATGGCGATACTTTACCGTGATGTTATTTATGGCTCTACAGTCCACACACATCCTCCATGAGCCATCTTTCTTTGGCACGAGTAGAACCGGAACAGCACAGGGGCTGAGACTCTCCCTGATGTAAACCTTGTCAAGCAGGTCATCAATTTGTTTCTGGAGCTCTTTAGTCTCGACCGGATTGGTGCGGTACTCTGGCCGGTTCGGCAGAGACGCGCCCGGGACAAGATCGATCTGATGCTCAATGCCTCTTATTGGTGGCAATCCTTTTTAGTTCTCTTCTGGAAACACATCATAAAAGTCCTGCAAAAGTCCTAGCAACTCACTCGGAATGTCCGGTGCATGGTTAGAAGAAGATGAAGCCAAAAGAGATTCCTTAAAAATAAGTAAAAGGATTGGCTTTTGAGTGCAAAGAGACTTCCTTACCTGACTTTGCTTAATGAAGAAGTTGGAGTTTCTGGTTGAAGTCTCTGGTTTGTCGGCTTTAGACTCTCGTTCACGGCCCTTCTTGAGTTGGACTTGGTCTTGATGGACCTCCACGGGTGACAAAGGAACCAATGTAATTTTCTTTCCTTTGTGATCAAAAGAATGCCGGTTTGTGAAACCATCATGTACTGTCCTCTTGTCAAACTGCCAGGGACGGCCTAAGAGAATATGGCATGCGTCCATAGGAAGTACATTACACACGATCTCATCCTCATAGCGGCCGATAGTGAGTGGAACTGTGACTTGTTCCTTGACGTATAGCTTCATTTAGCCACTCCAACCTGAAAGGACGAGAAAGAAGCCTAGTAACAAGCCCAAGCTTCTTCAAAAGAGTGTCACTAGCCACATTAGTGCAACTACCTCCATCAATAATCAAAGAACAAACTTTAGAAGAAATAAGACATCTAGAGTGAAAGAGATTCTCCCTTTGTTCTTTGCCATCGGTTTTTGGTTGCACAGTCAAGGAACACCTAGTAACAAGCAGTGGACCAGATGTTGGTTGGTCTAGGTCGTCCTTATCAAAGATCGGACCAGAGTCAGTCTCATAGGTCGAGCAAAACTCGTCAATCACACCATCGACCTCCTCATCGAAAATGGGCTCAAGTGCATCGTCCATGAGTTTCCTAGTAACAAGAAGAGGGCCGCTGGCTGGGTAATCAAAGGTTTCCTCATCCTCATCAAAGACTGGTACAAGGTCCTCCTTGTCTTCCTTATCATCCTCGGACTCGACTTCTCCATTGTCCATGAGGATAATTACCCGTTGGTTTGGACACTTGTTGGCATAGTGTCCTAGACCTTGACACTTGAAGCACCTGATGTCTCTTGCTCGGCTAGGGTCCTCAATTGCTTTTCCTTTGTCAACACGAGTAAAGGCATCAGTCTTCAAAGGATTATTTGTTGTGGAAGAAGACTTACCTTTGTCTTGGTAGTTCGGCTTAGAAGGAAAGGACGGTTTTGGGGCGAAGGCTGGCTTAGAGTAACTCTTCCTCTTGACTTGCTGTTCGATCAGGATGGCCTTGTAGAGCATTTGCTCTATGTTGTCATAATCCTGGAGCTCCATACGGTCCTGGACGTCACAGTTGAGCCCAGTAAGAAACCTAGCCATGGTGGCGTCTAACGGCTCGTCCACATCAGCCTTAATCACCAACGTCTCCATTTCCTGATGATAGTACTCCATTGATTTAGTACCCTGGAGCAAACGCCTGAGTTTCTGATGTAGATCACGGTGATAGTGGTCAGGTACAAAGCGTCGTCTCAACAACATCGTGAGCTCTTCCCATGTAACAATTGGTGATTCATCTGTTCTTCTCCTGTGAGTCACAACTCGATCATACCAGTTAATAGCATAGCCTGAAAACTCAGCAGCAGCAAGTCTAACCTTTTTAAGATCTGAGAAATTTTGACAATCAAAAACCAACTCAATTTTTCTTTCCAATTCTAAAAAGGCATCCAGATCATTTTTGCCATAAAAACTCAGAATTTTCAGTTTCAAACCACCCAAACCATTATCAGTTCTATCATTTTTACCAAAAGGATTGACATCACCTTGATTTTGGTTTCTAGGATCTCTCCTTGGTCGGTTGATGGATCGGACATCATCGTCCTGAGATTCCTCCTCTTGGATGTCAAGATCAGATCAGCTGTGCCGTCTTTGGCGATCTCTTCTAACTCCGGTTCGAGAACGCGTCTGTTGGTTGGCCTGAAGCTCGTCAAGCCTTTGATGGAACTGCTCCAAACCTGTATTCAACAAGTTAGACATAGAATCATTCAAGTCTCTCATTTGTAAGTTAGATAATCCGGCAATAGAATTTCCAGGACGGTTTCTCTCCTCTTCACTGCTCATGGTTTCCTGAAAATCTTAAACACGGAAAGTTAGATAAAACCTCACACCCTCGAGTGTTTGATCCTTACCCACACACGTGTTTCTCTCAAGCTTTATAGTGATTCACTCAAGATCTTTGTTTCTCAAGGTTCTAAGTAAGAAAAGTCTAAGAAAACCCAATGGGTAGATCCAAACAAAACAATGGGATTTTGGTAAGAAAGAAAGATAAGAAAGTTTTGGTTTGGAATCCGCCTTAACCACCTCAAAGGCTGGATTTCTCCTTAGCCAACAGGTTTACTCTTCCACCACCAATCCACAATCGAAATCTCTTTTTTTTATATATGGATCTTTTTTTTATATGGATGGTAAAGAGGGGCCCGGATTCAAGATAGGAAGAAGAAGAAGTGTTTGAAGAAAATCAAATAAGAGAAGATGGAATGATTAGATGATATCGGTTGAGTGGCTCTGATACCACTTTGATAGATTCTTAAATCGGAACACTCAGCCGGTACGGACGGGATATGATCTCCGAGGGAGAAATAGATGGATCGATGGGTCTCGCGAAGGATGCGGAAAGGCCTTCGATGTTCCCGGTCTGATCAACGCCTGATGTGACTCACATGTCCGTTGAGGAGACAGATCTCAGACAGATTGCCGGATGTGACGCACCGGTCCAATCGTGGTCGAGATGGTTTGCTTGGAGCTAACCACACCAAGTATACGAAGAACAAGTTCTTATTGAAGAACATAGAGAAAAGTCTCAAAATTGATAAAAGAAAATCGAATACCTTATTCAGAAATGAGATTACATACTTATAGTGTTTGTGGTCAAAGACCATTATTAGAAATGTAGAAAAACAATACTTAGAAAACATAAACTTGACTGCATAGAAAATCACAAGTTTGACCAGATCTAGTCAAACTCGGAAAACTAGGAAGACTGGTTGATTATTGTCCAGGTTCAATGTATCCTGGCCTCACGTCCCGTGGTAAGAAGTAGCACACGAGCCGGACAGTCCACTCGTCCGGACGGGATTTCTTCACGGACTGACTTGTCCCAAATGTAGCCTAGATCTTCAGAGAACTTAAGAATCCTTGCCTTAGAGAAGTCCTGAAGATCAAACTGGACAATCGGATCAAAATTGTCGGACAGTTCGTCAATATGTTCGGTAGTGCACGCGGTACGGGCCAGACGGGTCAGAAACGAGAAGCTTTGGTCTGATTCGGAATCGGTACGTTCGGACTGGATTCTGGCTCGATCGTTCGTCTTAACTTGTCGAGTTGGTCGGAGAAGCCGGACTTTAGTACGGTCAGATCGGTCATCCGGACGTGGATCGAGTCGAAGTTCCCTTCCGGACGCACGCGGGTCGATCGGATACACGGCTCGGTCAGTTCGTCCGGTATGGTCTAAATCACGAACCTCGGTTGGATCGTTCGTGACGTTCTGATCATCATGCTGGGTTTGTTCCACGGACTGTTCCACGTACTGAGGTGCATTAGTGTGCTCCCAATCCGGATAGATATGTCTTCCCAGTATATGTCTTGCAAGTGATTCTCATACTGTACAAGTATGGACATGCAAATAATAAGTGATTTCTCGTTCCATCTCGTTTACCACAAAGTTCACATCCTTGTACTGCACCCCATTGTCTCATTCTGTCTCCAGTAGACAGCATGTTCCTTATAGCGAGCCAAGTAATAAAGGAGAACCGTGCTACACCTTATGTAGTAACCCTCCCGAAAGGATACAAACGGTCAAGAGCGATTGTTCGAGCGTCTATATTTGGTGGTCGAGTCGCGGGCGATCAGGTTGATCAAGAAGTTTCGAAGTTCTAGGTGGTCGGTAAAATCGAAGAATTTATCGTGGGTGAACCATGAGTCAAATATGCCACTCGACCATCATTAGGCAATGTGATAGATTGATCAAAAAGACGTATTGGAAGCATAACGTTTTTGAAAGCACAACATTTTTGAAGCACGACGTTTTCAGAAAAACTTTGTATCAGTAAGATATTATTTTGGAGACATAATAAATCAAAAGCAAGACGAGAATTAAGAAGGACGAGAAGTAAGCACGATGGGAAAACCCGAAGTTAGCTAAACACACTATATTCGATATTATGGAATTTTCGGGGAAGCCAGCGGCTCGGGAAATATTTTCCGTCAAGGTCAGGATTCATTTGGAGTTTATTAAAAATATTCTACTCATCAGAACGGGCATAGAAAATATTCAGAATTGACCGCGGGTCAAAAATTTACCAGAAGAGTCGATATCAGGCGAATGGACCGAGAAGCAACAGGACGTGGTGGTAACTGCCTGGCAGGGTATGTGTCAAGGGAAGCATGAGGTGTTATAGTAATAGTGATCAGAGCATGCTGAGTGACATGTAGAAGCACAAGATGTCGCTTCACATGCGACCGAAGCATGATGATCGACATGTGGGCGCTGTTATGTCAACTCACATGCAACCAGACCATGCATCCAGACATGTAGAGGACATGGTGTCACCTTGCATGCCATCCTGGTAATGTGACCTGACATGTGGAGCACGAGGTGCCGCCACACATGCGACCGGAGCCATGCAGACGAACACAAGGGCTGCCACATGGCTTGAATCTGATTGGTTACTGCTTCCTATAAATACCCATGATCCCACCTCATTTTTACACATCCAAATCTTGTTCAAAGCAAATTAAAACATGAGAGAGAAAGCTAAAAAGAAAGCAAGATTTTCCGAGCTTTTCGAGAGTTTTAGAGAGTTTTCGAGGTCCGTTTCTCAACCGATTTTGAGTAAGCGCTTAGTGAAAGTTCTGTTTAGCTGAAGATCAGTCAAGTGAAGATCAGTTCAGTTGAATTTCAGTTCAGTCGGGAAGCCACTTGAGAAGGTCGAGAAACAGTTTGGATCGCAGAAGACGGATTTGGGGTCAAGGCCACGTTAAGCCAAAAACTGTGAGTTATGATCAATTGCTTGTTAACTTGTTTTCATGCAGGTTCTTGTTACTTGAAGTTAGATCATGGCAGGATACTGGATCTAACTTAGTAACGCTTTGATTAGTTAGTAGTTGAGGTTAATTAATTGCGATTGATTGAGTTGATAGCCTGCTTAATAATTGCTTGAGAATAGTAGTTATCTAAGTAGCTTGCTGATGGTTAGTATTGTGATTAGGTTGATTGGTTAGTTAGCAAATGCTAATTTCTTAGATAATATCGCTAGGTCGTGGTTAGATAGATATTCTAGAATTTAAGTCTTAGACTAGGTTATGGAAAATGTGTGATTGTGATAGTTGCGATTAATATTAGGAACCTTAAGTTATTAACTAGGTTTAGAATTAGTCTTGTATTGGCCATATAGTATGAGTGTAACCCACAATGCTAGGCATTTTAGGGGTGAATTAGTGTTTCCTTAACCATGTATCCATCGGGTTCAAGGAAACTCCTTATTCGCTGGATCGAGAACACTCAGAGAGACGGGGTCATAGCCCATGGCTGAGTGGTTACACGATGATATGGTGACTGGCACTGACCCGGCTGCACTGGGGCCGTCAAGCGGTGACCCGACCGTATTGTGGGCCATGATCGTACGACTGTACTGGGGCTGTCGTGTGGTGACCCGAATGTACTGTTTGCCGCGGTCGGTTGAAAGTTCTTCTCCTAGTCTTTGTGATAAGGAGCTAGGATATTGCCGAGGATTTAGAAGAGAAAACTAATGTCACCAGGGCACTAGATTGAGTCGATTTTGAGTATAGGTGGTTAGCAAGTCATTAGCGGTTATGATTACATAACATTAATTATCTTTCTAATATATTTTCCTGCTGCGTATTTCTGATATTGCTTATATTATGTGAATTCATAGAACTGTATTTAATTATTATTAGGTGAACCCCTTGCTTTAGATTGTTTGGGGTGGGATAGCGAGAGATTGTATTTGCTAGAATTGGGGATCATAATTCACTGAGTAATACTAGATTACTCACCCCGCACTCGTTGTTGTTTTTAGGTGACCAGTAGATTGAGTCAGCCTGTAGAAGTTGTGGGGTTTAGCCCGGCTGGTGTAGAGTTTGCATCTTTTTGTTAAAGATGTTTTCATAATATAAATATGTACTTTTACTCTTTCGGCTAGCCAGTACTTGTATAATATGTCGTGTTTTGCGAACCATGAATCATATATGATAAACAAAGGAATGTTTTGTGTAAATGACTTGTTCTTACTGATATTAGCTTGTCCAACTAACATAACATTAGATTCTGGTATGGGTTGAAAAGCCTTAGGACTTTATCTAATGGGACGTGTTAGTGAATGAACTGGTCTCCGTTGCGGATTAAGTTCTGTGACCTTGACTGAATTTTCCCTAACCAATCATGTAGCATTCTCGGTCCTTTGTAGACAGTGGGTCTGTCGGTCATGTTCTTGTTTGATTGTTATCCGGTGGTTCGACCTATACCTAGAATGGTTCGGGGTGTTAGACCTTGGGTTAACTAACTACACCGCTCCACCCCTCTCTGTCTCTACACGATCGTAGTTGCTCCCATGTTTTAGTGGTAGAGAACTTAGGTAGAAAGTCATCAGCCCCATGCTTCCACAGAACTACATCATTTCCTTTATCATTACTCAATACCTCAAGTGCCAAAATGCTGTCATAGAGAGAATGATACCGTCGACTTTGCTTGCCTCGAATGCACCATTCATTATGAATAACTACTTCACTGACCTTAGCATGTCGCCTCACACCAAGATATGCAATACCCACTGCGCCTGTAATATCAATCAAGCGGCCATTTCTCAGCTAATTATCAAACCAAAAATGAGTATTCTTCCCATCGCCAACCTCTGTTTTCAGAAATTGATTAGTGATCTCCGTCATCTTCAACAATTTACGCCAAATCAAGGACCCTTTCAAGTGATCCCTGATATCCCATTAAGACTTTTCGTGAAGTAAATAATGCTTAATCCAACATATCCATAGAGAGTCTTGTTGCGTAAAGTCACCAAATGAGCCTTGAAACAAAAACTTTTGAAGTATCTCGAAGGTTCCTCACTCCTAAACCTCCCTCGGCTTTGGGATAACATAAGTCTTCCCAACTGAAATTTTCTTTGTGACTTTGTGTTGGAGAGCATGGCCATAAGAAAGTGCTACACATGCTTTCTATTGTATCAAGGCACTTAGCTGGTAAGATGAAAGTTGAGCTCCAAAAGTTCACTATACTGACGATCACATTCTTGACTAGTTGCAATCTTCCGACAAAGATAAAGACTTGTTGGACCAGCAGAGCATTCTACATCGTATCTTATCAATTAACGGCTCATAATCATGGCTGGTGAGCATCTTCATAGTTAAGGGCATGCCTAAATAACAAATGGGTAGAGTACCAACTCCTATTCCCAGTGATGAAGCATCATTGTAGAGTGCCTGAAAGTTACGTACTGATGCGAATATTGAAAACTTAGCTGCGTTAATATGCAAACCCGACATTCGAGAAAACCGCTTCATGACAGCCAAGACCCCTAGAAGCAACTCAGATGTGCCTTCAGTGAAAACTAAAATGTCATCCGCAAAGCTAAGATGAGTAAGCTTAACTCTTTGGAATTGTGGATGGTACTCAAACTCCTTCGCCTTTGCTGCCTAAATCAAAATTTTTGAGAGAACATTGTTGAGAATTACATACAAGTAAGGAGACAAGGAAAAACTTTGCCGGATGCCTTGAGCACTAGTGAAGAACCCTTCCAATCTGCCACTGATTAATACATAGAAAGCCGCGGTCGAGATGCAAAGCCTTATCCAATTTAGAAATTGAGAAGGCAGTCCCATTTCTTGCAGAACTGAAATCATGAAAGACCATTTAATTGTATCAAAAGCTTTGGAAATGTCAAATTTAACTGCACACTTCTCCTTACCAGCAGTCCGATGATACCCGTTCACTAATTCTAAGGCTAGCGTTACATTCTCTGGAAATAACCTTTCTTCAATAAACGCACACTGGTTTGGTTCAATAGCGTATGGGAAGATAATCTGGAGCTTGTTAGCCAAAACTTTAGAGATTAACTTATATAACAGATTGGAACATGCAATAGGCCTGAAGTTCTTCATTGTCTGAGCATTCTCTGTTTTGGGAATCAAGGCCAAGACTGTCGCATTTACCCTTGTGGGTAGGAATCCAAAGAGGAAGAAAGACTGAATCGCAACAATGAAACCACCTCCTAGGATACGCCAGGCTGCCACAAAGAACTCTTTAGTGAATACATTAGAACCAGAGACCTTGTCATTGGGAAGAGATAACAATGCCTTGTGAATCTCCATTGCTGTAACTGGGCCTGCAAGTACTGCAGCAGCCTCACTAGTGCATATGTATGTCAGCAGATCCTGTAAATCAGAGACCGAAACATCATCAAGCATGGGGTCTTGACTCTGAAAAAACCTCTGAAAATGGGACACAACTTCCTTTTTTATATCCATATGTGAGGTCAGAACTTCTTCTTGAGAATTAACCAGCTGACGAATCATATTTCTGGCATTTCGAATTTGAACCATGCGATAAAAGAATTTTGTGTTCTGATCACCAGCCTGAAGCCATCAGACAAAAGACTTTTGCCTAAATTTGTTTTTTCTCAATACAGGACAGTTTATTCCATCTTTCTGCTTCCTCTGCTACCTTTGAAAAATTCGCCGCTGTAGGATCTTGTAGAGTAGCATTCTGACACTCACATAGCTCTTCATAAGCTTGTTTTGTTCGAGGTGGCAAGTTTCCCTAATGAGTTATGTTCAGAGCTCGAAGGGGTTGCTTTAGCATCTTTAGTTTTTTTTTGTGAAAGCTATAAAGAGCTTTCCTGGGATGGCGAAGTCTTTCGGTTGAGTCCCACACTTCCTTGACCATCGGTAAAACATTCGTGTGCTCAGCCAGATAATTGAAAAAACGGAAAGGTTTACTTACATAATTTAGAGTAGCAGATACTCGAATAATACGTCTAGCATGATCTGAAATCTCTCCTGCGTCAAAAGAGGTAGATGAAAGAGGATAACATCTCAGCCAATCCCCGTTTACCAATGCTCGATCTAGCTTCTTGCCAGTAGGATCTTCCTCTCTCTGTGACAGTTCTGGGAACCGGAATTCACACCGTCGAGATTTGTTAATCGGAGGAAAGCCAAGCTAACCTAGCCTTCCCTGAAGGTCCCGGTTATCTGTTGGGCCACGCACAACACAATCAATATGAAAGAGTCGAAAGTAATAAATCGTAAAAGAGCGAAAAGAAAACAAGAGGTCTTATTTCCGAATTCGCGTTTGAGCGTGAACAACAGGTAAGATCCTAGGCCACGAGAGCTGTCAGTACGTTCGTTAGTCTAGCCACCTAAGTTCTAACCTAGTCGAGTCGCAGCTTGATAGTAAAAACGAAAAAATGCCTAAATTGCTCTAAGTATTAAGTTTGCTCTCAGAAAGCTCTCTCCTTGCTCCTCGCCTTAAGCCCTCCTTATATACTCTCTCTAGGCCGGTTTGCACCTTTTCATGGGACGGATTCGTCGCGAGATGGGTTTTTCCATTTTTCGTCACCCTTCATGATTATCTTCGAAAACTTGACATTTATATTTTTCTGCGAATAAAAAATAGACCGACATATCAGCCTTAGGCTCAATCCTGTTCTAAAATCGTAAGTGGGCCGTTTAACTGCGGTTCAGGCCCCTTTTGGGCCGTTTTGGGACTTAGATGTTTTTACGATTTTTCCTAAGAAACAGCCGTTGGTTTTTCCGAAAGGATTCCAATTCCCCGTATAGTTCAGGCAAC
Source organism: Brassica napus (assembly GCF_020379485.1). Lineage (NCBI taxonomy): Eukaryota > Viridiplantae > Streptophyta > Magnoliopsida > Brassicales > Brassicaceae > Brassica > Brassica napus. The sequence goes on from NC_063446.1 coordinate 42,566,188, forward strand.
TGCTGTTCAAGCTAACCATAGCTGTTTTATACGGCAAGCAGGAATCCGTTTCGACGACCAAGTTTTTTATAACTTTTCTCGAAGTCTTTCTTTGATAATCCTAAGCGAGACGAGACATGGGTGTTGTGTCCACGGGCCCGAGGATTGTGTTACGGGAACTTAGACAAGGATGCATGGTTTCGGGGGAGGAGGTCGGTCCTCGCCCCTGGGCGAGGTGACCTTGGCGCGGGTCGTCCTCGCCCATGGGCGAGGTGACCTCGGTGCGGGTCGTCCTCGCCCATTGACGAGCTGACCTTGGCGCGGGTCGTCCTCGCCCATGGGCGAGGTGACCTTGGCATGGGTCGTCCTCGCCCATGGGCGAGGTGACCTCGGTGCGGGTGGTTCTCGTCCATGGGTGAGGTGACCTCGGCGCGGGTCGTCCTCGTCCATGGCCGAGGTGACCTCGGCGCGGGTCGTCGCGGGTGGTTCTCGTCCATGGGCGAGGTGACCTCGGCGCGGGTCGTCCTCGTCCATGGCCGAGGTGACCTCGGCGCGGGTCGTCGCGGGTCGTCCTCGCCCATGGCCGAGGTGACCTCGGCGCAGGTCGTCGCGAGTCGTCCTCGCCCATGGGTGAGGTGACCTCGGCGCGGGTCATCCTTGCCCATGGGCGAGGTGACCTCGGCGCGGGTCATCCTCGCCCATGGGGGAGGTGACCTCGGTGCGGGTCGTCCTTGCCCATGGGCGAGGTGACCTTGGTGCGGGTCGTCCTCGCCCATGGGCGTGGTGACCTCGGTGCGGGTCGTCCTCGCCCATGGGGGAGGTGATCTCGGTGCGGGTCGTCCTCGCCCATGGGCGAGGTGACCCGTGTTGAGACGGTCGTCGCCCTAAGGCGAGGTGGTCGATCCTTGCTTACGATTGAGACCTCATCCAGACTGATCCTCTTCTCAACGTTCCTCGATTCGCATCTGCGAAAAACTGTCTTTTACTTGATTTATCCGTTTTTCGGGAATGTCTAATTTTCAAGGATCGATCGAGAGTTAGTTTTCCGGGATCTTTCAGGCATTGATTCCATCGTGACCGGTTTTGACCCCAACAGTTAGCCCCCCAGCTAGCTAGGATCCGTGGACCTGAGTGTGAGGTCCTAGCTTGCGGTATGACTTCTTTTGATGGAATTAGACGTAATAGTTTGCCGAAAGTCCGAGAATGAATAGTAACATTTTTTTCCTATATATAGGTGGAGGAAGTTTTTTCAAAGTCTTTATTAACTTCTATTCACAAGAAAATTTGTCCAAGGTAGAAATTCCTCTTATCCTCTCTCTCTTTACCTTTGTGTCAAAGTTTTTGTCTTTCAAAAAATGATTTCAAGAAAGAGATCCTCTAAGAAAAAGACTTCCCCTCAATCATCTTCTGTCAATCATTGTACCAATGAGGAGATTGTTCCCAAAGAGGAATTCGAGGTCGAGCAAGAAGAGAAGGAAGCGTACAGGGACGCTTTATGCGGTTCGATAACTCCTCCGCCCGAAGTCTTCTATCCCACAAGACTCGCGACGTAGCTTGATCTTACCCTTTCGAGCAGGACCTCTCCCGCCTATCTTAAGACTCTTCGGGAGTTTTACAGAGTCCCAAGCGGGGTTGTGTTTCGAGTCCCGGTGCATGGGGAGAGTGCGGAGGATCCCCCGGAGGGATTCTTCACATGCTACGAAGCTTTCCTGACACGTTGTCGCATGTGGTTCCCGATTCCTGAGGCCATCGTCCGCGCACTCGGCCGTTTTGAGCTGTCGATCAGTCAACTAAACGTTACGGCGTTGCAGAACTTTCTTGGTGTGTTGATCCTGAGCTACGAGCTCGGAATGGACCTCAGCCCCGACGACTTTAAAGGACTATGGTCGACAGGAAAGACCTCGATTGACTACTCATACTGTATGGCTCCTAAGAGACATATGTCGATAATCCAGGGGCATACTTCAAATGCCAAGGGATGGTTCGAGCATTTTTTCTATGTTCGAATTGATGGCACATCCGTCGAGGAGAACTGTCTCCCCTTGTTCCGTGGCAAATGGAACTTTCATCATGGTACGACGGTTGGAAATTTGGTTCGTATAGATACTCTGAGGTATCTAACGCATTTTATTTATTTATTTATTTTGCAGCGAACAATATCCTCCCGGCGACCCCCAGGGACCTGTTTGTTAAGCGTGATCTTCTCCGCAACGGTCCGTTCTTTTCGGATTCCTTCACCCTAGAGAGGATCCGGAATGCAGTGGCGCTCTAACGATCGCGAGGCATCTTCTGACCTTTACGTGCATCGGATATGGACGAGCCACACCCCGATGCTGTTCCCGATCAGAGGGAGAGAGTTAGTCCCCGAAAGGACAAGGGAATCGCTATCAAAGACAGAAACTTTGTCTCAGAAGATCTTCCGCTACCCGGATGGAACCTGGGTTTCACCCCGGGTGATGGGGGTGGAACCAGTGAGGCCCCCCTTCTGAACGACTTCTTTGCCAACCTTCCTCCCGGTTTTACTACTCCAGCGTCACTGGATGAAGCGCCGAGGAGAGAAGTGGTCGCGGAAGGTTCTCGGTTGATCAACGAGGTTTAGTCTCTGGAAAATTATTTTTTTGGCGAGTCTTCGTTTGTCGCTTCCATGTTTGACCCTTGATTCGTGTAGGGAATGCGGGTCTTTAATTCAACGCTTGACGGAAGTTTCAGAGAGGCGCGTCTTTCGCACTTCAAGGCCGAAGAGATCGAGAGAAGTTCATCGTTTTCAGAACGAGGTTGCGGAAAGAGAGTGCAGACAGGCTGAGTCCCATTCCCGAGCTCTCATTCGTGCGGAGAGGAAAGGAAGGATGGCGATTGCTGCTGAGTTAGCGAGGAGAGCTACATTGTTTGATGCTGAGTTCAGGAGTTTCAAGGACGCTCAAGACTACGTGGGTGACTTCCGCGAATGCCACGGTTCGGTTGGTACCCTTTCGAAGTCGCAGAACGCTGATTTCTCTTTTCTCTCCGAGGTTGCTGAGATGTCGGGCCTCATGGATGGGTGCGCCCAGGCCGAGACGATGGTTCCTCCAATCGAGGGGAGGACTGATATATCATGGATTTGACTCATTTTCATCCATGGTATATAAGTGGTTTACTATCTATATATTATATATTCTATCCTATTAGGTATGTTTTCAGGTTCAGGAGTATCTTGGAGTAAAGTGATGATTATGGAGCATTTAGGAGCTTAAACGAGATTTTATCCGAGCTGACTGTGGGAACCGAAATTCACACCGTTGAGTTTTGTTAATCGGAGGAAAGCCAAGCTAACCTAGCCTTCCCTGAAGGTCCCGGTTATCTGCTGGGCCACGCACAACACAATCAATATGAAAGATTCGAAAGTAATAAATCGTAAAAGAGCGAAAAGAGAACAAAGAGGTCTTATTTCCGAATTCGCGTTTGAGCGTGAACAATAGGTAAGATCCTAGGCCACGAGAGCTGTCGGTATGTTCGCTAGTCTAGCCTCTTAAGTTATAACCTTGTCGTGTCGCAACTCGATAGTAAAAACGGAAAAATGTCTAAATTGCTCTATGTATTAAATTTGCTCTGATGTGCTCTTTTATCTCTCCCTTTTCCTCTTCGTCCTAGGTCCTCCTTATATACTCCTCCTTAGGTCGGTTTACCTCTTCTTGGGCCGGATTTGTCGCGAAGCAGACTTTTCCATATTTCCTTCTTCTTTGTGATTATCTTCGGAAATTTGACATTTATCTCTTCCCGCGGATGAGATAAACCGTCATACCAGTCTTCGGGCTCAAGTCTTTTGGGACCATAGAGTGGCCGTTGTCTGCAATTCGGACCCTCTTTAGGCCGTATCGAGACTTAAGCGTTTTTTACGATTTTACTCGCGAAGTAGCCGTTGGCATAGGTATGGTTCTTCCAACGGAACCATGTTTCTTCGCATAGCCGAGGCAGTTGGAGTTAAGTTAACCGTAACATGCTCTACTATGAAGAATAGGAAACCGTTCGAGAGACATAACCTTCCCAACTTCCCCAATACTTTCGACGATGTTTTTTAGACGGAACATTGGTGTCGTATCCACGGACCCGAAGACTGAGTTACGGAAACTTCAGACGAAGAGGCATGGCTATGGGATGGGACCGAGTTCGGAATGACCCAAGGAGAATTGGCCGCGCTCGCCAGGCGAGCTGATCCATGCCACGGTCGAGCTCGCCGGCGAGCCGACCGGCAACACAGTCGTGCTCGCCGGACGAGCTGGCTCGTGTCACGGCCGAGCTCGCCGGCGAGCCGACCGGCAACACGGACGTGCTCGCCGGGTGAGCCGGCTCGTGTCACGGCCGAGCTCGCCGGCGAACCGATCGGCAACACGGTCGTGCTCACCGGGCGAGCTGGCTCGTGTCACTGCCGAGCTCACCAGCGAGTCGACCGGCGACACGGTCGTGATCGCCGGGTGAGCTGGCTCATGTCGCGGCCGAGCTCGCCGGTGAGTCAATCGGCGACACGGTCAGGCTCGCCGGGCGAGCTGGCTCGTGTCGCGGCCGAGCTCGCCGGCGAGTTGACCGGCGACACGGTCAGGCTCGCCGGGCGAGCTGGCTCGTGTCGCGGCCGAGCTCGCCGGCGAGTCGACTGGCAACACGGTTGTGCTCGCCGGTCGAGCTGGCTCGTGTCATGGTCGAGCTCGCTGGGCGATCCGTTTTGGCTATTCGTCTGCTCGGCTTTTGAAGTTTTGAACGAGATTCGGTTTTTCTGAGGACTTTCGGACATCGATTCTGTCGTGACCGATTTTGACCCTAACAATTAGCCCCCCAGCTAGCTAGGATCCGTGGACCTGGGTGTTAGGTCCTAGCTTGCGGTGTGGTCTGTTCTAGGTGGAATTGGACGTAATTGTTTGTCGAAAGAGTGAAGGTGAATAGTAAAAACAAATTGTATAAGTAAGGGAATTTAGTTTTTCAAATTCTTTTCTCCAAGATCTCTCTTTGCTCAAAGAAAATGTCTTCAAGAAAAGGATCTTCAAAGAGGAATTCTTCCTCACACTCATCTTCGGGTGACTCTTCTACCAATGAGGTGATCGTCCCGAAAGAAGAGTTTGAAGTTGAGGAAGAAGCAAAGGATGCGTACTACAAAGCTCTTTGCGGTTCGCCTCCGCCTTCGCAAGACATTCCTATTCCTAAGAGGCCCGTGAGGTCGCCAAACGCACCCCTCACGCCGAGCATGGTCTCTCCCGACTACCTCACGACTCTCAGGGACTTTTACCAGATTCCAAGTGGAGTCGTATTTCGGATCCCGAGTGGCAACGAGAGTGCGAAGAACCCTCCGGAAGGTTTTTTTACTTGCTACCTTCTACAAGCCGTAGAACGAGAACTTCTCTTTTCCTGCCGAGGTCGCTGAGATGTCAGGTCTTATGAACGGGTGTGCCCATGCCGAATCCTTGGTTCCTCCGATCGAAGGAAGGGTCCGACAGCTTTGGGATTCCATCGAGGTTACGGAGGACACGGCGGAAGCGGGAACCGGTGTTGGTGATGAAGGTGCCGGAGTCGCGGACGGAGAGGTGGACCAGCCCGCGAGCTCGTTCGGGATCTCCATGTTCGGGTTCCTCGACTTTGAGCTTTGAGGATTGTTGGGATTATTCTTTGAAAGTGTGAGAACATTGACAAGGATCAAACCCGGGTTAGTATGACATAAATATAAGGCAGTTACCACTAAGCCATTGAAACTTTCTTGGACACATTTACAAGAATCACTAAGTATGTAATCACAAACTCTTATGTACAGTTACAATAATATGAATTCAACTTTCAAGACTCCGATACTTTGTTTTGTAAGAAAAAAAAAGTAAGTGACTAAGCTAATATATTCTTTGAAAGTGGGAGAACATTGACAAATATGAAAAAACATAGATTTTTGTTTTCGTGACAAAGTTAAGAATTTTGTAAAAGTAAGTTTAACATATAAATTTTCGTGACAAATATGAAAAAGCATAGATTTTTGTACAATTTTGACAAAACAACTCAAAACATAGTTCTCTAATGTCTTAATAAAATATTATTTAAGGGTGCAATAATTAAATATATCAATTCAATAAATTTTGTAATTTATAGAAAAAACAATAACACAACAAATTTTGAAACATTTTTTTAACATATCGATTTCTTTTCATGAGAATCCAACTAAACAAGATAAAAAAAAATTAGATTTACAAATATTTAATTACCATTTTATTCAATTTTGATTAATTTGAAATACAATACTAAAAGGAAAATATAAGCCATGGAGACAGTGTCCACGTAGGATAGGAAAATCAACCAATCAGAGAGTCCGAAGTTGCCACGTCATCTCATTTTTTTTCGTAAAAAATGAAAAAACAATGCAAAGGAAGGGATCGAACCCGGGTTAGTATGACATAAATATAAGGCAGTTACCACTAAGCCATTGAAACTTTCTTAGACACATATACAAGAATCACTAAGTATGTAATCACAAACTCCTATGTACAATTACAATAATATGAATTCAACTTTCAAGACTCCGATACTTTGTTTTGTAAAAAAAAAAAAGTAAGTGACTAAGCTAATATATTCTTTGAAAGTGTGAGAACATTGACAAGGATCAAACCCGTGTTAGTATGACATAAATATAAGGCAGTTACCACTAAGCCATTGAAACTTTCTTGGACACATTTACAAGAATCACTAAGTATGTAATCACAAACTCTTATGTACAGTTACAATAATATGAATTCAACTTTCAAGACTCCGATACTTTGTTTTGTAAGAAAAAAAAAGTAAGTGACTAAGCTAATATATTCTTTGAAAGTGTGAGAACATTGACAAATATGAAAAAACATAGATTTTTGTTTTCGTGACAAAGTTAAGAATTTTGTAAAAGTAAGTTTAACATATAAATTTTCGTGACAAATATGAAAAAGCATAGATTTTTGTACAATTTTGACAAAACAACTCAAAACATAGTTCTCTAATGTCTTAATAAAATATTATTTAAGGGTGCAATAATTAAATATATCAATTCAATAAATTTTGTAATTTATAGAAAAAACAATAACACAACAAATTTTGAAACATTTTTTTAACATATCGATTTCTTTTCATGAGAATCCAACTAAACAAGATAAAAAAAATTAGATTTACAAATATTTAATTACCATTTTATACCATTTTATTCAATTTTGATTAATTAGAAATTGTAATAATGTATCCTATTGAAGTTACAAAAAAATATTGTTCTTTCTTTATTACACTAGCATTATATTTAGATTCTATATACACAAATAAATATAATATGACAACATAAGCTTGCTTTCCCCGATTCATATGAAAACTTTTTAATATAAATATAAGACAGTTACCACTAAGCCATTGAAACTTTCATGGACACATTTACAAGAAAAGTATGTAATCACAAACTCTTATGTACAGTTACAATAATATGAATTCAACTTTCAAGACTCCGATACTTTGTTTTGTAAGAAAAAAAAAAAAGCGACTAAGCTAATATATTCTTTGAAAGTGTGAGAACATTGACAAATATGAAAAAACATAGATTTTTGTTTTCGTGACAAAGGTAAGAATTTTGTAAAAGTAAGTTTAACATATAAATTTTCGTGACAAATATGAAAAAGCATAAATTTTTGTACAATTTTGACAAAACAACTCATAACATAGTTCTCTAATGTCTTAATAAAATATTATTTAATGGTGCAATAATTAAATATATCAATTCAATAAATTTTGTAATTTATAGACAAAACAATAACACAATAAATTTTGAAACATTTGTTTAACCTATCGATTTCTTTTCATGAGAATCCAACTAAACAAGATAAAAAAAATTAGATTTACAAATATTTAATTACCATTTTATACCATTTTATTCAATTTTGATTAATTAGAAATTGTAATAATGTATCCTATTGAAGTTACAAAAAAATATTGTTCTTTCTTTATTACACTAGCATTATATTTAGATTCTATATACACAAATAAATATAATATGACAACATAAGCTTGCTTTCCCCGATTCATATGAAAACTTTTTAATATAAATATAAGACAGTTACCACTAAGCCATTGAAACTTTCATGGACACATTTACAAGAAAAGTATGTAATCACAAACTCTTATGTACAGTTACAATAATATGAATTCAACTTTCAAGACTCCGATACTTTGTTTTGTAAGAAAAAAAAAAAAGCGACTAAGCTAATATATTCTTTGAAAGTGTGAGAACATTGACAAATATGAAAAAACATAGATTTTTGTTTTCGTGACAAAGGTAAGAATTTTGTAAAAGTAAGTTTAACATATAAATTTTCGTGACAAATATGAAAAAGCATAAATTTTTGTACAATTTTGACAAAACAACTCATAACATAGTTCTCTAATGTCTTAATAAAATATTATTTAATGGTGCAATAATTAAATATATCAATTCAATAAATTTTGTAATTTATAGACAAAACAATAACACAATAAATTTTGAAACATTTGTTTAACCTATCGATTTCTTTTCATGAGAATCCAACTAAACAAGATAAAAAAAATTAGATTTACAAATATTTAATTACCATTTTATTCAATTTTGATTAATTTGAAATTGTAATAATGTATCCTATTGAAGTTACAAAAAAATATTGTTCTTTCTTTATTACACTAGCATTATATATAGATTCTATATACACAAATAAATATAATATAACAACATAAGCTTGCTTTCCCCGATTCATATGAAAACTTTTTAAATTATCCACCAAAGCAAATTAATTAAATCAATCAAATTGTTAGAATACAGCAAATTAATATATAATTTTATTTTAAATTAAATTATTTAAAAAGTGTATTTTCATTAAAAACAAAATAATAAATAAGTAAAACTAATTTGATGGTAATTTTTATGACATATATATATATATATATATATCAATTATGTGATATTGTTTTGATATTCAGATTTGTTTCTTGACTGTTAAGAAGATTGGTAACTGTAAAAATATCTCTTTCGAATATGATATGTCTATAACCGAGTCCCAAACATGAGATAAGTTTGTTTAAAAAGTAAATAATTTCATTTTTCTTATATTATATAATAAATATATAATATTTACTGATAATAAAAATATAGTTATTCATCTATCACAAATATCTATGCAAATATGTGAATCAAGTACAACAATCAAACAATATAATGATTTCCACAAAGAAAATTTTAAAAATATATTTATGTTATGTAGTCTTATTTTATATTCTTTAAATAATGTAATACAATATTATACATTATTTTTTTTAGAATTGAGAAATACATATATCAGTTAGACAAATTAATCGATAATTAGACAAATTTGATTTTTTTTTGCCAGCCAAAATTTTATTATTAATTAGCATTAGTTATTTCAAGATGTTTAAGAAAGGATGGACAAAAAAATAGGATGGACATAAATGATATATGAACTATGAATAGTACTTTGTAAAGCTGACTTAGATAACACATCTGCACATCCATTTCAGTCCTTTTTGATGTCTAAATTCAATTTCTTCTGAGCAGTTATTCCATAAAGAGATCGTATGAGATATTTTTTTGATATTCACATTTGTTTCTTGACTGTTAAGAAGATTGATAACTGTAAAAATGTCTCCTTCGAATATGATATGTCTATAACCGAGTCCCCAACATGAGACAAGTTTGTTTAAAAAGTAAATAATTTCATTTTTCTTATATTATATAATAAATATTGATTATTTACTGATAATAAAAATATAGTTATTCATCTATCACAAATATCTATGCAAGTATTTGAATCAAGTACAACATTCAAACAACATAATGATTTCCACAAAGAAAATTTTTAAAATATATTTATGTTATGTAGTCTTATTTTATATTCTTTAAATAATGTAATACAATATTATACATTATTTTTTTTAGAATTGAGAAATACATATATCAGTTAGACAAATTAAGCGATAATTAGACAAATTTGATTTTTTTTTGCCAGCCAAAATTTTATTATTAATTAGCATTAGTTATTTCAAGATGTTTAAGAAAGGATGGACAAAAAAATAGGATGGACATAAATGATATATGAACTATGAATAGTACTTTGTAAAGCTGACTTAGATAACACATTTGCACATCCATTTCAGTTCTTTTTGATGTCTAAATTCAATTTCTTCAAAGCACTTATTCCATAAAGAGACCGTATGAGATATATTTTTGATATTCAGATTTGTTTCTTGACTGTTAAGAAGATTAATAACTATAAAAATGTCTCATTCGAATATGATATGTCTATAACCGAGTCCCCAACATGAGACAAGTTTTTTTTTAAAGTAAATAATTTCATTTTTCTTATATTATATAATAAATATATATTATTTACTGATAATAAAAATATAGTTATTCTTCTATCATAAATATCTATGCAAATATGTGAATCAAGTACAACAATCAAATAACATAATGATTTCCACAAAGAAAATTTTAAAAATATATTTACGTTATGTAGTCTTATTTTATATTCTTTAAATAATGTAATACAATATTATACATTATTTTTTTAGAATTGAGAAATACATATAATATCTTATCCGCGCGTAGCGCGGTTACAAAATCTAGTAAATCGTAAAAGAACGAAAAGAGAACAAAGAGGTCTTATTTCCGAATTCACGTGTGAGCGTGAACAACAGGTAAGATCCTAGGCCACGAGAGCTGTCGGTATGTTCGCTAGTCTAGCCACCTAAGTTCTAACCTATTCGAGTCGCAGCTCGATAGTAAAAACGGAAAAATGTCTGAATTGCTCTAAGTATTAAGTTTGCTCTGATGTGCTCTTCTGTCTCTCCATTTTCCTCTTCGTCCTAGGTCCTCCTTATATACCCCTCCTTAGGTCGGTTTACCTCTTCTTGGACCGGATTTGTCGCGAAGCGGGCTTTTCCATATTTCCTTCTTCTTTGTTATTATATTCGGAAATTTGACATTTATCTCTTCCCGCGGATGAGATAAACCGTCATACCAGTCTTCGGGCTCAAGTCTTTTAGGACCATAGATGGGCCGCTGTCCGCAATTCGGACCCTCTTTAGGCCGTATCGAGACTTACGCGTTTTTTACGAGTTTACTCGCGAAGTAGCTGTTGGCATAGGCATGGTTCTTCCAACGGAACCCGGTTTCTTCGCATAGCCGAGGCAGTTGGTGTTAAGTTAACCGTAACCTGCTCTACTACGAACAATAGGAAACCGTTCGAGAGACATAACCTTCCCAACTTCCCGAATACTTTCGACGATTTTTTTTAGACGGAACATTGGTGTCGTATCCACGGATCCGAAGATTGAGTTACGGAAACTTCGGACGAAGATGCATGGTTATGGGATGGGACAGGGTTCAGAATGACCCACGGAGAATTGGCCGCGCTCGCCGGGTGAGCTGATCCGTGCCACGGTCGAGCTCGCCGGCCAGCCGACCGGCGACACAGTCGTGCTCGCCGGGCGAGCTGGCTCGTGTCACGGCCGAGCTCGCCGGCGAGCCGACCGGCGACACGGTCGTGCTCGCCGGGCGAGATGGGTCGTGTCACGGCCGAGCACGCCAGCGAGCCGACCGGCGACACGGTCGTGCTCGCCGGGCGAGCTGGCTCGTGTCACGGCCGAGCTCGCCGGCGAGCCGACCGGCAACACGGTCGTGCTCGCCAGGCGAGCTGGCTCGTGTCATGGCCGAGCTCGCCGGCGAGCCGACCGGCAACACGGTCGTGCTCGCCGGGCGAGCTGGCTCGTGTCGCGGCCGACCTCGCCGGCGAGTCGACCGGCAACACGGTCGTGCTCGCCAGGCGAGTTAGCTCGTGTCGCGGCCGACCTCGCCGGCGAGTCGACCGGCAACACGGTCGTGCTCGCCGGGCGAGCTGGCTCGTGTCGCGGCCGAGCTCGCCGGTGAGTTGACCGGCAACACGGTTGTGCTCGCCGGGCGAGCTGGCTCGTGTCATGGTCGAGCTCGTCGGGTGATCCGTTTCGGCTATTCGTCTGCTCGGCTTTTGATGTTTTGAACGAGATTCTTTTATCCTGAGGACTTTTAGACATCGATTCTGTCGTGACCGATTTTGACCCCAACACTGACCATTAGAGGTCGATACGAAGAAGAAGCAATCGTTCGATGCACATCCAGTGACGTCGATCGATAAAGAAGAGCAGCCTCGACGATTGTGGGAACCCAAATTCGCACTGTCGATTTCCGTTTAAATAAGGAAACTAGGAAAACCCTAATTTCCCAGAGGACCCGAATATCTGCTAATTACCACACGTCAAGCAATCAGAACACGAGAATAACAACGATAAGAATAAGAAATCGAAAAAGAGAGCAAAGTAGATCTTATTCCGAATCTGCGTATGAGCGTTTACAACAAGGTATAAGCCTGGGCTCGAGAGCTGTCGGCGAGATTCCTAGTTCTAGCAACCCTAAGATGGCTAAACCTAATTGAGTCGCAGCTCGAAATAACAAAAATGGAAAATTGCCTAAATTGCTCTAAGTGCTAAGTTTGCTCTGAAAAGTTCTCTCCCCCCATGCTCCTCGCCTAGGACTCCTTATATACTAGCTCCAAGGTCAGTTTACGCTTTTACTCTTCTGCCCTTAAGCCGTCACAGCATAAAAATGGAGATATTCCATTTTTCCCGATCTTCCAATTATCTTCAAAACTTCCGTATTTATCCGCGGAAACTTGACATTTATCCTTCCTTGTGGACCAAGCGTAAACCGTGCTGCGGTTTACGGGCTTTTGGTTAAGAAATCGTAGGATGGGCCTCGAGTCGTGTTTTAGATCCCTTTGGGCCGTCTTCCGACTCGACACGTTTACTACGAATTCTTTTTGATAAAGAACGAACTTTCCACGGTTTCTAATCCGCAAAGTTCGATCGATGAATTTGAATAGCGGAAAACATGGACTGAGCTTGCTACGGTCTTCGGGAGATAGCATTCGAAGGTTTGACGAGAATGCATGGATTGATGTCGTATCGATGTTCGGAAAGGTTCAATCGCTACACAGCGACTGAACTTTGGCTCGAGCCCGGTTGCTACGTAGCAACCGAGCGGGACGAACGCTCGGTCGCTACGTAGCGACCGAGCCTTGGCCCGAGCTCGGTCGCTACGTAGCGACCGAGCGACCGAGCGGGACGAGTGAACTACTCAGACATAGCTAAGAAATTCATGACACAAAATATAGATAAAAACTGCATAGAATAGAATAGATGAATCAATGGAGTTCCAATCACAAATCTTTCTATGATTTTCTCTCCTAAAACTCTCTGCTGAAAATAAGAATACAATGGTGGCCAAAAGCTCTCTTGCCTCCTAACACTTAGGCAAGTATATAACTATTAGGTTAAAAACTCGTCAGGGGTAATCTTGTAATTTGGTGAAGCTTTGGTTTAAAGTTGGCTGGAACCAAGTCGCACATCTCGCGTCTCGACATCGATCGATGGTACATGATGTACATCGATCGATCATAATCTTCCATCGTTGTTGGGGTCAAAAACGGTTACGACAAATTTAACATTCAAAACGTCCGAGGAAGAAAATAAGAATTTCTCCGAAGAGTACTTTTCGAAATAGATTCTTCCTTACGAAAAAGCTTTACGGAAGAAAGAATCGAGATGTCCGACGAAAGCTCGAAACAGGTCGTTACGCAGCGACCGAACGTCCGTCCTGAATCTAATCTGTCATGCTAGGACTGCTAGAGAGATGCTAACCGCTGATCTAGGAGACTAGTGAGCATTATCGACCTGCGCCTAGGGCTTAGCTAGAAGCAACGATCGATATTGTCTTCTGACAATCGATCGATATTACGAAAGGTGTATCGATCGATATCCCTATAGGATCATCGATCGACACTTTCTTGTGATCAAAAGACGACAGTTGAGATCCAAGATCTAGTTAGTTAACTAGTGAAACATTGTCATCGCTGATCACTGTGATTAAGGAGTTGAGCTCTAATATATCATGCATGCAACTGTTAGGCATCTATATGATTATAATCTCCTACACCTGAATAGAAAACCTACATCTAATATCTTCCAATAAGTTACACCCCCAATCATCTTGTTAGTCAAGCAATAGACTTACTCAATTAGGATTGATATTTACTTTTAAACCATAAAACAACAAACACTTAGAATTAATTATTTGACTAGATTTAATAGGTTCCCTAACTCCTTGTGGATTCGATCCTTAAGTACTGCAACTGAACCTCTTATTTGAGACAGTAATTCACTCCTTAAGGTAATTTGAGTGGTATCAAGGATCTGAGAGCTTTGGGAACCCATCGAGGTTTCGGAGGACACGACGGAAGCGGGAGCCGATGCTGCAGACGAGGGAGGAGAAGTGGATCAGCCCGCAGACTCATTTGGAGCCTCGATTTCTGGGTATCTTGACCTTGCTCTCTGAATGTCGTCGGGATTGTTTTCCCTATGCCTTTATCTCAAGATTTCGTGTAGTGTTTTAGGCCAAGTGTGGCCGTTCGTTATTTCAGTGTGCTATGGCCTTGCGAGGTCATTTGACTATGTATGCGGGACTGGCCGTTGGTGGCTTCGAATCCCAGCCGCTCTGCAGCCTCTTTATATATAACGAATGTTCTTTTAGCATTCTATGGGTTTTAGTTTATACTTCTGCCAAGTGTCGAGGGAAAGACACGAGAAGTCACTTCGTATCTTAACTCTTAATTTGTCGTTCCGCTCGTTTGGTCTTTCGAGGGTATTTGAAAACGTTTAGGAGTTTTACGAAGTTTCGTGAGCGTTTTAGATTCGGACGATGTGACATGTTTTAAGATCTCGTATCAGTTTCGATATCATGCCTTGAGATGTTAATGGACCAGTAGGACTTGGTTTAGGGCAAGACCTAGGTTTACTTTCGGCTCAAAGGCTATGCGACGACTAATCGGCTTTCGTTTTGCCCGTTGGCGATTTCTACCTGATTCTTTCCGATTAAAGTCTGCGACTGGGCGCCGGCTTATATGACTTGTGTGTGAAGAATCGAGCACTCTCCAGAGAACGTCTGGTGTGCTGACCAAAATTTTGGATTTTTCCTGTATAGCGTGCTATGGTATCCTTGTCGGATGTAAGAGAACCTTTAGTTTTTATGAAAGGATTGACTACGAGTCCTTTTTTAGAGAACGTTTTGGACTTGTCCGTCGGGGCCAATTGACGGGCATTTTGTATTTTAGAGTCACGGATGGACAGTGTATTTGGATAACATCTTTCGAGAAATATTTGCGACGTCTCGCTTTCTCGAAGATATGTCTTTTGATGTGAGATGGCTACGATCTTCGTTTTTATAGAAGATGCGTTTTTCCGGTCTTGCTTGGCCATGAGTATGTAGGAATTAGTTTTCGTCCAAGGACTGCTTGGACGGTATGCCCTTATCTTGGGCGTTTCTTAGGCCAACCTTAGATTACTGTGACTTATTGCAAGTGAATCGTAAGATCGGAAGAAGGTAGAATTTATTGAAAAAGTTTCGAAAATATTGAGTACATTCATGTATATTTCAAACTTTGTAGGAGTATACGAGTATACGTAGCCACCCACCCACCTCTTTTTAACAAGGGGGGTAGCTGAACTTGTCGATATGAAAAGCTGCCTACGTACCTCTTTCGAGGATCAAGCCATCTCGTAGTTCTGCTTGTTGTTGCGGGTGTTCCTACTCGTTGGATGGGATCGTTTCGATTACTTCAGCCGTTGGGGCTTCAGTTGGATCGAATACCGTTTCAGGAATCGGGCTGTCTGCTGGCAAGGCGATGGACTCGGGGACTATGTCTTTGTCTGGAGTCGTTGCCTGGTCGGGTGATTCTGGATCACTTTTTATGGAGCTCTCGGGAGCGTTTTGAGCTTTCTTAGCCCGCTTCGGGTTGACCGCGGCCAAGAAGCAGAGCCTAGACTGTTTCTGGCATCCCCAGATTACCGCTGTTCCTTTTGGAGTTGGGAACTTGATGCCAAGGTGGTAAGTCGACGGTAGCGCTTTCATGGCATTGATCCAAGGAGTTCCCATGATGACATTGTAGATGTCCGGGTTATCGACTACCGCAAAGTCAATGATTTTCGTCACCTCTTTAGCCATCATTGGGAGTTTGATTGATCTGAGGGTCATTGACGATGCACCCGAGAAATCGGTGAGAGGTTTTGGTTCTGGAATGACTTCTCCGAGTTCAAAGTTCATCCTCCGAAGGGTATTGCGGAAGATGACGTTGACAGTGCTTCCCGTGTCGATAAGGATCCTTCCCACTTCCAGATCGATAACCAATGGGTCGCAGTGAGGTTTGTCGATTCTGACGGTTTCCCGCTCTTCGAAGACGATCATATCGTTAGGGGCGTCGTCGGTTGGGGACCGAGCCAGCCAGCTTGAACTCCTCTCAGCCTTTCGTCCATAAGTTTTGATCGACAAGATCGAATCGCGATAGAATTACCATCCCCCGATGATCATGCTCACCCTTCGACGGTTGTTGTCGTTTCCTCGGTCATCCTGCCTCCTTCCGCATTTCTTGCCCGACTGATTTTCGCGGGTGTCGTTTTCGGGGGACTCTTTATCAGTTTTGGGAGGGCGATCAGAATCCAGGAGGAGGTCTTTTATGCATGTGACCTTCGAAATTTCGCCGGAGAGGAGCTTCGCTGCAAGCCTTGCGCAGAGAACCTTGCAGTTCATAGTGGAATGACCTCTGGTCAGGTGGAACTCGCAGTAGGAATTATTCTTGAACAGGTTCCTGGTCCAGGTATTTCCGGAAGTCTTTCCCTGTTCGGAGTTGATAGCGTAATTATGCTCGCCCTGGAGATCTTCTCCCTCGTGGTGGACATACCTGTCGTTGCGAGGGTTTTTCCTTCTCGCGGACGTCTTCTGCGGGTTGTACTTCTGGGAGAGGACTTTCATCTCTTCTTCCATCATGATGAAGTCCGTTGCCTTGTGAAGAGCGTCCTGGATTGTTCTCGGTTTTTCAAGGGATATCCATTGCCGGAGTTTCGACCTGTACCAGAGAGTTTTCCGCAAAGCGTCGTCTGCCACTTTGTCGCTGATTCCAGTGACTCTTGCCATTACCAGCTTGAACATGTTCATGAATTCGCGGAGTGGTTCGTCTTCTCTTTGACATAGACTCCAAAGGTCAACGTCTGAGGTTTCCATGTCCATGAACATGGAATATTGTTTGAGAAACTCCGAGGCGAGCTGACGGAAACTTCCGATGGAGTTTCGTTTCAGACGAGAAAACCATTCAAGTGCGGCTCCTTTGAGGTTTTTGACGAAGAGGAGGCAGTAGCCAGCGTCTCGTTCGCGTTCCTTGAGTTTGCACCTTCCCATCGCGATCTGGTAAGACTGCAGATGCGCCTTGGGGTTGGTGGTGCCATCGTAGACGGGAATTTTGATCTTCCAAGGATCTGAGATGTTAGTTTCCATGATCCGGGCAGTGAACGGAGTTTTCCGTGCTTCCTCAAGAAGTCTGTCGATCTCGGGTGCAGCGCTTGTCGCGTGGTGAATCTGCGACTTTACCGCCTTGACTTCTACCGTAGTTTTTGCGATGTACTCGCGGAGATCATGGATCTCATGAGGATTTCTAGCAGCCTTGCGAGCCTGTCAGCGTTGGCTGCGGTGGATCCGATCTTGATTCTCGGCCAGTTCTCCCTGCTCTACCCAATAGAGGTTTTATTCTTCCTCTGTCATGGGCTTTTCGAACGACACGTCCTGCCGAGCGGACTGGCTTCGCGTTCTTCTCGGATGGACGTCGGCACCTCCGTCCGAGTGATCGGACTGGTCGCTTATGTCCAGATCGATCCGCTCAAAATCGCCTCCTTCGTTGGTCCCAGCGGAAGGTGGAAGGTTCTCTGCGGTCGGTTGTGCGTCTGGTGGGACTGTTTCGTCAGGGTTCTCACCTGAAGAATCCTTGTCTGCCCGTGTGGCCCGATCGCTCGAAGTCTCGAAATCGAGTCTTCTGCCGCTGCGGGCTCTTGTGGCCCCGCGCGGGTTTTTACTCTTGGCCTTCGCCGTTAAGGTTTCCACCTGTTTTGCGAGAGAGGCCACGAGCTTTCCTTGTTTGTCCGACTCTTTCTGAGCGGAGGCGAACATTTCTTTCATCTGGTCTAGTATCACGGCGTTCATAGTGACCGTGGATACGTTTCCTGCTAGAGTTCTTTCAGCGTTGGCATTGACGGAAGTCCCGTCGTGCGTTTGCTTGTCTTTATCAGCGTCGATTGTCATACCTGACTGAGCGTGCGCGCCAAACTGTGGCAACCGGAAATCACACCGTCGAGATTTGTTAATCGGAGGAAAGCCAAGCTAACCTAGCCTTCTCTGAAAGTCCCGGTTATCTGCTGGGCCACGCACAACATAATCAATATGAAAGAGTCGAAATTAATAAATCGTAAAAGAGCGAAAAGAGAACAAAGAGGTCTTATTTCCGAATTCGCGTTTGAGCGTGAACAACAGGTAAGATCCTAGGCCACGAGAGCTGTCGGTACGTTCGCCAGTCTAGCCACCTAAGTTCTAACCTAGTCGAGTCGCAGCTCGATAGTAAAAACGGAAAAATGCCTAAATTGCTCTAAGTATTAAGTTTTCTCTCAAAAAGCTCTCTCCTTGCTCCTTGCTCCTCGCCTTAAGCCCTCCTTATAAACTCTCTCTAGGTCGGTTTGCACCTTTTCCTGGGCCGGATTCGTCGTGAGATGGGCTTTTCCATTTTTCGTCACCCTTCATGATTATCTTTTCCTTCTAATAAAAAAATAGACCGTCATATCAGCCTTAGGCTCAATCATGTTCTAAAATCGTAAGTGGGTCGTTTAACCGCAGTTCAGGCCCCTTTTGGGCCGTTTTGGGACTTAGACTGTTGGGGTCAAAATCGGTCACGACGGAATCGATGTCCGAAAGTCCTCAGAAAAACCGAATCTCTTTCAAAACTTCATAAGCCGAGCAGACGAATAGCCAAAACGGATCGCCGGCAAGCTCGACCATGACACGAGCCAGATCGCCCGGCGAGCACAACCGTGTTGCCGGTTAACTCACCGGCGAGCTCGGCCGTGACACGAGCCAGCTCGCCCGGCGAGCACGACCGTGTCGCCGGTCGACTCGCCGGCGAGCTGGGCCGTGACACGAGCCAGCTCACCCGGCGAGCACGACCGTGTCGCCGGTCGAATCGCCGGCGAGCTCGGCCGTGACACAAGCCAGCTCGCCCAGTGAGCACGACCGTGTTGCCAGTCGGCTCGCCGGCAAGCTCGACCGTGGCACAGATCAGCTCGCCCGGCGAGCGCGGCCAATTCTCCGTGGGTCATTCCGAACCCGGTCCCATCCCATAACCATGCATCTTCGTCCAAATTTTCCGTAACTCAGTCTTCGGGTCCGTGGATACGACACCAATGTTCCGTCTAAAAAACATCGTCGAAAGTATTCGGGAAGTTGGGAAAGTTATGTCTCTCGAACGGTTTCCTATTCTTCGTAGTAGAGCAGGTTACGGTTATCTTAACACCAACTGCCTCGGCTATGCGAAGAAACAGGGTTCCGTTGGAAGAACCATGCCTATGCCAACGGCTACTTCGCGAGTAAAATCGTAAAAAACGCTAAAGTCTCGATACGGCCTAAAGAGGGTCCGAATTGCGGACAACGGCCCATCTATGGTCCCAAAAGACTTGAGCCCGAACACAGGTATGACAGTTTATCTCATCCGCGGGAAGAGATAAATGTGAAATTTCCGAAGATAATCACAAAGAAGAAGGAAATATGGAAAAGCCCGCTTCGCGACAAATCCGGCCCAAGAAGAGGTAAACCGACCTAAGGAGGAGTATATAAGGAGGACCTAGGACGAAGAGGAAAAAAAAAAGGACAAGAATACATCAGAGCAACTTAGCACTTAGAGCAATTTAGGCATCTTTTTCCATTTTTACTAATCGAGCTGCTACTCAACTAGTTTAGATTTAGGTCGCTAGACTAGCGAATGTACCGACAGCTCTTGTAGCCTAGGTCTTTACTTGTTGTTCACGCTCAAACGCGAATTCGGAAATAAGATCATCTTATTCTCTTATTCTGCTTATTTTCAGTTTATTCTTTCATATTGATCGTGTCGTGTGTGGCCCAGCAGATAACCGGGACCTTCAGGGAAGACTAAGTTAACTTGGTTTTTCTCCGATTAACAAAACTCGACTGTGCAAATTTCGGTTCCCACATAGACTTTTTTACGATTTTTCCTAAGAAACAGCCATTGGTTTTTCCGAAAGGATTCCAATTCCCCGTATAGTTAAGGCAACTGGTGTTCAAGCTAACCATAGCCATTTTATACGGCAGGCAGGAATCCGTTTCGACGACCAAGTTTTTTATAACTTTTCCCGAAGTCTTTCTTTGATAATCCTAAGCGAGACGAGACATGGGTATTGCTACCAAGGGCCCGAGGA
Source organism: Brassica napus (assembly GCF_020379485.1). Taxonomy (NCBI): domain Eukaryota; kingdom Viridiplantae; phylum Streptophyta; class Magnoliopsida; order Brassicales; family Brassicaceae; genus Brassica; species Brassica napus. The sequence continues at coordinate 42,586,555 of NC_063446.1, forward strand.
TTGTGTTACGGGAACTTAGACGAGGCATGGGTATTGCGTCCAAGGGTAAGGGTGAGGTGACCTTGGCGCGGGTCGTCCTCGCCCATGGGTGAGGTGACCTCGGCGCTGGTCGTCCTCGCCCATGGGCGAGGGCGAGGTGACCTTGGTACGGGTCGTCATCGCCCATGGGCGAGGTGACCTTGGTGCGGGTCTTCCTCGCCCATGGGCGAGGTGACCTCGGTGCGGGTCGTCCTCGCCCATGGGTGAGGTGATCCGTGTTGAGATGGTCGTCGCCCTAGGGCGAGGTGGTCGGTCCTTGCTTACGGTTGAGACCTCATCCAGACTGATCCTCTTCTCAACGTTCCTCGGTTCGCACCCGCGAAAAACTGTCTTTTACTTGATTTAACGGTTTTTCCGGGAATGTCTAATTTTCAAGGATCAATCGAGAGTTGATTTTCCGGGAACTTTCAAGCATTGATTCCGTCGTGACCGGTTTTGACCCCAACAACAGTCTCCTGAAAGTGTCTCATACCCAGCTGATCCATACGATAATTCATAGATTGTGAATGTTTGCTTGTAGCGAGAGCTTCATTAAAGTCTCCTAACACAATCCATGGCAGATCCAAATGATCATAGGCTGCCCAGTTTCCCCTTAAATCCTCCCACAATTGATTTCTTTCAGCCGCTGTGTTAAAAGCATAAACAGCAAAGCAGACAAATTGTTCCCTTTTTCCTGGATTTTGTATAGCACAAGTGATAACCTGAGAACTCATGTGCAGCCTCGTTACTACAACCTGATCCGACCCGCAAAACCAAATTATGCCCAAAGGATAGTAACCATAAATTTTTTTATGAAATTCCAGTTGGGCATAGTTGTAACCATACACCTTTGATGATTATCCTCTTGCACACTCGTTTCCAACAAACAACCAAAATAAGGTTTTTCAGCCTGAATCCATTTAAGAAGGGTTTGATGCTTGCATGTCATGTTGAATCCACACATGTTCTATGAAAAGAAATACGTCATGGATTCCTACCAGAAGATTTTTTAGATGGTCCCTGTAAACCAGCAATTTCTGATCCTTAGCACGCACAACTTTGGGCTGAGAAGGCTTATGAGATGATGCATTATCAAGCTTCCTCCCCCGAGAGGACACTTGCGATGTCACTATCTTCTTGCCACCCACTTTACTTTCAAGTATCTCCCCCTCTTCAATATCCTTACCAACCTCGCCACCTTCATCATCTATCTCTTCCATCTCTTCCACAATATCTTGTAATGTGCTAAATCGAGAAGGAGACACCAGTATCCCTTCCATACTGTCTCTATTGTGTTTCCTTGTATCAACATTAGTTTTTCTTCCTTCCACACCAGAATTCTGCCCCTTACCATAATCTGTTGCCTGGTTTCCTGCCACATTGGCATGAAATGCTTCTGTAGTTGGCTTCGATAACTTGATACCCTGCAAATCCTCACGACATGCTGTTGTAACTTCTGCTAGTACAATCTCTCCAGTGTGATCTTGATTCCCTGACAGATCCTTTGGAACCGAGATGGACGTGATCGCTTCTAACTCATGGATGATATCTACTATTCCTCCATTCGATGACCTTACATCCTTCCTGCAAGCCTGAGGAGGATCAGCAAATTGTGATGTCTCTTCTGTTATTAGAGTTTTCTTCAATTTTTTTACATTCTTACACGTACACTCTACTGCCCTATGTCCCCAAAAAGAGCAAACATTACAGTGTGAAGGAAGCCATGAGAACTTGACCTCTACTTCTTGCAATGTACCGTCTTTGTCTCTGAAAGAGATCTTCTCCACCAAAGGCTTGTTCTGATCAACTTCCACCAGTACGCGAGCAACATCCAGTCTGATGCATTTCTCCGTGTTGGGATGAAGCTTGACATATCGTCATGCTGCCCTGAATAAGCACTTCGGTCCCTTATGAGAATAAAGATTATTGGGCACACCCTGGAGATCAGTCCATAATGACATTGCAGGCAGATCCGGTGGGATTTTTAGCATATTCGGGAGACTAGCCATAAACTTTAAAATTTTCTATGAGTTTAAATCAAATCTTATCTAATTTAATATAACGATAATATATAGTTTGAAAAACATAAATTAAGGAAATTAGTATGAACTTGTGTGTTTTACTTGTTTTAGTTCTTTGCTGAACTAGTAAAATTTTGTAAAATTGAAAAAGTGAATAAGAGAATTTGAAGAAGTAACAAAGAGAAAACGTTTGTTGGGAATAATTAATTAAAATTGAAAAAGTGTTATAAAAGTAATGGAAAAATCTATCTTTATTCATAACATAGAGGTTCTTTGTATAGGAGATTACACCGTCATAGATAAATGAAAAGATTACAAATCATAATCTCTTGGTTATGAGCCATCCACAATCTAGTTCATAACACTCCCCCTTGGATGCCATAACCATTTAGAGCTTGTAATGTGCTTTAATGTTGCCTCATTAAAACCTTACCAGGAAAACCCAATTGGGACAAAACCATGGTGAAGGAAAAAGAGTACAACACACATTACTCCCCCTGATTTGGACATTACTGAAGGTCCCTTGGACCTCTCCAATTTTCTTCAATCCGTGGGTGATGAAGATCTTGGGCAGAATATGCTTCATCCTCGAACATGATAGTTGGTTCTTCTTTACCATTGGCCATGCCACAATCTGATCGAACATATTGAGTCATCGACCTCAAATACACACACACGAAATCTTGGATGATGTTGCTGTGATATGCGTGTACCACCATGTGTAAAACATAACCTGTCTGAAAACAAATCAATAAAACCAAATAACCCCTCTTTGGGCTGGTTAGTATAAAATAAATCAAAACCAAAGGCTTCTTCATCGTCCTTCTTATGGACCAATCAGATCAGTGTCTAAAACAAGACTTCTGCATCGTCCATCTCAGGACTAAATGGACTTCTTTATCGTCCACCTTTGGACTGAATGGATCAGTGTCCAAAACAAGTGATCTCACTCCCATGTACTAGATAATGGGTGAGACTGGTCCATATTAAATCTCTTGAGTACTTTTTTCTGTATATACTATTTGATGCACAAGGATTTCATTGTTAATGTACTCAAGCTGTAATCCCAAACAAAACTTTGTTTTCCAAGATCTTTCATCTCAAACTCTTTCTTGAGATATTCAACTATTTGGGAAATTGTATCCAGAGGTTCCTAGAATATTCAGATCATATACTTTGATGATTATCAATATTGTTCTCGAGAACTTGTTGTACTTTCAGCTCAATACCCTCTAGTACTTTTATTATCCAGTGGACCATATAAATATGCAGTCACTACATCAACTTGCTGCAAGTCTAATTTTCTCTCTTATATAGCCAGCCATATGAGAAATTTAAAAGTAGTTGCATCCACCACATGGGAGTATGTCTCCTCATAATCTATTACTGGTCTTTGTGAGAATCCTTGTGCAACATCAGCTTTATATCGCACGATTTCTATTCCTCACAAGACCCATTTATATCCACTGGTTTTAACATCATATGGCGTCTTAATCATATGGCCAAATACGCATTTCTTCCTTAAACTATTTAACCCCACGTTTCCATTCAATCTAATATGTTCTACGAGTGCGCACTCTTATATTCACGTGGGTTCATGATCCTCGCTTATATTCATAAATTCAAGTGCTACCTTGTATGCAAATAAATCATCTTATGTCGACATTCCTTATTGGTTCCATTATGTTCCAGACATGATATAATCGATTGAGATTCATTATTATCAGGACCTTTAATACTTTGCAGCTTTGCGTCCCAAGCTACATTGTTTGGTACATGTACCTTTGAGCCGGCCGGCCTTATCTCCATGTTTGGGATGGTTTCCTTAGTAACCTCGAATTTGGATTTTGATTATCATTCTCTACACCTTTCTTTTGTTTCCGAGGATTCTTATCTTTTGGAACCTATTGGTCTACCACGTTTCATACGTTGTCTAGACTCTGTAGCAACTTGACTGTGTCTCTTCTTGGACATCAAATTCGTTGGTGCTTTACAAGCTGGTTTATATATGACTTAGTCATTCTTTTCCGGGTCAGCAAATGTGTCTGGCATTTGATTAGCTAGATTTGTAAATGTATATTCTTTGGACGTCTATTTCACATTCTTTAGTCTGAGGATCTTGCCAAGACATTGATGGTTGATTCCATTCTATTTCTTTTACCATTCTTTTACCAGCTTTATTATTTTTTTCCTCCTGGTCTTAAAATAATCTGTGTACATGGCCTCAAATATAATCACTCAAAGTTGGCTCAAAATACTTTATTATTGTGGGAGAATCATATCCAACATATATTATCATCCTCCTTTTGAGGTCTCATCTTAGTTCTCTGTGGTGGACCAATTAGTACATAGATAGCACATCCAAATGTCTTATGATGGGGTATGTCTGGCTCTTGACCCGTTAATAATTGTAATAGGGGATATCTATGCTCACTAAATGGTCTGATGCGTATTAACTTAGGTGCATGTAAATTTCGTGTGGCCCAAGCTGTGAATGGGAGTTTTGACCTCATAAGTTATGGTCTATCCGTTCTTGGTATGGACATGTATCACAGAATTGTCAACACTTACCCCCATGGACATACCATAATCATTTAAACGCTTGGGACATGTATTCACCAGTATTATCTAGACATATAGTCTTTATTTATGAAAAAATGGCTCGTAGCCGTTTTACTGGTGATGGCCTAATGAGTTTCCCTTGTGTACATGCTACACACGTGAGATTCTTTGGGATAACTCTTCTTATCTTTTAATGTGTGCCTTTTGAATATCAATTTTTGCATCATGTTTGGACCAGGATGGCCAATCCGGTCGTGCCATAAAGTGTATATTTTCGCAGGCTTTTAGCCTCTATCATACTGATCTATGCATAGTCTAGGTCAGTAGAGAATGCAGGTATAGTCTTTAGGACTTATTATGGCCTTAGGCGATTTTATACATATATCTGAAGGAACTCTTTGTTTCTTTCGCCCATTGTTTCAATATGGAAACCATTCATTCTTATATTTTTAAAACTCAATAGGCTGCTCTTGTTCTTAGAGCTGGGTGAATATAAGGCATCACTGATTTCTAGATGCATACCCTTAGGCAGTAATATATTAGCCTAGCCATAGTCTTCTTTCAGACTGGTGATACCTGCTTTAGTACTTATATTGACGTTTTTCAGTGTACTCATATAGAAAAATCATTCATTCATTTAATCTAAGCAGACAATGTAATAGAAATAAATTCAAGGAGATAAAAATCAGAGAAAGCATACAAGCAAAGCAATCACACAAGTTTGATGTCGAAATCAGATTATCAACTTGATTCTTTTAGGCAATCATAAGTCTCATATTCCATAAGATCATCTTGATCATGTTCGAAATTATTTCACCATCTTTATAGACCAAGTGGGTTTCAGGATTCTTCCTTTTCAGACTCTCTTTGATAGAGGTCACAAAAATGTTTGGGAGTCCTTCATATCTTAGCCCAATGGTTCCCCATTCCACATCTATGGCACACTAATTTGGTCGAGCTTTGTGCTTTAAAGGATATACCACGGCCACTGACTTGACCATGGCTCAAATTGGGTTGATACCCACGGCCTCTGCCATAGTGATTCCCACGGCCAAATGTGTTATAGTGGCCATGGCCACGTCCTTTCCACCCTCCACCGCCATGACCGTGTGGTCTATCATTCTGGACGTGGTTACCTTTTTTTTTCTTTTGCGGCCTTATTGGTATCAGGTAATGGGGTTAATCCAGGAGGTCTCAATTCATTGTTTCTGATCAGTAATCCATTATTTTGCCCAGCTAGCAATAGACTCATCCACGGACTTATAGTCCTGGATTATGTGATTCCTCCAATCAAATAGGGCATTTGGTAATAACACCGTTCTTTGGTGATCATATCTCGATTTTTAACTATGTCCAAAGGTCTAGAGGATTCTCTATAGTCAGATACTGATCTTTGAGACTCTTAATAAGATGATGACTAATAATTAATATTGCTTTGTATCAATCTTTCTCATTGGCATTATTTCCTTCTATGATACATTCACCAAGTCTTTTTGACTTTAGGATAATCTTTGTATCCAATGCCCACCGTAAATAATTATCTCCAGAGAGATTTAGGGCAGCAAAATCCAGGTTGATTTTCGACATCTCAAATCATATATCACTCAATATTTAGGTATAATTTTCATGCGGCCTTACTCTTAAAAACAATCAATTCGGATTTCAATCTTGTGAGGACAATGAGACTATCAATCTTAAATGCATTTAATCAATCGGTCAATTTCTAGCAAGTCTCAGAAATACTATTTCTATGTGATCATAATATTATGGTTTATCAAGACTAGCAAAAACGGATTCAATTAATCATGCAATTAGGGTTTAACAATCAATGGATTTTAGGAAGACTAGTAAAAAGATTTATTAATCACTCAATCAGTTTCAGGGCTGATTTTAGCAATACTAGAATATAGATTTCAAGCATGAATTTCAATGAATCAGTTTCAAAGCTGATTGGTATTTAGCATAAACCATGTGTAAATAATTTATCTGGTATCCGAATTTATCAAACCTCAAAAACATATAATCAGATCAATCAATTTAATCGAACTTAGCATACGATCTTAAACCTCGAGATATTATATTTATGTAAACTGAACTTAAAAAGAAAAATGAGCCCACCACCGAAGTAAATTCAATCATCCAATTTTCATATATTTTCTAACGCTTTTAGTTTTGGGTCAACTAAATTATTTTAACAATCATAAGCAATCAATAATATTAAAACAGAAAAAATATTGTTTTAGATTGGAACATTAAATTTAATTAGATTTCCTAATATTTCTACTTATACATAACTTAACTATTATTAAATATACACCCTAGCCTAAAATTAAGAAACAAAATAAATGATCTTTTTTTAAGTAACAAATTCAATTTATATTAACACTAAATTTAAGTTTCTTTTATTTCGACACATATATAATTTAATTCTTAATATATAATCAATCTAACATATTATTTAGCTACTCAATATGTTTCATATAAATAAAAAAAATTTGCATTTTCTATATAATTTGAATGTCGACATATTTATATAAACATTATTAAAACTCTTATATTTTTTCATTCTACCACATTTATTCTATTAAGACAGGACCATTCTTAATTGTTACCCTCACTAGCCCATGGAATATTACTTTTTTTGTGCCACTGGACCTACATATAAATCATATAGATAATTTAATAACCGAATCTAAAATTAAATAAAAGGGCGCAAGAAGCAGTTACGTAGACGAGTTGATCCATTATATTTGAAATGGGCGGGACCCACTATGCTGAATTATCTGACCCATAATATTTTTAGCTGTTCGAAAACGTGCCGTTGGCCGCTGCGTACTCGCTGGAAAACCATGATACGGTGACAGACCGTGGCGTATTGATCTTATACAGTCAATTAATCTGGAAAAATAAGAAAGCCATTGTTCTGTACTTTCTCATTCGAAATCATACATTAGGTTACAGATATGTTAGATTTAGCATTTAGGTGTAAATCCATAAAATAAACAAAAAAACTGTGAAATCGTTAAAATAGGAGGAAAACGGCTGGCAAATTCGCAGACTAATGATGGTTCTTAGGGTGAGAGGTTCTTAGCGGAATATAAAAAATCATCTCTTAACTTTTAACTAAAAAAGGTAAGAGCCGGTTCTTAGCTTTTTTAGTTAAAAGTTAAGAAATGTTTTATTATATTCCGCTAAGAACCTCACTTTAATAACCCCTCATTAATCATGCTCTAAGAGCATCTCCAATGTAAAACTCCATTTTTCTTCTAAAATGGAATAAAAGTGAATATGGAGTAAAAACGCTTCAACCCTACTCTATTTCCTACTCCATAATGGAGTGATGAACAAAAAAAATAGATTACTCTATTTATGGAGTAAACTCCATTATGGAGTGAACTCCATTATGGAGTGAGATATGGAGTTGGGTAGGGATGAAGATGCCCTAAGAGCATTTCCGATGTATATTTCTATATTTTTTTCTAAAATAGAAATCTCTATTATAGAGGTGAAATTGCTCCAATGTATGCTTTTATAATAGAGTTCATCTATTTTAGAAGAAAATATAAAGGAAATTTGCTTTTTGTCTCTATATTTAGAGGTGAAAATAACATGTTTCTATATTTTTCTTATAAATAGAGGAACTCTACTATAGAGCCATATATTGGAGCAGTTTCACTTATATAATAGAGCTTTTATGTTTTAGAAGAAAATATAGAAATGAAAATAGAGGTGAGTTGGAGATGGTCTAATGGTATGAATGGTATGAATGTATGCCCAGAACAAATGCAGTCTTAATTGCAAACCATTCAATATGCAGATGAAACTGCATGTTTTGTCCATTCACGTTTAGAAACGCAGAACCCAAGAAAATGAAAAAAAAAAATGTTGTCCTGCATGCTGATTTCCTTTGCCCTTTAAAATTGATGTCCTGCATATGCTAGAAAAATTGTATGGGCTGGAGGCAGATGCCCAATGAGTGGCTTGTTTATTTTTTAAAAAAAATAGTTACAAATACTTTCATTATTTTCCTTTCATTATTTCCCTTCATTTATTTTCGAACTAAAATTCCTCTACAACATCATGTTTGGTGTTTTCCTCTTTTCATTTTTGCATAATAATTTTTTAGAACAAAATTTTATGAAATACATAAATGATATTTACGTTATGTTTAATTAGTCTTTATATTTTTATGTTGCCTTTACATCCATTAATAATATTTCAAAAATTAAAGTATTTTTAAAAAGATTGAAATTATTAGTTCTATGATTATAGTATTTTGTCTTATTCATTTTTATGTAATATTTTTAGACAAGATTTTGCATAAATATAGTTATATATAATGAAAATGTTACATTTTTAATATATATTATATTCTATAATATGTTTACAGATAATTATATGGATCTTATATCTATAGAACCAAACCGAAAACCAAATGACACCCAAAATTTTAAAATACAATTAAAAATTATATATTTAAAATATCATTTATATTTAGTTTCTGAACAACTAAATATCCTAAAAAAATTAATTATAAACCGAATTACCCGAAACTCGAATTACCAAGATATTTTTAGCAACAATTTAGAATTATCTGAATTACACAAACTTTTTATCTGAACAACCCCAACTACCTGATATTTAACTTGAAAAAACTGAATTATCAGACGTTTTTATTCATATTATTTGAAATTACCAACCAAATTGGAACCACATTTTTGGATATTAAACAGTTCCTAACTTTCCTATCCAACCCAAAATAATCATATTGAAATCTAACTAAAATTTGTAATTCACCAACCCGTTCTTGAATCTCTAGACCCAAAAACTAAAAACCTGAACACTCGAACCAAAACCGGACCGAAAACTAACCTAGGCGAATAAAACAAAAACCTGAATATAATTATAAATGTTAAAAGTTATTTATAATTACTTAATATCAATGAAATATCAAACAATTTTTTGGTTCTTACATATACATTTATGCGTTTTTATATTTTCAAATTTGAAATGAAGATTTTGTTGACACAATAATATATATAAAAATTGACAATGTTAGTTATATAGTTGAACCAAATGGTAAGAAATAACCAAAAATCGAGTAAAAATAAATAAAAAATAGCAAAAAAATACTCTTTATAATTTTCGTAATTGTGATGAATTTTCATATAATTTAAAATTTCATTATATTTATTAAAATGATTATATGTATTGTTATTTTTGTCATCATGATATTTATTATTTATATATAATAAATTGTATTTTGTTTAGATATTTAATTTTCATTAAAAATTCAACATATATTTAAATACATTTAATTTTCATTAAAAATCATTTAGTTAAATACAATAATTTATTAAATTAGTTTGATATGCATTTCTGTTTGATATGCATTATTGTAATTTTCTATTTCATTAAACCTAAGTTACTTATCGCTGAAAAAATGATAAAAATAACACCTCCTTACCTTGAACATGCGACCTGTGCAACATAGGAGGTCCTAACGACTACACAATGCGTCCACATTGCATACATATTTAATATATAACCACTAAAAGCGTTTTTTTTTTCACAGGAAAAGTACTTCTTACCATTCAAGATTCAAAAGAAACATACATTGCATACATATTTAATATATAACCACTAAAAGCGTTTTTTTTTCACAGGAAAAGTACTTCTTATCATTCAAGATTCAAAAGAAACATACATAAACTTGCGGATGCATGAACAATCCCCAGACACAAGAGCCCACATGAAGGCGGCAACTAAAGCCCACACCGGGGCAACTTACGGCAAACAAAACAAAAGGATGCAAGCCGAAACTTAATCTATATATTAATCTATAAAAGACTACCAACTGCCCAAGAGCCATAAGAGAATTAACTTAGCAAATTTTAAGACTTAGTAGAGGCCAATAATCGGAAATAGCTGCTGCTGCCCATAGCCCGCCACACGATAATCTCGACCTCCTGCACCTAAGACACCACGACTTATCGTTGCTGCTCATGCCCGCCACACGATAACGTCCAAGAACCAAGACCCTACGACTTCATAACCCGACAGGAAGAACCGCTACACGATTCACACAACCTTCGGATACTGATTCGACGCGCTCAGCGTCCACTTACTCCTAGATAGCCCAAACACACTCTCAATGAAACGAAGCCTTGCCAAACAAACCCCTCCAGACATACGGAAGAAGAACCGAATCTTCAAAAGACCACTGAAAGACATACGAAAGAAGAACCGAATCTGCAAAAGACCACTGAAACCGCCACCATACAAAGTAAAATCTGCTAAATCCATTCTCACCAGGCCTTAAGAACTCCCACCACACTCTGCATAAAGAAAAGCCACGAAACTCTCTAGATACCCACTGACTGAATACAGGCCACAACTAACCGATTAACATATCTTCTCCAATTGTTGGTCTCCTCATAATACACAGACAGCTCGTGTACCAACAATGTCAACACCACAGGTGTGTTTGGTCAAACCCCAAGCCAAGCACATAGACCGAATTAAAAAAATGAACCTTGACAACTACAACAAGACAGGCATTTCAGCTCATGACTACAACAATTGCAGAGACCGTACCACCGTGTTTAACAACGTCATCGCCGTGATTCCTTGAAGCGTAACGTCTTCGTACACCGAAGAACCAAAGCATCTTTTCTTCGCCCATTACACTACTTCTCCAGCCATCACACCGGCACAGGGGAAGGTAGATCTGGTATCTAGGAGACGTCTCCCCAATGTCACGCGCCGTCATCGAGGGGGCCCATCGAAGATCCACAAAAGGGAAAATCTGATCTTGACAGAACCCTAGGTTTTAAACGCCGACCCTCGCCTCCGACTGCCTCCTGATTCTCGCCGACTCTCCAAAAGAAGTCAATAGCCGCCTCCATCAACCACGGAGGGTCTCCGGTAAGGGTCTCAACAGCTCAGAAAACCGCACATATCGAACTAGGTTTATAACAGAGGGGATGAGAGCAAAGGAAAAGGAGATATAGAGGAGAGGAGAGTTACGCCTCCGGTGCCGTTGAGCGGCGACCGGAGCTAGGGCTTCGTCACACGGTTGTTCTCTTTTTGGGTCCAAAGGGAAGAGAAAAGATGGAGAAGAGTGTGACGCGTTTGTTTAAAAGTTCCCAACCACTAAAAGCGTTTATATGCCCTAAAATTAATTCCTGATTTTCTCATTATCCGTTAGGCCCAACCAAAGCGTACAGATAACACCTAGCGAATTTTCAAACATTGATTTTTTTTTTGACAGCAAACGACTATTCTATTACTCAAACACATTGGTTATATATATCTTCTTTTTTTATCAAATAATTATTTTATATCTTATCAACTTTTTTTTTTTTATATATTGACTTGATATATTTGAAGATTCATAAGCTTGGACAGCCAAGAATAACTTATTTAAGATATATATATATATATATATATATATATATATATTACTTAATATTAATTTATTATATTTTAATTTTATCATATAATATTTTTACTCGTGTAAAACACTGATAATATATTAAAGCACAAAAAATATTAAAACAATTAAGTTGGATACACAAACTTTCCAGCCAGGAAATATAACAGTTTTCTATACAGTTCAACATCACCATTGTATTTCTTACAATAATTGGATATAATACAACACAAGGAAAAAATAACAGAATGAAAAAAATAGCAGAACGAAGAAATGAATCTAAAAATTACCATAAAATTAAAGGTTAATATTTGATATCACTATAATCAATTACAAGATCAGCATGAGCTCATAAAAACTACTCTAAATATTTAGAAGATTATATAAATATATTTAATTAAATATACTAAAATTATAAATCACGCATTTCTCAATTGTTCAAAATTTTAAGTTAAAAAATGTAAGAAAAATACATTTCAAATATTTTGTTATAATTAAAAAATATATTCAAATATTTTAAATAGGTTTAAACAGGTGAAAATAGATCAATATAATTGTTAGGTTCTAAATGAGTTATCCTACAAGATTTTAAAATGGGTCTATTAATTTTATTTTAAAATCTATTTGATATATATACTTTGAACGGCTATATAAACTATTCAGATACTTAACAATTTTAAGAATATTTTAGCCTACTTATGGTCATATTTGAATTAAAAGATATATGGTTGACAAATAAATACATATAATTTCTAGCAATTATTATGGGTTGGTTCTTTAGTGTATTGTTTTTGGGATTTTGAAAAAAGTCTTATCGAATATTAAGGAAAACCTGGTTGGGTTCATGCCGATCCTCTTAGGTCCAGGTGTGTTTGATATCAGTTATATCAAAATAAATTTGATATATTTTGAAAATCAACTTGTGATTTAAATACGCGGATCAAAATCTAGTTTTATATTAAAATAGTGTATATATAGTTTACATTGTAACTTAAATTCAACCTTTAGCTAACATATTGATTCAAACAACTCATTCTAACAAATCACACATGTATCAAAATTTTATATTCAGAGCCACAGTTGCATAGTAATCTATACTATTAAAAAAGAAACATTCTGAAAAATTTATTTAAACAAGGTTGTTGGACCTATTCACTATCAATTTAATATTTACCTAAATCAGTAAAAAAATATATCAATATTAATAAAATATAACTTTTCATAATTTTATAATTTGTTTGGTTATAAAATTAGTCTGTTAGATACCGAAATTGTAGGAGTAAATATTATGAAAGATTATATTTTATTAATATTGATATATTTTTTTATTGATTTAGGTAAATATTAAAGTTCTGGTGAATAGGTCCAACAACCTTGTTTAAATAGATTTTTCAGAATGTTTATGTTTTAATAGTATAGATTTGTCTCTGTTATTTAATGAATCATCAATATCATTTTACATATAGATTTCCACGCCATCTCACATATAAATTGTTCGTTCAATGCATGATTATTTTTTGGTCTATCATTAATTTATTTAACTAAATAATATTTTAAATTATTTTAATTGAATTATATTATTATTCCACATTTCATGTGATATACTTCTCCCCTAAATATTAAAACTGATTTTTATAAAGAGTATTTATAATAAAAAAACAATATTTAAGAGAAATTTAAAAACAATCAAAAACCACATAAATCTATACTATTAAATTAGCCAAACTTGCCAAGTAAATCTTAAGTTTCAACAACTCAACAAATATAAATCTTTTAAAATGCACACAAAATATAATGAGAGAGAGTAGACATGTGCATTCGAGTCGTGGGGTTGGATACGGATTGGTTTCTTTCGGCTCCGGATCTTTTAGGTCCTAGACATTTAGACCCAACTTGATATTTCAAAATTTTCAAATACGTAATGGGTCCGGGTATTTAAGACCCCCGAAAGATGTATATGAAAACTCCAAATACCCTAAAATATTCAAATACCAAACGAACCCCTCCCCTTCAATATTTACCCGAAATCTGACGGAGGAACCAAAAACACACTCGAAATTTTACCCGAATACCCAAAATCCATTTTTGAATTTGAAATTTTATTCAAAACCTGAAACTATACCTAAAACCAAACCCAAAACTTAATTTAAAAAAATATTCATAATACAGAAAACATATTTGAAATACCCAAATATATCTAATATACACAAAACATTTTAGGTATCTAGCCGGGTCTCGAGCAAGACCCACACTCAAAGTGAGAGCCGGCCCAGAATTGAACCGAGACCCACGGATCCAAAAAAAATATCCAATAGGTATTTTACCATGGATCCGGATCCAAACCAAACATGTATTTTTTAAGTCAATTTTGGTTTAGTTTCTCGGGTCCGGATAATATACCAAACCTAAAAATAGTTACATAAGAGTGTACATACAAAAATCTTAAATAAAATAATCCACAAATTATATAGTTTTAAACACATTAGATTTTTAAATATAATACGGCTTTGTAAGATAAATATATAATAATTTAAAAATACTTATTCATATTAAACTTTGTTTATATTCCAAAAATCTGCGTTTTTGAAGCGTTGATCAAAATCTAGTAATCTCTTACGCCTTAAATGCTTTAAAACCAACATGTTGATATGAGCAAGAAAAATATTATTTTCGCAAAAAAAAATTATTCAAAACCAACACATAAAAATATATTTCAAATTGGATAGTTAAGATTGTATACTTATTTTTGTAACAACATATCAAACAATAAATCGCAATGCGATTTGTTTCCGTTTTGTAACAAAATATGCATCAATATATTTTTAAAAGAATATCCCAACAATAATTATAGTTATAAACATTATACGAAAATAAATCTCTCATTAATTCTTAAGGAAACCGAATAAAATCTATACTATTAAAACATAAAACATTTTTCCGAGGTCCCCTTAGTTCTTAAACTGTTTACACCAATATCATTACCTTTTAAATTAAAATCAATATTAATGAAAATTATTACTAAACAGATATTTTTGGAAAATTACTTACTGCATACACGATTTTCCTTAATTGACTAGATCTATCATAAAGATTTTTCTTTTAACAATATTATCTGCTACCTATCTTATCTATCTTATTAAAGTTGAATTACTGTTTTGACTTAACCCTTAACTCACCTAATTTACAATTCACGCCACTGCCTATATAATTAAAATTAGTCATTAACTATCATCTACACAAATTTTAAATACATAAACTACTGGTACCGAATAGTATAAGTGAAAATAATACCCACCCAATCTTCCATAAAAGCTGTATTATTCAATGAGCATAATTAAATTCAGAACTAATTTTCCTTTAAATTTCGTTTTCTACTCCAATAATAATCATACTATATAAATGTAATATAATATATTTCATATGTCAACTGAAATATGATCAGATATTAAACTACGTTAGCAGATATATCTAAATATAATATACAATAGTATGAATTTTAAAATGATTCAAAATACGTTTTATATCATTTGATAAATATATAATATATAAAATATATTATGTACTATACATAAAATAAGCTTTACATCATTGGAAAAGATTTATTACTAAAATACTATAAATATGTATCATTTTACTCCGCAGAGTTTATATGATAATAAAAAATTATATATCATTTAAAAATGTTTAAATTTTAATATGTTGATATATAGTAAATTACAAGTCTAATATATTGTATATAAAAAGTTGTTTCTTTAAAAAAATCCAAAATATGGGCTAAAAACAATACGAAAATATTATGTGTCCTCATAATGTAATTTTTGTTTTATTTTTATGATTTAAATATACAAAAAACTAAAATTGATGGATATTCTCATATTTTAAACTGATTTATACTATCAGAAAAGATAATTCTAATTCTGAATTAATATTCAATAGAAATTAATTATGTTGACCGCAATAATAACTAATTAGCGGCCATATTATTAAGAATAATCACGAAAATATTATAATTATTTTATATAAAATATTGTATTAAAGAAATGATATCTAATTTAGTAATGGTAAAGACTCCCAAAATATTCAAATACCTAAAAATCCCAAATTTTATCCGAAATTTGACCTGAATAATTGAAAAATAGCTAAAATTTAATCTGTATATCCAATTTTTTTTGAAAAAATTGAAATTTTACTTACAACCCGAAACTATAACCAAAAACCCAAAGCCAAAACTTTAAACTATCCGTAATATCAAAAAAATATTCAAAATACCCAAATAGACATAATATACACATAATATTTTGGGTTATTCACGAAAATACTATTATTATTTTATTTTTTTCGAAAATGAGCATTTTATTCTACCATCCTCATCTTCTTCAAGTATTTACAATATTTTCATTGTCATCAATACACTAACCACCATGAATAACCAATTTGTAACTCTTAATGCACCTAAAAATCAATTTTCACTCTTCCTATCTCATTTCTTATGCACTAAAACAATATTTCTTTCACTTTCTCTCTTTTTTCATCCAAAAAAACTCCAAGATTTTGATTCTAAACTTTTTAAGGTTCATAGAGTCATTCAAGCTTAAGATTCTTGGTCATTAACAAATGGATCGCTTTCGTGTTGAACTTATGTGTGCTTGGAAAGGCTAATCAAGTTATCTCACTAGTTGAAGGTATGAAGTATAATTTTTTTCCAGATATGTTCGTTAAAAGACTTCCTTGCAAGTCTTCTGGTTGTAGAGGACTTATACAGAGGTCTTCTATCAATGCAGAGGTTAGTTTTGCAATTGACTTTATGTTTGTTTTCTAGAGAAGACTTCCATGGAACTCTTCCAACTTTACTTTGTTAACAAAAAGATCTCGAAAATACTAGAGGAGACTTAGTGTAAGTTTTCTCGGATACGCAGGTTAGTTTTGCACTTGACCGAATTGAGTCAGAAATTTGTCTCTTTCTAGAAAACTTACATGGAAATCTTCCGCCAGAAGACTTCTGAATTGTTGGTGGAAGTTTTCTCACTGTCGGTGTAAGTCTTCTCAGGTTACTTTTGCAATTGAAAAATAAAACTTAAATATTTAATTTTATCTAGAAGACTTCCATGTAAATCTTCCAAGAGAATACTTACACGGAAGTCTTCCAGAGTTTTATTCCGAAATTTTGGTCAAACCTTTGGTTATCACATAAGACTTCCGCGTAAGTCTTCTGCCGGAAGACTTACAAGTAATTCTTCCAGTTAAAATTAAATATTTAAGTTTTATTTTCAATTGCAAAAGTAACCTGAGAAGACTTACATAGAAGTATTCTAGCAAAAATAAAATATTAAGCTTTATTTTTCTGGTGGAAGACTTTTGTGCAAGTCTTCTAGAAAATGTCAAATTTATGACACAATTCGGTTAATTACAAAACTAACATGTTTATCCTCAAAAACTTACATTGAAGTCTTCTCTTATATTTTCGAGATTTATTCAAAAACAAAAGTAAGCCAATATTTACAAAGTAAGACTTTCAAATAAGACTTCCAATATTTAATAAACTTTCGTTTTCTCTATAACGATAAAATCTTTTTAACATTTTCTTGTTAATTCATGTATATTAGTTGATATTGGAGCTACTGAATTAAATTCATAATGTAATTGGTTTTAATTATGATGTTGCCAACATTCATGTTTATTAATGTTTCTAGCTAATTCTAGAAGACTTCTGAGGAACTCTTCTCGGTTTAAATTTTTGTAAATTTGTATTTTCAACTTCAAGATATATTTTTAACTTTCAAAAGTGTCAAAATAACTTCAAAAATATCAAGTCATATGGTTTAATGTGTCTTCTTAGATCATAAGATATATTTTTCAACTTTCATGAAATTTGAAATTTCAACTTTCACTTAAAATGTGAGTTTCTCGCTTGAATTTTAATTTTCCGCTTAAATTTCCTGCTTATATTTTAATTTGCCGCTTTAAATTTTCCGCTTTAAGTCTTCCAAAAGGCTTCACAGAAGTCTTCTAATGAAAATGTTATATGTTTGAACTTATGTAATGTTTGATACTCTGTGAATTTGACTAAGTTTTCTTGAGAAGTTTTCTTCCTTAGTTGTAGTAAATTTGACTAATTATTTTGTGTTTTTATGTTTTTCTATTGAAGTTGTATTAGTAACTTTTGGCAAGATAATATTGTAGCATGAACATATTTATCAAAAAAAAATTCATTAACATTTCTTCAAATTTACAAAAGAATTCACAACTAAAAGAATACACCCACAAATCACAAAACATACCATAAAAAAACTATTATAGATCATTCCTCCACAAAGACAAACTTGGACTATACTTGACATGGGAGAAGATTCAGCCAGAGGAAGTCTTCTAGTGCATTAAATGTTAGAAGACTTCCGAGTAGACTTCTCTGGAAGTCTTCCAAGTCTGTCTCAGATTTGAAAAAATTTGCATATCCAAAAATATTCAAATGGTTTCAAAACATAGAAAAGCTTCAAAAATAAGGTAAAAGTTTAAAACAATCAAAAGATTTTTCAAAAAGTAAGAGCTTTAAGCAACAAGAGGTTACCGAATAAAAAAAAATGATTTATAGATCTACCTTTAACGGAGTGGAAGATGAAAAACCATGTAATGAAAAACCTACAAAACAAGATGAATTAGTGAGAAAGACATGAGACAAAAAAAATGATAAATTGGTATAAAAATTGGTTTTTTTAAGTTCTAAGAAATTAGAGAGAGAGGTTGGAGAGTTCTAGTTTGGGAAAAATGTAAGAGCTTTGAGCAACCAGAGGTTACCAAATGAAGAAAAATCATTAATAGAAATTTCCAAAACACTCGTATCTGTTATGAAAGAGGAGGCATGAGAGAAGACTCCACCAGAAGTCTTCCAAAATTCTAATGCATTAAATGTTAGAAGACTTCCGAGAAGACTTTCTTGAAGGTCTTCCGCGTCTGTCTCAGATCTGAAAAAACTTGCACATCCAAAAGCATTCAAATGGTTTCAAAACATTAAAAAGCTTCAATCATAAAATAAGATCTTAAAACAACCAAAAAAGTTTTCAAAAGTTAAGAGTTTTAATCAACAAAAGGTTACCAAATGAAAAAATAATAATATGATTTATGAATCTACCTTTAAAAGAGTGGAAGATAATAACCATGTAATGAAAAACCTGCAAAAACAAAATAAATCAGTTAGAAAGTCATGAGAAAAAAAATGAGAAATTGATATAAAGTTTGGTATTTTTAAGTTGAGAGATTAGAGAGAGGTTGGAGAGTTTTAGAATGAGAAACATTACATTTTTTGTTGCAGCCATTTGAGAGAAAAAAAAATGTGTAATTTTTGTTATAGAGAGATACAAAAATTATAATAAAGTTATATATTTTCGATTTAGAAAATTTTCTTCTAGACCCTAAATTTACTATTCTTTCTCTGCAGAAGTTTTCTAGTTCATTATTTGTTGGAAAACTTAAGTAACCTAAATCTTAAACTCAAAATAGCTAACTAACTAGAAAAAAACACTTCATAAAACTTAAAATCAACTTTAAAAGTGTTTAACATACATAAAACTAAACACATATAAGTCAAAATTTAATTTTTCAAAGAAAAAGTTAAGCTTCCAAAATCTAACCCTAAAAATACATACAATACTACAACATATGTTACCAAATCCTTACCGAAAGAATAGCATGACACACTACATTCACTCATCTATGTTGAAAACAATTCAATTTTACCAGATCTTAATTTATATCATTTAAAAATGTTTATAATTACATGATTTCAATTTTCCCCCATAAAAATATTTTTTATAAAATTTATAAATTATTTTTAAGATCTTACTATATGAGAAGACTTACAAAACTTCAAAAGACTTGCAAAACCTCAGAAGATTTTACGAGGTTCGTAAAAATAAATTCTGAGTTTTTGTTTGGTCATAATGAGTTGGTTGTAATTTCAGTAACCTTTTGGATTACTTTTGCATTTGATTCAAGTTTAGGTATATTTTTTTGGTTAAAATCAAGTTTTAAGTCATTTGGCAAATTTCCCATAAACTAATTTATAAATTATATAATTTTAAAAAGATTCTTTTTGATATATCACGACTTTATAATATAATGATGTATAAGAACTCCAAAATACTAATTCATATTAAAATTTGTTTATAATCCAAAACCCCGCGTTTCGAAAGCGCGGGTCAAAATCTAGTAGAAATTATGATAATCATTTGACCATATTAACACGTTTGTTGCTTAAAGAAATATTTAACCATAACTATGTAATTGTTGTAATTAGAGAGTTTAGATACTGAATATTTCTGTGTTATTATTAATGATCAAGTGGGTTCCTTTATATAAGGATTACATGATGAAGATAAATGGAAAGTATCAAAAACCTAAACACACTAGGATTAGGAAAACTACTAATACATAATAATGGAAAGATTACATCTACTAGGAAAAGGAAAGAATTTCCTTTTCTCCAAGCTTTGTTGCCGTCTCTCTCTCTCCTCTCTCTAGGGCTTAGGCCGTCTCTCCATCTTCTAGGTATTGGGCCGGTCTTGGACCGGATCTGGTTAATGGCAATCCACTCCATGATTTATAACACTCCCCCTTGGATGCCATAACCATACAGGATTTGTAGTACGCTTCATGTTGCCTCATTAAAACCTTATCAGGAAAACCCAGTGGGACAAAACCATGATGAAGGAAAAAGAGTACAACACGCACTACTCCCCCTGATGTGAACCTCACTGTAGGTTTCTACATTCTACGCATCTGATGCGTGATCTTTCCTGTATATGTAGGAAGGGAGTAATCGGCCGGTATCATTACTGAACCGTAATTAGACCACTTCGACTTCTTAGGTCATTTTCTCATGTCCTTTGACATTGAGTGTCCCGGTAAAGCATGTGTGATAAACAATGTGAACCATATTGTTCTCGGGGATCACTATTGGGTCTTTGCAAATCGTGTTTGCATATGTCCATATCCATAGTCTAGACGTGATCGTCTACTCTTAACTCTTTACTTTGATCGGACAAAATAAGTACTTATGGACAATGTACTAGATATGGTTATCATGAACCTATGTCTCGATTTGGCCGATCCATGTCTGGGTCATAGACCTCGTCTATGCATGTCCACTACTTGTCTCATGAGTGTTCAAGATCAATGATCATTGTTGTGAGTTTATAATCTCTTATTATGGCACTGCGGACGAACACTCTCATGGATGTGGACATCGATTTCTTTGCCTTAGGCAGTACCATATCTATCTCGGACATTGTAGTCCTTTATCCATCTCTTGATGGTGTCTCATGACCTTTGTTGCTGTGGATTATATCACACACTGAAATATATATTATTAGGTCATAGATCTCGGCTCTCACAAGCTTATGGACTATAATACATTTGTATTCGGTTGATCTTTTGTCTCTACTAGCCCGTGATCAAGAAGAAGGGCTAGACGCCTTTTAGTCTTAAAAGCCGGACGCGTCTAGCAGAAGAGCCAGACGTTCTTTGCTGAAGAGTCGGGCGCCCTTAGACAGACAGAGTCAGACAGAGTCGGACATCATTAGTTTGAAGGGCCGGGGCCGGACGCTTTTGGTTGGACACCCACATAGATTTATTCTATGCCTACTAACCTCTTTTAGGTTTAGTATAATCACAAGGAATTTCAAATATAAGGATTGTATTGGATTGTCCTTTATACAACTCCAAGATCAATGATCATGCGTGATCAATTTCTTTTACATACTATATGCAGTTGCTTTATGTTTCAGTCCATGAATCAGCTTAGGAACGAAGCTGTTCTTTCCTCTTATCCAGTGATCCATATTCTGCTTACTACATCATTTGTATCTAATTTCTTTCTTATGACCAGACCATTGTCAATTTCGAAAATCTGTAGCAGCATCCACCACATAGGAGTTCATCTCCTTATAATATGTTCCTTTGATCTCTGTGAGTACCTTGTGTAACAAGCTATAATCGAATGATGTTAGTTAGGAAAACATGAATACTCTTACATCATGTACATCTCTCACGGTTTCTTTACTTCTCACAAGATCCATCTATTTCACTGGTTTATCAGATGGCGTATCTGTATATGTATATGGCCAATACGCCCATCTCTCTTTTAGATATATTGAACCTCCACGTTTTATCTTTTCTAATCTCTATGATCTTTTATGATTGTATGAGTACTCTTTCGTGGGTTCATGATCCTCGTTCATTTCTTTATGTTCAAGTGCTATAACTTTATGTATCTTTATACAAATGTGTGTGTGTGTCGACACTTTCATGTGGTTCCATTATGTTCCAGACATGATCTATAGATTTGAGATTTCATTATCCATGACCTTTGTTACCTAGTAGCTTGGCGTCCCAAGACTACATGGTTTTGTACCTTAGATGTGTAGCTGCGCAGCCTTTTCTCAATGTCTGGTATGGTTTCTCTTATAATCTCAGATCTGTATTCTATGCACCATTTTTCTATCCGAAATTCCTTTATCTTATGGAACACTTGGTCTATCTTGTATAGACTTTATAGCAACTTGATTATGTCTCTTCTAGGACATTCATTTGGTGCTAAGCTGGTTAGTCATTTCTCAGGTCAGTGTCTGGCATTTCGATTAGCTTCTCAATTAGCTAGCTTTATATAATCTTTCTTTGGACGTCTTAAATCATAATATCTAGTCCGAGGATCTTTTCCAAGACAATAATGGTTAAAACCATTCGTGTTTTTAACATTCTTTATCCAGATTATAATATTTCTCTTTTAATATTCGGATTCATTTGTTTCATGCAATCCGTACCTGGCCACTATTTGATCACCCATGTTTTGGCTCTCGGTCCTTTTGATTTCGTGGAGAAGATCTTATTCTTATATATTTCCAATCCTCTTCTGAGGTTCCATCTTAGACGACACATGTATGTATGTGGTGGTTTATTCAAATCTCTTAAGATGGTGTATGTCTGGTTTTATGACCCGTATTCAATCTGAGATGGGAATATCTATGCTCACTTATATGGCCTGATGCATATGATCATATTATCATTCTATACATGTAAAACATAATGTCTCCAAGCTTATAGACTTTAGAATCTTAGTCTTATAGATAATGGCTTACATGGCCGAACCTTTTATAGGTAATGGCTTGTGTGCGGCCAAGCCTGCACTATGTGTATACAAGTCGTGGCCAAGCCGTGTATAGGTGATGGCCGTGTATAGGTGATGGTCTTTGCAGCCGACCATAACATGGTCTCTTTGGTTTGGCCGTTTGTATCATGGCATCTACGGCCGAGGAATGGTCCTTTATGGCCGAGTAATGATCGAGCCATATAACATGGTCTTAGACCATAGTGGTACACGAACTTGTAGTATTGATCATGGGTTTATCCTCTCTCCCCCTCATGACCATACTATAAGGTCGTGGTGCTTGGGACAATTAAGCCTAATGAGTTTCCCTTTGTGTACATGTTTCACAACGTGAGATCTTTTACGGGATAACTATGTGCCTTTTCAATCTTTGCATCAAGTTCTAGATTAGGATGGCTAATCCTATCGTGCCATATAGTGTAAAATTTCGTGGTGTTATCTCAATATGGTTACCACATCTGTTGCCTCTTTATCATACTGATCTGTAGCATAGTTTTGATCAGTAAAGATCATAGGTATAGTCTCGACCACTTTCTTTCAAGGTCTTAGGCGTTTTTCTTCTTAAAGTCTAAAGGAACTTGTTTCCTTCCTTACCCATTGTTTCTACTTGGAAACCATACATTATAACTTCAATGGGTCACATGTTCTTTTGGGTGTGTATAATACCTTTTTAAGGCAATGCCTTAGCCATAGTTTATTTACTATGCTTACTATACCCATTTCATGATTTCTTACTTGGTTTTATGCCCTTTAGGCAACTCTTTAAAATCATTTATATGTTCAAGTAAGATCAGGCAAGACAATGAATTCAAAACCAATTCCATTGTATATATAAAATCGTGAACCATCAAGTAGGTTAAAAGCAAATCACAAGGACTTTAAAATAAAATGTTGAGATCCCTCTTAGTCAATAGATAAGTCGGCCTGTCCATCTATTGCATTGGACACGACTGCCTTGGATTCATCTTGATCCATTTCCTCAGGATATTTCATCTCACTGATTTTCTTTAGTACCTTGTCATTCTCAATCACCGTTAGGCAAGAGATCAGGTCATTGTAAGTGGTAGAACCTCTTTCTATGTAGATATGTTTTGACAACAAATCTTCTGGATGGAATGTGGAGTATGTCTTGAATAGACAATCATTATCTGTTACCTCTTCTCCACATAATCTCAGTTGGTACACGACCCTGGACAAGGCAAAGTGAAACTCGGCCACTGTGTCAAAGTCTTGGAATCTGAGACTCATCCATTCATGTTTGACCTTTGGTGATAATACCATAGTGTATCTGGACTTTAATTATGTCCAAAGGTCACGAGGATTCTTAATATGTAGATACTGATTTCTCAGTTCCTTAGTGAGATGATGGCGCATTATTGTAATGGCTCTTATCTTTTCACTTCTAGTTGCATAATCACCCTGAATGATACTCCTTCCGAGTCCTCTTGATTTCAGGGTAACTGAAGTGTTCATTGTCCATTCTAGATAATTATCTCCAGAGAGATTTAGAATGGCATAATCCATGGGTTCAAATCTCGGCATCTGAAATCATATTATCAATCAATTCATTGATTTAGAATTCTTGCAACCAATTTAAATAATCAGTGCAAATGATTTCATAAGTCTCTCTATAATGCTTAGGCCATAAGGCTTTGCATTGTGATGCTTATACCTCACGGCCATTATAAGATACAACGATCTTAAGGATCAGAGCATGATGCAATCCGGTTTATATAACCATCCGGATACTAGGCCACACGGTCACTTTGATATGCACTAAGCCACACGGATTTTAATCAATCAAGGGCACAAGGCCGCAAGTATGAACAATGTATTAGGCCACACGGCCATATACAAAACGGGATCTAAATGCATTCAATCCTATTTCTTAGTTGCATATCTATTAGGTTTTAGAATTAAATAATCTAGCAACCTAACTCTCATTCAATATGTAAATTCTTTAAATCAATCTTTCAAGCTTTAAGTAATGAGAGATTTAAGGTTTCAAGGCCATTAGGAATTTTAAAATTCGAGATTAGGGTTTCAGTTTAAACAAGATTCAAATTCAAGTTTTAAAACAATCCTAATCATAGCTCTAGGCGATCAATCAAACACACAAGTTTCAAATCAAAATTAAAACTGATTTTCCAAAATTAGGGTTTTAGGGGATTTCGAAAACTTTGATCTTTGATCAAGGGGATTTGATTTGAGATTCAAAAATCTTTAAGGTTCTGATTTTAATTGATCAATGGATCAATCTCGTTTTTAGGTTTTAGATCGAACTTATAGAGCTTCGATTTACTCATAGGAGATTGATCTATTTAACCTATGGCTTTCAGTTTTAGAGATTATCTTTTAGGGTTTCAATCTTTACAAAACAACCAGGTTTGATTCATGTTCTCAGATTAAGTCTGTACCTTTTTTTTTGCAGGTCTGAACCGGACCACCAAAGATCAGAGACGAGCTGAGACAAACGGACGCGGGATGGCTCCTATCGGGCCGCGTTGCCGAGGGCTATCGCGAGCTTGTTTCTTCTCGCAGACGGTTGCGTCTGGTCGGGGATTTGGTATGAGCTGGACGTAAGCTGAGCTGAGGCAGAGGACGTTGATCACGGACAGGGAATGTCTGAAGCTTAGCTTGATCGGAGTTGAGCTTGATCGGAGTTTGCAAGCCGGAACGCAAGCAAGAACAATTTAGGGTTCTTCGGGATTAGGGTTCCAAAAGATCAAGACTGCGCCGAGTATTGTTTCTGCGAGTGTGGGCGCGTCTGAGATCGGATCGACGAACGGTTTTGATATGTGACTGATGGATTCGTCTCGTCAAGAGCTTCAATTTGATATGTGACTCGTCGTCTGGTTCCTCAGGGTTTGAGAGATAGACCGGTTTTAAGTTGCGCCTGATTTAGGGTTTATGTGTGACGGATTTTAGGTTAGGTTTTGTCTCAGGGTTTTGGAGTCTATCGTGCTGATAACGTGTTGTAATTAGAGAGTTTAGAGACTGAATATTTCTGTGTTATTATTAATGATCAAAGGGGTTCCTTTATATAAGGATTACATGATGAAGATAAATGGAAAGTATCCAAAACCTAAACACACTAGGATTAGGAAAACTACTAATACATAATAACGGAAAGATTACATCTACTAGGAAAAGGAAAGAGTTTCCTTTTCTCCAAGCTTTGTAGCCGTCTCTCTCTCTTCTAAAGTCGACTCTCTCTCTCCTCTCTCTAGGGCTTCAGCCGTCTCTCCATCTTCTAGGTATTGGACCGATCTTGGACCGGACCTTGTTAATGGCAATCCACTCCATGATTTATAACTGTAATTAATATGTCTATCTCTTATCAACAATGCCAAATATTGCTTTGTCTAAATATTTACATTATGTTTACCAAACATTATCATCTAATAGTATTGATTATGCAATATTTATATAACCCGTATAATGAAACTCTAATTAAAACCATATAATAAATATAATTAAAATTGTAGTTTAAAAAAACTGATATATATATATATATATAGATGCACAAAATAAAAAAATAAGTACTTATAGGACTCTCATTTTATATTATAAACTAATATAAGTTATAAGATACTTATAGCTTAAATTTAAAGAAAAATAAAATTATTTCAAATATTTTAGAGAAAATTTAAAAATGTGTAGTCACCAAATATTCCAAAGAATATTTAACAATTTAAGAGTATCCCAACTAAATATTAAGTTTTCTTATTCTTTTAAATGAGAAGATTTTCACCCAACCAAAAAAAAAAAAATCTGAATTAAACAGATATAAAATACTGTATACAATTCATTAGATGATAAATTGAATATTAATTGGATTATGTTGAGATCTCATCTGCCTAAATAGTAATGAAATTAACTATTTAGTGGTCATATATTATTATAGCTAATTTTTCATTTTGGGCATAAGAATTTGCAAGAGAAATCATAGTAAACCAATTAAAAATATTTGAAAACATAAAGGATAATTCAAAAGGGATTATGTTGGTTTGAAAAAAGAATTATATCACAGATGGTTGAAATTTTTTACTTATTTTGTTAAATAACAATAAAATATGCTGTATACAAAATTTAACGCATTTGCATTTTGTTTTCATTGTAATTATTGGTGTTTATTATCTATAGTTTAAGGTTTAGTTTTAGTGTTTTCAATCAAAATGATTAATTAATATGAACCACAAGTTTAACGAGGCTTCAACATGAATCGAACTTGTGATTTTGTTTTATATGATGTCGTTCATCAAAATATAAAATTTTTGCAATGGCTTATATTTTTATTTTTTTTATCAAAGTTTAATATGTATGTTTCTATGAGACATTTTTAATATGTATTTTGCTCTAAACCATTTATTTTAATTTCTCCAAAATATCTTATATACAACTGATATTATGATTTAACATGAAATAAAAAAAAGTGAAGATCTTTTTGTTTTGCACCAATTTTTCTCTATTTTAATTTCAAAAATATTCAAATTGTTTGTTTAGGGGAGATATTTTCACTTTAAAATGTCATAATAATTAATGTTAAGATTCCTACCTTAAACCGCATCCGCTTTGTAAAAAAATGCAATTAGAGAACTTATAATATAACTATATTTCTATTTATGATTATTAAATTATAGAAACAAAATAAATACTATTTTAAAGATTAACAATTAATTTCATTCTTTAAAGTGTCAAAGAAAAAAAAAATATGAAACATCAAAATAAATTAACTATAAATTATATACATCAAAATTCAAATGTTAAAGTTGAAAGCGAAAACACTTAATAGTTTTTAAATAAAAAATTATCCCGCACTTTCAAAACATGCGTCAGAATCTAATTCAATTAAAAACATGTAACTTTTAATTAGGTAGGTATTCCTTCCACTTTAAGCTAAGCCCGACCATGTGCATGTGTTTAAAGTACGTTTATACATAACTCATTGCAGTTTTTATTTTTTAGTTTAGATTAGGACTCAATTTTCTTAAAAATTATATTTTGTCTGAAAAAAATGGTCTTAATTTTTTTACTCCAGGGCCTATTTTATTTTTGAGATATGGCTTCTATAGCTCACCCCTAAATATAATCATCGCTCAACTTTTGATCCACATTCTGGATCAACCTGTTCAATGCCTTTTGTCTACATTGGTCCACTTTGTTCCACGTTCTTGATAATTATACGTTTTGGTTTCATGATCAGATCAGCGTTTGATTATAACAGATTGAAAGTCTTGACGTAAAGCAAATACAACGGTAGGTTATATGAATTATAATTTATATCCCATTTAATCCTAGGTCATATATTTGTTATAGCAATATATATATTATAACAAAATGAATGATAATGCAAACGTAAGATAACATTTTGGTGTTTGGTATCATTGCTGAGAAGTGAGTGAATCGGACCTGGAATTATTGGAACCAAAGTTCCCGAAATCGTGGACCCTACCGTCAGTGTCGGTCGTGACCTTATGTCACATCGGTTCTACAGTTCGTCTCCTCGCCGACACATCCTATCAACGAAAATTGATTTTTCAAAATGAACGTCTGTTTGAATATTCGTTATATTATTCAAACAAAATATAATTAATGTCGCTGGACATTAAATTGTTTGAAAGCATTCAATTTAGTTGGTCCAAAACATAATTAATGTCGCTGGACTTTAATTTTAACCCTCATATTGACACAAAAACACTAAGGTTCACTTTATATTTATTTTTTAGAACGGCAAAGTAAACTGTATACTTCTGTTCAATTTTTTGTGTGTAAAACCAAACAATTTTTTGTGTGCAAAACCAAAGCTAGTTTGCATGTACAAATCGATTACTTCATCGCACCGAGTCAATTAATAACCTCTATTATCGAAAAGAATATTGTAAAATTATTTCGACTCGTGAATTACAATATTATTGGCAATATATCCGGATATAATGCAATTAAAAAGTTAAAACATACATATATAGGATTTTAATCATATATCCATTAATATAAGGACGTAAGAATGAAACAATGCATCGGAAACGAAAGCAATATATTTTCTTTATCTAAATGTTCAATCCGGCCAAGAACGAAACCCCTGTCGAAGGCAACCACGACGAACCGTATATAAATTCCGCCACCGTAAAACGGTTAGCCTCAGCCGTCGAATTGATGACCCGATATCCTGGCCAGTTCACACGTTGCGCAAGAGCCGACCCGGGTCCAGTATTCAAATACTCTCCGTAATATAAAGTATCTAAAGCAAATGAACTTGTGTTCCACTCGAGCCAACCTCTCGTGTGTACATGTTTGTCGATATACGATAACATGTAAACCGTCCTTGAGAATTGCTTCCAAGGCCGGCCTAGATACGTCTGGAAAGTACCGCTGGTGGCTTGGAGATCAGGTGTCGCCAAAATCCTGGACGCATGTATTGACATACCGGTGTTTTGGTTCGGGTCTTTTCTGTTCTGAGCTGTGATCGTGTTTTTCTGAAGATCCATGGGTTTGCGTGCGTAGATGCTACAGTTTTGTAGCACCACGGCTGCATTACCAAAGATGAAATCCACTGTACCGTAAATATCGCATTCACGAAAGAATTGTCGGTTTGAATGAACATAGAGCGTGTCTTGATAACCAATTATATTGCATCTATAGATCACCGCGTGGTCAGCCCCGACGCGGAGAGCGACTGCCTGGTGCTTTGCCGGACCAGCGTAGTTTTCAAATGTGATGTCCCTTGCAATAAAACCAGCTCCGGTGGCAGCTGGAGAAAATAAAACAATATACATACACACTTAAGTTTTGTACTTAAAATTTATTTAACATAAGAAACCAATGTATTTAAGTAAACCCATCTTCAATAGGTGTTTTATCTCTAGATATAGTGCAACAAATGCAGTCAAACAAAATCATAATTTGGATTTAACTATATATATACTTAAAATCAAATACTAATATGTGAGAAATGTCTTTACCTATAAATGTTATATGAAACTAGTGGTCTCTAACGTCCAACTACAAAATTAGCCATGACCCACATCCAACCATATATATAAATTAATGCAACTCTTCTGTCTCCCATCATCCATGTATATATGTATACAAATATGTGGGTCAGTAATTGCGTGGCCTACTTCAAGCTTTAGGATAGGTTCAATGTGTTTATCCTTCTAGATGTTTATGCGTATATGATATAACTGTGCATATTTCTATTAAGATTTGAATATACAAACATATTATTAGCATATATGGGACATGCATTTACTGATGTAATGATGTACGTACCTAGAAATGGGATGTATAAATGAGTATTTGATAAATGTAATGTATTTAAACTTTTTGTTTTATCAAGGAATATTGTTTTATGGTCTAGTAGAGTAGAATGCACTTAATGAACTTTAAGAGCACAATAACATGCATGTGAGGTTGGTTGAATAAGTGGCAGCACCACATAGGATGTCCGATTTAGTGTGAGTGTGTTACGTAACCGAACTCAATCGTAATCATATTGAATGTTGAATCCAAAAACACTAACCAAACTACAAATAACTAAAAGGTTAGATCAAAATTAAATTTCAAACAAAACTCACAATTTACTAAATTGTTGGTCCAAAATATTGACTTCGTTTACTGGTCGAGTGGAAATTACTATTTACAAAATTTACTTTAAACTAGCTTTCTTTAGTGGTCCATAGTTCATATGCATAATAAACACAAGTGGTAACAGACAACTAGTTTTCTAAGCGATCCTGACTTAAATTGAATCTGTCGGACACTTTAAACATATCACACTCCGAAATCTATACAGCTAGCTCATGACCCCCTTCACAGTTTCTAATTCCAAGAACTTTCCTTTTTTTGGTCACAATCAAGAACTTTTCTTAGAATATAATTTTTTCACTTTGCAACTTATTTATTTACCTATCTTAGAAAATAATATATCAAGAATAAATTTTTTTAAAGGAAGAAATGAATGAATAATCCATCTCTATTAGAGCATCTCCAAAAGAAACTCTATAACTTCAAATATAAAATTCTTTGCTCTCAAAAAAAAAACTTCAAAACTTCAAATTTAGAGTTTTAAGATACGAAGTTTCATTTCTTAAAACTCTAAATTTGAAGTTTCATCTTTTTATTTGCATCTTGGTACTTATAATTAATTATACATCACATTTATGATTATTAAGTATTTTCTCATCCATAATTTTAATCTTTAAAACTTTTGTACACTTTAAATATTTCAAATTTATTTCTATAAATTAAAATTTTACATATAATTTTTTTTAAAAAATCAAAATAAGATTTATAATATTTTAAAAGTAGAATTAGACAACAAGAATATTACAAAAGAAACTTAATATTTTTTTAAGAAGATATATACATGAAGACATAATTATTACACAAATTTAAATATTACATCAACACTAATAGTCTAGTAAATTTTCTTCAGAACTTTTAAATTATTTTCCAAACAAATTTTGTATAACCGAAAATGGAGCATTTTAAAACAATTTTATGTAATAATGTGGTATTTTTCTTGTAGTTTAATATTTAATTATGTATTTCTATTTATAATTTTATATTTTAGTGTAATATTTTATTAATTAATATTACTATAATATTTTATATATGTGCTAGTTATCTACAAAAGTTTTATGGATCTATATTAATTATGACAAATATAAAGAGCATAGTGTAAATTATAAATAATTTTGAAGTTAAATTTGAAGTTTTAATTTTAAAGAAAAACATCTTCAAACTTCAAATATAGAGTTTGCAAAATTCTATCATAGATAGTCTTTTTGTAGATGTTCTTATAGAGTTTTTCTATTTTAGAAGAAAAAAATAAGAAAATACACTGAAGATGGTCTTAGATCGAAAAGATATATTTTTAACCTCTAACAATATACTTATATTAATTCGATAGGGAAATAAATATTTAACCTCAAAAAGGATCAATTAGGAAAAACGATATATATTATCATGTTTTGACTTTTTTTTTTGTCAAGATATCATGTGTTGACCTCCATTATCCTGTTTTCATGAAATTTATAATCCAACTACCAGAAATAGAAATGTATCTCTGTTAAAAAAATTAATTATGGCGATTCAAAGAGCTATTGAAAAAAATTACCCCAAAAATAAGGGTCTTCATTTAATTTGTCTAGTTGCGATAATAATGTTGCTTTTACGTGTTTTATTACTTTTAAGTTGTAACAAATTGTTATTATTGTTGCATTATTTGAAGAAGATTCAAAAAGTTAAAAGTAATGATGAAAAGAAGGACTGAAACAAGCTACTTACCAAACGTCGCCGTGTGAAAAGTGGTAATGTTGTCAAAAATACTTTTCCCTCCCGAAATGATAGTTTTACCCTTCCCATCTCCAACGAACATCAAATTAATTTTTTTCCTACCGACTTTGAGGTTGTTCTCTTCGTACCTTCCAAAGAAAAAACAGAAGATTCAGAGACATATAAACGCAATTATTAACCCTTTTCCGTACACGCGAGGTTACTTTTATCATTTTCACGGACGTAACAGTTTAAAGTTACACAAACATAATAGAGAAAAAATAGAAATGGAAGGGATAAAAACGTAAATTAACCTTCCGGCTTTGACGTAGATAATAGTCCGGCTAGGACTGTACTGAGGAGCTTTCTTGATGGCTTCCGATATAGTCTTGCACGTGCCGTTGCCGTCTTTCGAGACGATGATATCAGCTTGTATCTGAGATACTTGCATTTCCAGTATCTCACGCTCTCTTCTCTTGGTCCATCTCGGGAACTTCGAGTTCTCATCTCCTCCTACTTCAAGAAGCCTCCTGTTCTGTATCGGCACCCCGGAGAAATCGTTCCCGTTACTGCTCGCCGCGAATATCGCTAAACAGTTGCTGACGAGCTCCGAGAGATTCTTGAGCGCCGCCGTCATCTGATCCTTCACGCCACCGTCGTTGACGCCATCGAACCCTTCCGCGCAAGTGTCGTGGTTCGTCAGAGCCGAGCTCAGCCATGTCATGACGTCTTGTGGCTTCGTTTGGCCGCCGGAGACGGAGGATAGTGCGCGTGAGAGCGCGTCGACCGAATCGTCTAGTAGCTCGATGCATGCATCGTAAGCTGAGCGGACACGTGGGGGCATGTCGAGGAAAGATAAAGAGGAAGATGAGTAGAGTGCGTGGTTGAAGTGGTGGAGCGTCATGTTCACCGTCACGTGGAGCAGATTGTTGTCGGAAGAAGCGGCGAGTGTGCCGGGGAAGTTCATGAGTGAGTCAACGCATAGCTCTGGGAAACGAGCCAAGTCACAAGCTTTTGAGATTGCTTGGCTTGGTTTCCGAGCTTGGCCTGGGACGTGCTGGGAAGATTTGAGCTGTGATCCGAATACCGCGGCGGGGAGGATTAGTATGAAGGCTACGACGGTTAAAGACACTAGAAGCTTCTTTCTTGTCGGTTGTGTTGTCATGGGGACATGGTTTATGTTCGGAGCCAGAATTGTGGTGGTTCTGACCGAACAACTTGCTTTGGATGTTCCGAGTCTTTCGTAGCCCATTTTGTTCTCGTTGTATACTCTTTTTCTTTTATTGTGGTTTACATTCCAAATGATGCAAGTGTATATATATGAGTGAGTGAGTCTGGTGAAGTATATAAAGGAGAGTAGTGGTGATTACTGGTGGGGACACGCGTCATTGAACCATTCATTTAAAATAAGAATAAAATTGCGTTATTTATTTGCTTGTGGTCGAGTTTAAGTTGCTTGTGCTTATCATCGTTTGTTAGTGACGTTTTTCTTTCCCGTCGATGTTTGTTAGTGAGCTTTTGTTACTCGTCGAGACGAGTTAAAATAGGTATGAGATTTTCACCCCAACCGAATTTGGTGAACCAAACTGAACTGAATTTTTCAGTTTTGGTTTATATCTATACTATTATTTAATAATTGAATTTGCTTATTTGTCGTGTTTTCCATGATTTTATGACCAATTATTAGTTTACTTAAACAATTTTAATTAGACTGATTAAATTCATTGATATTTTAATGTATAATTATATAATTAATTGTTTATCTGATTTAAAATTAATATTATAAAATTTATCTCAAAATAATAGAAAACGTGTTTGGAAAAAGAAGATAATTTCATATATTTATTATGTTTTTATCTAAATCTTTCTATCTTATTTCTTATTAATTTTTATAATTAGTATTATATATACACATATAATAATTAGATTTATCATTATAATAAATATTTTAAATAGGCTTATAATAATATTTTAGTATAATAAAGATTTATTTGTTATTATTCAGTTGCAAGAACAACATATATTTGTTATTTAAATTAATATTTAATATATTTTTTCAGCAATTTTTATTTGTTTTTATTTTTCTAAATATTTTTATTGGGAATGGAAATATCTTTTTAAATATTTTCAAAAAATCTGGTTGTTTATGAATGCTACCTGGTTGTTAGTTGATATTTTAATGTATAATTATACCATTAATTATTTAACTGATTAAAAATTAATATTATAAAAATCATCTTAAAAAATAATGGAAAACATGTTTGGAAAAAAAGAAGATAATTTCATATATTTATTAATTTTATATACATCTTTCTTTCTTATTTCTTATTAATTTTTATAATTAGTAGTATATATGCACATATAGTAATTAGATTTATCATTATACTATTTAAAATAGGCTTATAAAAATATTTTAGTATAATGAAAATCTATCTATATTATTATTTGAAAAGTGAATTTGCTTACTTGTCATTTTTTCCATAGTTTTAGTGTTTTTTTTTTCATTTGTCATCTTTTCTAGGATAAATCATTAGTTGTCATCTTTTCCATAATTTTAGTGAATTCTTATTTGAAATCTTTTCCAGGATAAATCACTAGTTTAATTAATTATTATTATTTAAAATTTTATGTTAATATATATATTTATCAGGATATTTATGATAATTAATAAATATTAACTTGTTCTCCCGATATATATACTTATATTTTTAAAAATATATATTAGAGTGAATTTGCTTACTTGTTATTTTTTCCATAATTTTAGTGAATTTGTTTATTTGTCATCTTTTCTAGGATAAATCATTAGTTTACTTGCCATATTTTCCATAATTTTAGTAAATTTTCATATTTGAAATATTTTCTAGGATAAATCATTAGTTTAATTAATTATTATTATTTAAAATTTTATGTTAATATATATATTTATCATGATATTTATGATAATTAATAAATACTAACTTATTCTACCGATATATATAATTATATTTTTTTAAAAATATATCTAATATATAGTTATCATGATATTTAGAACATTTAATTAATAAATATATATTAACAATATCTACCTAGAATATCATAATTATGTTTATCTTATATTTAGTTTATGATTTAATGACTAATATTATAGTCATTTTCTATGATTCTTATTGAAAATATTGATCCACAATACAGATTATTATAAAATTTATATATAAGTATATTAATATTTTAATTAATCGGTTTCTTCGGTTGGAAAACGGTTAATATACTAAACTATATCCATATATTGCGGTTTCTTAAAAATAACATCTATTCGCTTTATACGGTACTATCAAATTCAAACTATTTTCTCTATTTCGGATCGATTCAGTTTTAAATGATTTTTGTTTATCGGATTAAACACCTCTGGGCTATTGTTATTATATGTTGGCGTTTTATGGGCTGTAATTGCTTATAACCGTTTCAGTGCAACTGGATCTATTTTCATTTCAAATACGATAAGTGTTTAATTTCAAATCTAAGTTTCGTAATTTGATTGTTACTCTAGAAAAAAAGTTTTCAATCAAAATCCACATCCCATAAATAAAACTATGAAAGAAAAGAACATACTTTAATACATTGATTACCAATATGAATATAATTTTTTTGCATTTATAATATTAATTTAAAATTATATCTAATTTAATATTTTTAATAAAAATAATATTACAATTAAAAATTGTTAGATATATATATATATATATATATTATTCCGCACAAGGTGCGGGAGATCAACTAGTTCAATTATTATAAATTTAGTTCAATTTGATTAATTACAGAAAAAAAAAACAGTAGTTGGTTTGGTTCAATTCAATAATTGGTTAGTTCAGTATTTTTCTTTTTACAAATTTTTAAAAAAATTTACAAATTTTAACCAAATTATTCCAACCAAAATTTTGAACCAAAATAACCGACTAACTAAAATTAACCAATACATGTATATTCTCTCTATTTCATACTACATGATATTTTAATCCAATGCGCAAATATTAAGAAAATTATGTTTTATCAAAAATATCATTAAAATCTAATTTAATACTAATTTTTAATTATAAATAGAAATAATAAAAATAAAATTGACTACACAGTTTTTTGATAAAATTAAAATTAAAAAGATTTGTGCAAACATCATCTAATATGAAACAATAAATCTTCTCTAAATCATCATATGTATATTGAAATGGAAGGAGTATTACTTTTGATAGAATATTCATAAACCGAACTAACTGAATAACAAGTAAACCAAAAAATTCAGCTCAATTCGACTAAGTTTTTGTATGAACAAAAAATGAATTACCCGGACTGTACTAACCCAATCTGCAAGCTTAAGTCTAGAGATAAGTTAAAAACAACAAAATCTCTCACGTTGTTTAGAAAAAAAGACCAAAAAATTGCTTTATTTTTTCCTATGTTCCAGTTTTAATTGTTTGTGTTATTCGTCGTTGGTTAGTGAGCTTTTGCTAGGCCAAATCATCGACATCAGTTGATCTTGCTTATTTTTTCGGGATTTACCAAATATGACTCAAAACTTGATTTTGATTGCAAAAATATATCCAAACTTGAATCAAATGCAAAATTAACCCAAAAGTCTTGTGAAATTACAGCTAGCCCCTTGTAACCAAACAAAAAAACAGAACTCAATTTTACGAATATAATCCGGCTAAGTCTTCTGGACAACGTCCACGGAAGTCGTCTGGTATAGTTGATCTTTAAAATAATTTATAAATTTTCTAAAAAATATTTTGATAAGCGAAAAATCAAAATCATGTAATTATAAACAGTTTTAAGTGATATAAATTAAGATATAATAAAATTGAATTGTTTTCAACATAGATGAGTGAAAGTAGTGAATCATGATATTCTTTGGTCTAGGGTTTAGAAACATATGTTGTAGTATTGTATGTATTCTTAAGGTTAGATTTTGGAAAGCTTAAATGTTTTTTTGAAAAATTAATGTGATTATTTATGTGTATAGTAAACACTTTTTAAGTTTAATTTAATTTTATGAAGTGTTTAGTTAGTTAATTTAGTTTAGAGGTTATGTAGGGTCTAGAAGACTAACATGTTTTAGAGGTTATGTTTAGGGTCTAGAAGACTAACATGTAAGTCGTCTGGCGATTAGAAGACTTCTTTGAAAGTCTTCTAACTCCCGCTAAAAATATTTTAGTTTTTCGCTAAAAATATTTTAGTTTTTCGCTAAAAATATTTTAGTTTCCCGCTAAAAATATTGAAGTTTTCTGGGCGACTTACAAGTAAGTCGTCTAGTAAGTCTTCTGATCATAAATATTTAACCTTATAGGAATTTTTTTCTCTATATATAAAGAAAAATATACACATTCTCTCTCTTCCTCTCAAATGACTGCAACAAAAATGATATGTTTCTCTTTCTAAAACTCTACAACCTTTCTTTAATCTCTTTGAACTTATAAGCACCAAACTTTCTTGTTTTTGTCTCATGTCTTTCTTACTAGTTTATCTTGTTTTGCAGGTTTTTCATCACATGGTTCTCATCTTCCACTCATTTAAAGGTAGATTTATTAATTTTAGATATGTATTTTTGTGTGTTCTATAAAGGTAGATCTATCTAATTTTTCACTCATTTTCTCTGTTTTTGAACCATTTGAACGTTTTTTGGAGATGCAGGTTTTTCAGATCTGAATTTCGATATGCAAGTTTTTCAGATCTGGAAGACTTATGGGCTAGAAGATTTCCAGACAACTTCTAGGAAGTATTCCAGGCGACTTCCAGGAAGTCTTCTGGCGGAGTCTGCTCACATTTCTCCTTTTCATAATAGATCTGAGTATTTTGGTAAGTTTTTATGTCTGATTTTTCTTCATTTGGTAACCAACCTCCTGTTGCATAAAGTTCATACCTTTTTCCCAAACTAAAACTCTCCAAACCCACTCTAATCTCTTTGACTTGAAAACACTAAACTTTATATGAATTTTTCATTTTTGTCTCATGTCTTTCTCACTAATCTATTTTTTGTTGCAGGTTTTTAATCAGATGGTTCTCATCTTCCACTTGTATATGTACTTTGTGTGTTCTATAAAAGTATATCTATCTAATTTTGCACTTATTTTCTCTGTTTTAAGCCGTTTGAACGTTTTTTGATATGATATGCAGGTTTTTCAAAGATGGGTTTGATATACATGTTTTTCAGATCTGGATCAGATTTTGGAAGACCTATGGGAAGTCTTCTCAGAAGTCTTCTAAAATATAATGCGCTAGAAGACTTTCTGACGGGGTCTTCTTCCATATCAAGTGGAGTATGAGCTTGTCTTTGTAGATGAATGATCTATAATAGTTTTGTTTGTGGTATGTTTTGTGATTTGCATGTGTACTCTTTTAGTTGTGACTTTTTTGTAAATTTGAAAAGATAATAATGAAAAAGTTTGGTAAATATGTTCATTTTCCACAATATTATCTTGCAAAAATTACTTGACATAATTGAAGTTATTGATACAACTTCAATAGCAAAACACAATAACACAAAAAAATTAATCAAATTTATTACAACTAATGGAGAAGAATTCTCAAGAAAACTTAGTCAAATTCACAAAAGATAAAACATTACATATGTTCAAAGCTAGAACACTTTCATTAGATACATAAGTAAAAAGTATATCTTATGATCTGAGAAGACACATAAACCATGATACTTGATATTCTTGAAGTTACTTAACACTTTTGAAAATTAAGTAAACATATCTTAAATTTACTTAACAAATTTACAAAAACTAACGTAGAAGACTTCCACAAAAGTCTTCTCAATTAGCTAGAAACTTTACTAAGCATGAATGTTGGTAACCTCATAAAAAGTCTTTATATTTTTAGAGAAAATGAAAGTTTATTAAACATTGACACATACGACTTCTACGGATGTCGTATGGTAAACTTCTAGGAAGTCGTCCATTTAGGTTAGTATTGCAATTGATTTTTAACCTAGACGACTTACATGGAAATCGCCCATCTTTGTTTGTTAAAAAAAAACTCGAGACGACTTACATGTAAGTCGTCTCGGGAAAACGGGTTATTTTTGCATTTGACCGGATTGTGTCAGAAATTT
The DNA here is from genome assembly GCF_020379485.1 of Brassica napus. Classification (NCBI taxonomy): domain Eukaryota; kingdom Viridiplantae; phylum Streptophyta; class Magnoliopsida; order Brassicales; family Brassicaceae; genus Brassica; species Brassica napus. The sequence continues at coordinate 42,626,115 of NC_063446.1, forward strand.
GACTTTTCCTGGACGACTTACACGTAAGTCATCCAGTAGAAAATTAAAAAAATCAATATTTTGTTGTACCTAGACGACTTACATGGAAGTCGTCTCATGTTAGTTTTGCAATTGAAAAATAAAACAAAAAAATTATTTTTTTCTAGACGATTTACACGGAAGTCGTCTGTCCGACAATTTACATGGAAGTCGTCCAAGATAAGCAAGGTTTGACCAGAATCTCGGAATAAAATCATGGACGACTTCAATGTAAGTCGTTGGATGGATGACTTCCGTGTAAGTCGTGTAGAAAAAAAATAAATTTTTTTGTTTTATTTTTCAATTGCAAAACTAACCTCAGAGGACTTCCATGTAGTCGTCTAGGTATAACAAAGTATTGATTTTTTAATTTTCTACTGGACGACTTACATGTAAGTCGTCCAGGAAAAGTCAAATTTTTGACACAATCCGGTCAAATGCAAAACTAACCCGTTTACCCTAGACGATTTACATGGAAGTCGTCTCGAATTTTTTTTTAACAAACAAAGATGGATGACTTCCATGTAAGTCGTCTATAAAAACACATTTAAAAGTCAATTGCAAAACTAACCTCTGCATTGACCAGAAGACTTCCTTGTAAGTCGTCTACAACCAGACGACTTAGACGACTTATAGGTAAGTCGTTTGGACGAACAGATCTGGAAAAAAGTTGATTTCATAGTTTCAACCAGTGTGATAACTTGTTTAGCACATATAAGTCTTATCCAAGCACCCATAATCTCAAACAAAAGTGACACACCAAGAATCGTAAGCTTCAATGGCTCAATGAACCATAAAAATTTTATAATCAAAATCTTGGGCTTTTTTGGATGAATATGGAGAGAAAGTGAAAGATATGTTGTTTTTAGTTCATAAGAATTGAGAAAGAAAGAGTGTAAATCGATTTTTAGGTGCATTAAGAGCTTCAAATTGGTTGTTCATGGTGGTTGGTGTATTGATGGTAATGACAATATTGTGAATACTTGAGGAAGATGAGAGTAATAGAGTAAAATATGCATTTTCAAAAATATAAATTAAAAAAGTAAAGACATTTTCGTGAATAATCAGAACTTTGGGGATAAAAATTGTAAGTCAAAGTTCCACAAATATAATAAAAAATTAATTTTGTGTTTGATTTTAAGTTTTAAATAGTATTCGCAAAAACCCCTATTTTTTTTCCGCGAATATAATAAAGGATTCATCTTTTTGTCCTACAAAACACACACATACCAAAATAGTGTTGACGGGAAATTACTGGTTATGACTTATGAGTGCTACGCTAGATTATGTAGGGTCGTCGAAACGTATAGTCTGTTTTATACATTTTAAAACATTTACATATGAGTCTTGAAATTTGACCTATAATATATGTGCAGTGTGCATAGGCCTGGAACGTATCAGATATCCGAGCAATTTTAAGATATCTGGATTCAGATTCTTATCCGACAGATTCGTAATTTTATTATCCTAATCCGGATCCGGGGTTCACGGATATCCGGATGTCGGATATCGTTCTAAAAAATATAATATCCGGCGGATATCCGGATCCGGATTTGGATCATTAAAATAAATAAAAAATAATATTAATGTACATAAAATATTAACAATAATTTAAAAATAAAAAGGTATATAATGTTTTTAATTATTTCTATGTATAATATTACAATATTTACATAAAATTTATGATAGTATTATAAAAATGAAAATTTATTAAATAAAAATAGTTTTTATATATAGATATTACTATTTTTTAAAGAATTATTAATAAAATTTACGGATTCGGATATCCGGACTAAAAAATCAAGATATCCGGATCTGGATTCGGCTTTGACGGATCTAACATTTTACTATCCGGATCCGGATTCGGCCTCTTCGGATCCGGATTCGGCCTCTCTGGATATCCGGATTTTCGGATCGGATCCGGATCGGATCTCGGATCGAATCCGGATCTCGGATAAAAGTCTCATGCCTAAATGTGCATATTAAAGAGCATGAGCTGGCATCTGCAAATCAAGTTTAAAGTTTAAACTTGTTGAAAATTCAAATGATAGTGAAACTATAGGCTAGTCCCATTATTTTATGAATTTTCCTTTATTATTTCAAGACTTTGAAACAGTATATAAACAGTAAAACAGTTAACATGCATTAATTAAATCCATACATTGTTTCAACATCAACCTAACAGGAAAGGATGGAAAACCACGACTCAGCTAATGCCAGAATGCGACTAAAAAGACCCCCATTGTTTCTGATTACATAGACATCTCACGTTGTTCTTTTTTATGTTTAAATTAAATCCAGCTAAATTATCTAATATATGGACCTACATTTCTATAATGAAACACTAGTACGATCCTGCGATTTCTTAGTTAAATTCCTGATGATATAAAACTAGGACTCATTGTTAAACTATTCCGACATTATCTGAGAAGTGATTTACCATGTGTCATCACCGTAATGATTTTGAAAGAAGAACGACGATATGACATACTAACAATGACATGTGTTGAAGCTAATTGTGAAATGAACATTTATATTA